>NC_079344.1:16857481-17169481 GCF_029582105.1 Oenanthe melanoleuca
CCTGCTGTGCCTCGTTGTACAAGTCCCATTTATTTGTGGCTCTGGATCTCCCTTTTATACTGACACAACCCTTGACTCCAAGTAAACTGTGATGATTAAAAAAAAAAATCCCCTAGCTTATGACTTTTGTAATTCTCTTTTCTGTCCTTTAAGGTAAATTGAGGCATCTCCAGTGCCTGGCACACCTCAGGTCATTCTGACTGCAATGCTTTCAAAGCCTTTGGGCTCTGCCATTTAATATTTGACTTCAGTGCAGCAGGGAAAGCTGATCTGAGCTGCCTAATGGTTAATCTCTGGGAAATGAGGGCAGCAAAAAGATTTGTACTTGGAGTGATGTAACAGTGTCCTCTGTGTGTGGGTGGGGGACTTGGGGCATGAAAAAGGGGAGGAGGGAGAATGAAGTGATGTTGTATATGTTTTTGTGGAATTTGGCAGGAAAGAGCAGCATCTTTTTTTCCCATGACAGCTGGGTTTTTTTTTAATAGAATATTTGTAGAACATCTTAATTAAATATCTCGTCCCATTTTAGTTTGGCTGAGGAAAATTATGATGAACTTTAGGAGCCAGGCTACATCAGTGCTGTTTTAACAGAAGAGTGCTCATAAACTTACTTTAAACTGACATTTTAAACATTGAATGGCCACTTTCTGTTGCAGCAAATTGCCTTTTTATATTTGCATTGTGTTTTCAAGCAGGATAAAGCTTTGGTGTCAGTGTTTCCTCTGGCAGGAGAGATCCTGAACTCAACATTAGCACAAACAGGTCTGTGAAATGCAGAGACCATATGAACAGTTTGCTGTGGGCAAAAATTTTGCCCAAACAGAGCAATAATGGATGATGTGGCTGCTCACAGGTGTAGCAGAGTGGGACCAAGTCATTACTGAGGCCCTGCACTCAGCCCAGTCAGCTTGTCTGTGTTTGTGTTGGGCAGGAGTGAGGTATTAAATGTGTGTTTTGAGAATGGAGTCTCAAATTTGCCAGAAATCATTGGAATGACAAAATACACGTGAGGTTTGTAGCTTAAACCAGCTGGCCACTGAAGTTTTCAGCAATGCAGGTCTGAATACATTTGATATATTGCACCTGAATTGAGTAGCTTCCCCTCACTCTTCCTTGTATTCCTCCTATGAGCTAAGAAAAGGTGGAACCTACAACCAGCAACTGGATTGTGTGGCTCTTAAAACAATAATGTTGAGTTTGGAGGTGGAATTTGCTCGTGAAGTTGCTGATTCATCATGTTGCTGTTGGGCTGCCAAAGCCTGAAAATTGGGATCTGGGAGAGTGTGGCTTGTAGGCAGGTCAGCCCTGAAGGAAGAGGATGAGTGTTCAGCAAGGATGAAGGAGGTCTGAAAGTTCTGGAGCAGATGGTGCTGGTGGAATTGGGTTCAAAAATCTCTCCATGCTACAGTCTGAATTAACAGAATGTGTGGAGGTGACTCCCTCCAAGGATCTTGTGGCCACACTTGGTGACAATTGTCCCTCAGCAGCTGACACAGGAGTAGTATTCATTATTTTGTCCTTTATCCCCTGTTGGGAGAGCTGCTCCAAAAATCAATTCCCTTTGTTTCTCCATCAAGATCCATAACTCTCCCTGTGCTGATCCCCAAGCAGCTGAGGGTGGAATAAAGGGAGCTCTGTTCCTTGAAGTGATAAGGAGTTAATGTCAGCCTGCTGAGGTGGGGTTTTAATCTCCCTCCTGCATTCTAAATTAATCAGATCTTTTCCTAAATGCTTTACTGGCTTGGAATTGAGATAGGCAGTCTCCCATCTTCCCACTTTCTTTTTCCCATGCAGGCAAATCAAATAATTTTATAGGATCTGATAGTACTGGAGTGGAGAAGTGCTTTTACCAGCTTGTTTATTGTTTATTTTTATGGAACATAACTTGAATTTATTTTCCTTTATTATGGAAAAAATGTTTAGAAAGTAAGTCTGGGCCTATGTTTGTCTAATAACAGTTCAGAGGTTAATGGGACCATTTTAAATGCATTTGGATTTCTACATGAATATGAGACCTCAGACTTTCTGAGATGCACTGATGGTGTTTTAATGACAAGGTAGAATCCTAAATGTGTACATAGTATAATAAACTTACTGGAGCAAAATGGATTTCACTTGAATCACTGGGAAGAACTTGTCCTAAAAATCCATTAATCTGTCAAAAATGAGATCTGAATTGTCATCAACCACCTCTACACTTAGCACAGAATGGGTCAGGTAGATAATTTTCAAAATGAAAACCCTGTAAAACTGTTAGCAGAGATCAAATGTTCTCCCAGGCCTGGGCATTGGGGTATTTTTTGGATGCTTTGTAGGTATGTTTTTTTCTAGGGTTTGAAGCAAGGAATTAACTGTGACCTTTGGAAAAGTGCTCTGGCTTTTGTTGCTTTCCATTTATCAACCACAAGCTTGGCCTAATATCCAATGACAGATTTTGGATGCTTTAGGCTTTTGGTTAACAAAACATTTGGAGACATGAAATGAAAAGTATCATATAAATGGTTATATTGCAGTGCACTGCTTGGCCTGTTGGGTGGTGCTCTGGTTAGGAAGTGCCAGTGACAACAAACAATCTCAAAATGTGGCTCTTAGGTAATGAATAATGCTCAGATTATGCAGAAATAGGTAAGTGGCTTTGGATGATCTGTCCTGTCTCTATCTGGATGGCTCCTGCTTGCCCACATGAACCAGTGGGGATCCCTCCTGCTCCTGCAGATGTTTTAAGGGATTCTGTGAGTATTTAATCTGAAGAGCAGGAACTCTCTTCCCCATGGAGTCAATTCCATGCACTTGCAGTGCTGATAATTTCTGAATTTCTGATACAGTTTCTTAAATCAGTATAAATCCATTCTTTGAGCTGGCTTCAAAGCTGCCTTTGAACTTGTAAGAGTGAAGCTGCCTGAGAAATCCAGATAAAAACAACCCCCTTGAGTTAAATTAATTAATACTTCTAAGTGTGTCAGAAAGAAAAGGCCTTAGTGGGAATGTCGTGGTCGGAGGGAGCCAATTCATCCTTATCTGTCCATACCCATTCGCCTCCATTTGGCCACGTGCAAGCCAAGATCTTTTAGTCCATTTGAACCCCCAACCTTGTGGGAAGAAATTGGTTCCTAAATAAGATAGATTAGTTGGTAATTACATCATTGTTTTATGTAAGAGACTTGGGTGTCTCCATCTCGCCGATAAGTGGGGAACAGTGAGTGCTGTGTGTGATGCTCTGGATCTGATACAGCTGCTAGTTTTGACTAGTGAGATTAAAAAATGGATTGTCATTTCTGGGTAATTAAATTCTATAATATCCTTCACTTCATCCTCTTCTCCCCAAAATAACAGCCCAGTAATCCCTGCACTGCAAAGAACTGGTAATACTTAAATTGGAATGTGCTAGCACAGCTCTGCCCTCTTGTGCATGTACATTAATATCTGTGCTGACGAGAGCAGGGAATCCTTTGCAGGCAGCACAACAGGGAACATTTTAGTACCAGTTTTTAAAACAAGTAAATTCATTTTTTGAAGCTGCTTTGAAAAGTCCTTGGTGCCAGGCAAGTTTCTTTATATTTTAAAGCCTTTCGCTGCAGTTTGTTGGCATGCTGCGTACAGATAAAATGGCATCTCCTCGTGGGTATTTAAAAATAATTCTGTAAAAATAGTAAGTGACAAATTTAGGAAGGGTGGGATTCATGTCTCTGCATTGAGATGTCTCTGATGCAGAACAAGTCTCAGCAGATCACCCCTGCTCTGTATTTAGTCAGTGGAAATGGCATCTGTGCCATCCCCTGACCTCTCTCAGCCATGTGTGCTGGGATGAATCCCTTCCTAAGGATGCCTGTTCCTGTCCTTTACCTTGCAGACAGCCTAAGGCAAGTCACTCATATCTTCATTTTTAGACACTTGAAGGAGATGCAGCTCGCTCAAGAGTCAGAATTCCCAATGTGCAGCTGGAATTTGAACACCTGAGTCTCCAGTGACATAATCACCTGTTGCATTTAGCCTGGCTCTCCTGCAGCATCTGTGCACAGGAATGATGGGATGTGTTGATCAAGGAGCAACTCACTGAGGGCTTTTTGAATAAAAAGTATCTCCATTCACTCCTTGCAGGGCCTGTCCCCTTCACTACCAAGCTTCCAGCTGCATTATGTGTGCTGCAGCTCCTGGGATTTAGTCACTGGTTTATGCATAATTCTCCACAATTTCATTCCTTGCCTGACTGTGATTCATTTTTATACTTCTCATCAGAAGGAGGCAGGGTGTGCTTCTGTGACTGTGTAATTAAAGACTATATCATTAACACATTTGTGCAGTAGGGAAGAGTGAAGGTGCACAGGCAAATGTTCATCCTGGTATAGACTGGGATTTCCCATCTGGAAAACTTCATCCTGAGGCAATGAGGCAGGAAGAACTCAAACTGTGGGGTTTGTAGTAGGGAATATTGAAATGTTTGCAAGACCAGCTTCTATATTTATTTGTGTATATATATCTATGTTCTTATGATATTCCTTCAGTATAACATTCTTTGGCAGTGGATGAACTGAGGACAGGTTCTAGGTGCTGTTCCTTATGGAGTGCGAAGTTTCCTGACATGGTTGGATTGTGGTCCTCTCCATGTTGGAATTTTATTTTGCTTTCTAAAGAAAAAGCTTTTCTTACAAATGTCTTATAACGATTTTAGTTTCAATTTCCATGTAAAATACCTCATGCTGTAGACAGAAAAAGACTAAGCATAGGAATTAAAGCCAAAGGAAGGATTAGACTGGAAATCCCCAAACTACTTTGCTCCTGATACTGGAATTAATGAGAAGCTGGTTATTTTGGGAATGCCTGCAGCCACTTCGTGAGGGAAATATTTCCCATCCCAGTGTTGTTGTGGGAGGAGACAGTGAGGAGCCTGCAGTGAGTATCTCAGACCACCTCTGCTGTTCATAAGGCATTTTATTGCCAGGCCTTTGCAATGGTGTGCTGTTCTTCCCAAATCTGGGAACAGCACTGGCAAGCAGACACCCAGAGAGAGCTCAGACTCCACCTTGCCTACAAAAGCACAAGGCATCGAGCAGGATGTGGTTTAAACAGAGAAGATAAGAGTTGGGATGTCATGCCAGGGCTTGGATCCTTGAGTATCTCCAGGTGTGGTGTCTGCATCCTCAGGGACTTAAGAACTAACATGTAAAGTAGCCTTTTTTGGGTGTTTTTTCCCCTATTTTTTTGGTGTTCCTCTGTTCTGAGCACATCTCTGCTCAGCAGTCAGCATTAATGGTCAAAATTGGCTTGTGCAGAGCAAACAGACTCAGTTCTCATTTTTCACAAAGAGTATACTTTTTCAATTTTTTTATTTAAATTTCTCTTCAGTGTTACTTGTTTGAATCAAATTTTAGACTTGAATTGAGCATTATCAGGCCTGAATTAAACTTTTTATGGAGTGATGATCAGGATCATGTACTTGTGTTAATGTGTGTAAATCTCATCCCCCCCAGATGGATGCAGGACTGCACAGTGGTATCTCACCAGTCTCCTGCTGCTAACAGAGATTTCCCAGTGACCAAACTGGTTCTGCCCCAGGGAACCTCGCTGTCACTGGGAGGTCCAGGAGGATGACAAATGTGTTTTTATTTACAGATCATACCACTTCACCTTAAGGTTGAACTTGAGCAGCATGTAGTAGAAGCCAAATAATTGAATAAATTAATTCTATTTATATAGCAAATCAGTGTATTTATTTCATAAATGAAACCATCGTTCTTTGGAGTAACTCAGAACTGTAAATGTCTTAAATCAGGAAAAAACACAAATCTGAGCAAGCAACTCAGTGAGATTTATGCAGTGCAAAGTAGCAAGAGAAAATGCCCTTTTTTCCCCACGACCTGCAGTATAAATCAGATTTAAGATACAATTTTGAAGTCTTTCATCTATCCTTGGCTAATTTTCCTGCAGGGGGAGGTGGAGAGTCAGAAATGTTGCGCTTTTTTTGTTGTTTGAACCGCTGTCTTGCAGCCTCCTCGCAGCTTTCCCGGCCCCTCGTGGAGCTGTTAAGCGGCAGCTCCGGGGATGAGTTACGGCTCCGAGCCAGCGCCGGCCTGCCCGTGATGAGTTTTATTAACCCCGGCTGACTGGAAATAACGAGCAGCCACACGGCTTTAGGGCTTGATTTACAGATGTTCCAGCAACAATTTGCAAACGGGAGAACAGAGGGAGAAGGGATTAAACAGAGGATGGCTGCAGTGCTGGTCCTTTTTTTTTTGCTGTTGTTTATATCCATTTTAGAGGGATTTGTGCATACAAACACCTCTATTCTCAGATATATTCATTCACACATGGTGAGTGAAATACAGCTCGTAGAGCCTTTTCCAAGAGCTGGGTTTTGGAGTTATTTTTCATTATTACTGAGTTTTGGATACATTAACAGCTCCATTTTCAAACTCCAAGGATGGATCTGGGCGTAGGAAGAGCAATGTTCCTGTGCTAGTTTTCTTTCAAAGCTCTAATGTATTTATACTGCCACAGTCTCAGTAAAAGAGGCTGAGGAAGGAAGAGGATTTTTTGTTAAATTTGGCTCTGCTAAAAATTTGTAGGATGCTCCTCTCACACCAAGGCAGTCTGTTAGTTTTAAATCTTGGTAAGAAGATTGATATTAGAGCTTACAAATGCTTTCTACCCATTATCATACCTTGTTTTGGAAAATCCAGTTCCCTGCAGGGCTGTGTTGTTCTGTAGAAGCTGTTTGAGTGTGTGTCCTATTATTTTAGTGTTATTTTTGCCCAGAAGATGCTCATTCCCTCCCTGACAATGGATTTACAAACACATGGAATTCTTGGTGTTGGCAGCTTGTGAAGCTCAAGGCAAAAAGGAGACAGGCACAGATGGGCTTGTCCTTCATATCCATATTTATTTAACATGGATAGGAGAGCACAGAGCATTTGGGCTGTAACCACAACTATGCCTGAACCTTCTGCAAGCTCTGGGAGTGGAAATAATGGTAATGCTGGCAAATCATGTCAGCACACGTGCACAGGAGGCTGGGCTGGGAGTGCAGGATGGGGCGGTGCTCCACTGAGAATTCCATGTCACCTCTCAGATGTGGATCCTCTCCTGCAGCAACAAGTGCATTGTCTTTATGCCATTGGGAGTTTGCTGTTAAAACAATGACTGGAGTTGCTTGGAAGTGGGGATTGAATCTCCAAACTCATCCAGTCCTGCTGCTGTGTGTCTGAGTGAGCCTTCCCTGCTGATGGGAGCTGATAACCTGCATCTCTCTGGCTTTGCCACAGCCCAGCTTCCTGCTTTGATTTCCTCAGAGCAAGGTGCAGTGGTTTTAAACTGCCAGAGGATGGGGCTAGGTGGGATATTGGGAAGAAATTCCTGGCTGTGAGGGTGGGGAGGGCCTGGAACAGGGTGCCCAGAGCAGCTGTGGCAGTGTCCAAGGCCAGGCTGGACAGGGCTTGGAGCACCCTGGGATAGTGGAAGGTGTCCCTGCCCATGGCAGGAGGGTGGGACTTGATTATCTTTAAGATCCTTCCAACCCTAAGGTCCTTCTAGGATTCACTTTATAAATTCTTTTGTGCTCCTGCTGCCTCAGTAATCAAAATGTCACAATAGAGAATTCAGGTACTGCCTGGTGTTTGTTAGTTTTGAAAATATCTCTGTTCTTGCATGATGCTGTTTTGCAACATGGAATTTTGAATTAGAATTTGGAAAGGGGCAGCTGAAAAACCTTTCCCACATATGTGGTGCCTACCACAGTGGATCCAGACTGTGGCTCCTGAAGCTACTGCAGTATAAAAAAATGTAAAATACTTCTATTTATCTGCCTTTACAAAGCTTTTCTGTCCTCTCCTTGTGCTGTATGTTATGTGTGCTTTAGGTTATTGGGCATTTTGGGCAATAACAAATTCTTCTTTATGTCTTCTTGAGTCTTTGCTGCTCTTGCTCAGGTTGTTGCAGGTTGGGTTCAGAGTTGGAAGGTGTGAACTGGGGCTTGGACCCTTTCCAATAATCTGGATTGGAAGAAGGGCTGGGCTCTGAATTGGTTTTTTCCCTCCTAGTTGACTAAAACGTGTTCTTGAGCCACTTCTTACTGCTGGTGCTTTAGAAATCATTTTTCCCATGAAATCTCAAGAATTTTTCCCCTCTTCTTTTTAGAGCAATTTAGAGCCCTTTTATTAAATCTAAACCTCACTGTTTGATAGTTCATCCCTAAGCTATAAGTGCCCAGTATGAAGATGCAAGCACAAAATATTTTCCTAGGGAGGTTTACACAAAAGGGAATAACATTTTATTCCCTTTTATTTTATTATTTTATTTAGTCCTTTGAGAAAATCTATAAGAGGATGAATAAGGGGAAGAGTGATGATAGAAGAGCACAGATACAAACCTGATGATCTCACTCTGATTCTGTCAGGGTTTCCACTCCAGTGGCTTCCTTAAAGGAGCATTGTCAAAAAGAAAAATCACATTGCTGGAGGTGGCTTGTGCAATCAATCACTGGCCAGCAAGGGGATCAGATGGATTCCCTTTTGAATTCAATCAAAACAGACTTCAAAGGAATAATCATATATTTGGTGCCTGACTCCCTGGCACAGGACTTTTGCAGTCCCACAAAAGAGAGGCCAAAAGACAATTATGCAAGTTATAAACTCTTTTTTTGATGTAGAACCCAAGTTCTTTGATGATTGTGTTTTCCTAGACTGGCCCTTGGGCAGATTGATTTACAGCAAATAAGGGCTATTTGTTTCTTCACTGCTAAAAAAATCTAAACTACACTTTTCCAACCTGTGCTGTGCAGTGCCTGGATTTTTGCTAGAACTGACAAAGAAAAGTGTGTCTTCATACAGCAGTGACAAAGGAGAAACTCCTGGAGGTCCATATATTGCAGAAGGTGTTTTATTCCCTTTCTCTGGAGCTAGAGACCCAAATAGCTAGGCATTTGTATTTCCATTTTCTTCAGGAGGATGCAGTGGACCATAGCACTGCCACAGCCCTTATCAACAGGCTGAGGGAGATAAATGCACCAGGAGCAGGTATCCACTGCTTTGTGGGAAAGCAGAAATGCAGGTTAAGATGGTTGTGGCTCTGGAGAGGTGTATAAATAATTACCATTAATACTTTCTGTAACAATCTTTTACTTCCCACAGCCATTTTTGGGCCTCCACAGGGGGGGATCAGATATGTTTCTGTGTCAAATTTAATCATGAATTTGGACACAGATTTTGAAAAACATCAGAATTGTTTGCCTGCTTTCAATATGCTTGTCTTAGGGAGAAAGAAGGAAAAAAACTATTTGTGTCTCCTCAGTCATCCTTGTTGCTATTTCTGAATGATTTTTAGGAGCATAAAATCTCTCTGTGCTTTCCTAGTTGCAGAGTTATCCTTAGGTCAGTGTATCACTGGGAGGCAGAGCTGGTTCATCTGCAGATGTGAATGGTGCTCACTCCTGGGGCTCACGGTGCCTTTTGATTTCTCCATTTTCTCTCCATCCCAGCACATTTAGGCAACTCCTCGAGTTTTCCCCTTTCCCTTTGCAGCCTGATGTTCAGCATTTCTTCTTTCCCATCCCTGTTCCCAGCAGGCATTTCCATGGTGTGGGAGTGAAGTATAACATCCTTTTTGTCTCATAAGTGTGAAAAAGCTCTTTCCTTCAGGAATTAAACAACCAATCCTCCATACCCTCTCTGGTGTACTGGTTCTTATCTTAGCCCACAACATTGCTGTATATTTTGACCTTTAATGGTACTTTTTCTTTTTAACCTTCCAGTAAGGCAGGAACAGATTGTTGGAGACCTAGTGGGGTGTGTCTGGAGATCTTTTGATTATTCCTTATTTCAGACAGCTGCAGGATTTTCTAATTTGAGGCTGTATTAATAGACACAAAATGGTGAAGGATACTTCAGTTCTCACTGTTGGTGGAATGTTGATGGGTACATAGAGTTTGTGTGTCTGTCCTTAAATCCATACTTACAGAAGAAAGTGGAAAGTGCCCAGGTGTGTCAGGTTTGGTGTTTTGTATCAGATTGTGGCACCAGGAGATGCCAGGCAGGGAAGGACACACAAGTCCAGCTGCTTTTACAGAATCCCAGGCTGCTTTGGGTTGGAAGGGACCTTAAAGCCCCTGTGATCCCACCCCCTGCCATGGGCAGGGACACCTTCCCTTGGACAGGGTGCTCCAAGCCCTGTCCAGCCTGGCCTTGGACACTGCCAGGGATGGGCAGAGCATTTCCAGTGTCCCCAAGTGCCATGGTTCTGTCACACCCTGGTACTGGTAATAGCCTACAAAGGGAAGTAATTACAGTGTCATTGCATTAGGTAGCCCCTGGATGGGCTTCAGATGTGAGATAGAGGGGGTTCAATCCATTTGTGGCTATTTAGGCAGCTTCTTGAGTCTTCCCTTCGTTCTTTCGCTCTAGAAGGATGAATAGGAAACATAAAGCCACCAGAAATCAATTAATTATTAAATTGATTATTAAAGTGCCTTATGTACAAAGGTCCAGGTGCTCCACAGCAAAGCAGAATTCTGGAACATTTGGATCCCTGATCTGTGCATTTCTGTATGCTTAGGCTGTTTGGATTGCTCTTTTGTTTGGATTACTTCTTTGTTTGGATTACTCTTTTGTGTGTTTGGATTACTTTTTTGTTTGGACTTCGAGCTTTCTATTTGTTTTAGGGTGGTTGAACCTTCTTTAGAAGGTATTTGACCTTAAATTGCTAGTATGCAGATTTAATTCTCAGCTCTAATATAAATCTAGGTGGATATTCTAGAATTTAAGAAAGAAAAACCAAGAAAATGAGAATGGCTTTGTGAAATGTTTTCCAAATTCAGCAGCTGAAGGATCTTGGATTTAGGAGCTCTCAGTGAAACTGTACTTCACATGTGCTCCAGAGGTGATTAAAGCTCAGCTATTCCAAAAGATAATTACACTTGGCAGCTGCCTGCCCTTCCCCTTGCAGGGTTTCTTTTCCCTCACCCCTGATGGCAGAGGGGCCCCAGTGTCCCCCTGTGCTGCTGCAGCTGAGCTGTGTCTGGGGTGGCCCCAAAGGGCTGGAGAAGGTGTCCCTGTGTGTGTCCCCCCAGCTCTGCCCCAGCCCTCGCCCGGCTGTGCCTCTGCACTCATGTCACAATATTGACTTGCAAAAACGGAGCTTTTGGGCCAGTTGCTATGGTTACCCCTCAGAATGGAGACTCCAGTCCCAGGCAATACATTCCCAGCCTTAATGAAATGCACAGCAGTGTGTTCAACTTGTAAACCCGACGTGGATATCGCTAAGCAACATCCATCCGTGATTTGCCATAATTACTGCTGCCAGCTCCGCGCCGCTGACACGCTGGAGCACCAGGCTTCCTCCTCCTCTGCATCAAATGTTTATCTGCAGTAGCTTTGCAGTCTCTCAGACCTGGGATGTTTCATAGGCTCTTCACAGTTTCAAAGAACTGAGTTTGACCTCTTTAAATTATTCACACCTTCAGACCCCTCTCTCCAATCTCCTTTTGTGTGTGCCGCCTGTTTCCTGTTCATTCAGCCCCAGAAATTTATCTTAAAGACATTAGATTCTTTTGCCCTAGATTCAAAATGTGAATCCAGCTCATTTCCTCCAAGCTGCTTCTTGTGTATTTGAAAAGATCCAATTCCTCCAACCAGTGTTGGTGTTGAATTAAAATGTGTGTGTGGAGCTGTTTACTCCAGGGTCTGCTCCAGGAGGAGCCAATGCCTCAAGTCTTTTTGAATCCCAGACTGGTTTGAGTTGGAAGGGACCTTAAAACCCGTCTTGTTCCAGCCTCCTGCCATGGGCAGGGAGACCTTCCAGTAGACCAGGTGGAAATTTTCTGCTTAGAGCTTTTATTTAGTGTCTATCCTGAACAAGGTGTTTTATCCACCAGTTTGAGAAGTAGAATAAAACCAGATCCTGGTTAGAAGTCCACATTCCAGCCTTCAAGTCACATCATTAATTGCAGTTGCAGTTCTTGAATTACTTGCCTTGTGCAGGCAGTTGGGGTGGTTGGGAATATCTCTCCCAGTTTCTCTGCTGCTCAGTCTGATTCCTTGTGTTCTGTGAATATTTTCCATGTACAGCACCAGAGCTGCCAATCCTAGAGAGGAAGAACTGGTTGATTTATCTGCTCTATGTCCGCAGAGACTATGAGGAGTGTAAGGTAAGAGCTGCCTCCAGAATGTGGGAATTAATTTATTGATATAATACAAAAACAGTTTTCTTGACAGTTTCCAAACCACTCTCTTTTCTGACTTCTTTTGGAATAAGGGGACCATGAGAAAACAAGTAAAATTACCTCAGTGTTCTCCAGTTCTTGGCTCCCTTCAGGATCTGAGGGTGCAGCTCTCTGGAGCAATCTGTGAGCTCAGGATGTCACTGGGAGGGGAAAAGTGGAAAGAACTGAAAACCTCTGTTGTTCCAGGTGATGGATAGGGTTTTCCAAACTGATAATAAAACAGTTCCACAGTGCAGATTTCTCAATGGTACACTACAGAGACACAAT
Source organism: Oenanthe melanoleuca (assembly GCF_029582105.1). Lineage (NCBI taxonomy): Eukaryota > Metazoa > Chordata > Aves > Passeriformes > Muscicapidae > Oenanthe > Oenanthe melanoleuca. The sequence continues at coordinate 16,869,957 of NC_079344.1, forward strand.
AAAAACACTTCAGTTGAGGGGAACTTTACTACCAAGTGTAAATAAAAAATATCCTAGTTACACTTGAGCAAAATTCTTTCATTTTACACATGATCCATGGCACACTCTAATTCATCTTGGGCTTGGTGAGTAGTTTGGAGCTGGTTGTTTGGGATTATAATAGTAAGCGGACTAAGGAAATAGCAAATTATTATTTAACAGTATGTTTTCCTGGTAAAATGAACACAAGAAGATGATGCACCCATGGGCAAGAGGAGGGGATAAGAGCTGACATTCTGATTCTGGCATGTGCAGCAAAGATCTGGAAAAACCTTTTGGCTTCTGAAACACCAGGCTGGTCATGACTTGCTGGAGAGATCCTGGGGGTACTTAGGAAATGGGCAGGCTGGAGGAATTTCATTTAGCTCTTAATTAACAGAGCCAGGGAGTTGTATCATTACAGTGATTTCCTCTCAGATTTTGGTTTGCATGGATAGAAATACAAGTTGGACCAGCCCTCAAAACAGAAAATTGTTTCCCTTTTTTGTTGTCTGACTGGAGTTTCTTAGTGTGATTCTGTGAGTTGATTGTTTCTGTGATGTGATGTGGAATCACAGAGTAAAGAAAATAAAAATATGTGCAGCTCAGGAAACCAGAGAAAATAACATATGGATGATTAAGGGCAACACTGACATCTCCATGTCTTCATCAGTCATGGAAGCAAGGAAATAGCAGGGCAAAGTCGAGAGAGGACAGCTAATAAACACTCCTCTGCTTGGCAGGCCAGCTCTCCTTTTCCTCAGAGCTCACAGAACAGTGTTTTTGCAGTAAAACTGGAAGATTCCAGGTCACTTTGGGTGTTGTTAAAATCCATTAGTTTAGTCTCAGTAAGAAACAAGTGACCTGTTGTGTTAATTAATATTGGTCTTTCCCGCTCAGTGCTTTGAAATGCTCCCTCTCTAACAGTTTTAAAACCTCCCATAGTTTCCAATGAACTAAAAGGCCATTAAAAGCTGTTTAGTTACTGACACCAACTCCCCAAAGTGAAGGCATTAAAGTGATTTTGACCCTTTCAATGCTGCTTGAGCAAGGTGCCAGGCAGGCATCTCAGAGTCTGCAGCTGCAGCATGCCCTGGGATGACACAGAGACTGGTTGGTCTCCTGCCAGTTGTGTCTAAATTCTGGGATTAGAGATCATATTCCTGAGGGCCTTTTGCTGTGGAATTTTTTAGGGTTTGTAGAATTAATCAGATTTCTCTAAAAGATAGCTCTCTATTGCCCTCTCTTGCTCTGAGAATCTGGGTTTATGTAGATGGAACAATCCAGAGTATCAGAACTGAGAGGATGTTGGTTGTTTCTGAGTACAATGTTTTATAATCATGCACTTTGGGAAGAGCTACATAGATAAATTAGCAGGTACAGGTGAGGGAAGAGCAGCCCAGGCCTGTTCTTCCTTCCTCTCTTTACAAGTGAGGATTGTCAATAAGAACTTTCCTGCTTCTCAATAGTAACTTCTCAGTAAATACCTTCTCAAGAATAACACTCTCAATAATAGTTTTCCTCCCATGTGCTGTATTTGAGGTTCAGTTTTCAGTTCCTTCACTTCTATTCCTCTCAGAGGCTAGGGATGCAGGTTTTGACCATACACATCTGAAATGCCAGATGAGCATCAGGTCACTGCTCACCCAAAAATTATTCCTACCCCCCTGTATCTCTTCCACTTCTGCACAAAAGAGGAGTCTCAGAGCAGAAATTATGCTCTTGATTCCTGTCAAGGGTGTTCATCCTCCCAAAGGTGGGACCAGTTGTGACTATGGAGTATATCCAAGCTGCAGCCACCCCACCCCAAGCTGGGACCTACATGGATGCAGCCAGCAAAAATTTACATTTTCATAATGTTTCTTTTTCACTCTTCATTTGTTCTTTTGGCTTTCATTGACTCAGCTGCAGTTGCTCCGGTTCAATTTATTTCTTCACAAAGGGCCTGGAGTAGATACCCTTATCAGCAGAGGATGCTTCCAGAGATGCCTCCTGGCATTTTCCCCAGGTAGTATCTGATTATCTTTGGGAATAGGAATGAGCAGAGGAATACCAAAAGGTCCAGTTCTTGGCACAGAGCTCTGTCATGTGCACTGTGTGGTTGTCCCAGTCATGTCCAGTGCCTTTGTTAGAGGTGGGGTTGAGAGTTTTGTGACTGGACCAAATCTCTGGAATCAGCTTTGTTAAAATGATGTGAGTTCACAATTTTGTCCTTCCAGGCTGTCATCAAAGAGCAGCTCCAGGAGTCCCAAGGGCTCTGTGAATATGCTGTCTATGTTCAAGGTATGTCTGAAAATCTTTTTGCTAAAGCAGGTCATTCCTGATTTGGGATACAGAGAACAATACAGCAGATAGGTGAGGGAAACATAGAATTGTTATGTCAAAAATACATTTTCCCCTCTGTTTTCTCCATTTAGTTTTGAAGTTTGGGATTTTCATGTGAAATGGGCAGATTAAATGCTCTGTTTTCTCTGTATTTGTCATCAGCTCTTCTTTGGGTTGTGGGCTCCTGGCTTTCAGTGTGTTGGTGTGTGTTTGATTCTGTTATAGATGCATGTTTTCTGTTCATTACCCACCCCAGGTGATCACTGTCTCACTCCTTGCTCTAAGGGTGGTATTCCTCTTCCTGCCCTGCCCTCTGGCCCCTAAAAAATGTCTCCCAAAATGTGGCATTCCAATTCCAAGTGCCATAGTGGGGGAAAGTGGAGATTTGCTGCCAGGGACATTCTGCAGCCTGGCTGGGGAGGGGAGGAATCCAGACTGCATCTGTACAAGCAACTGCCCACAGTTTAAAGCTTAAAGCTTTTGTTTTGACCCCTGAGTTTCTCCAGGCACACAGAGTGCTGCCCTCAGACACGAGCTGTAGGTGCTGCAGGAGGGGGAAGCACCAGAGGAGCGTTGATGTGATGTATCTGTACTCCCCCTTCTTTCCCTGCTGTCAGAGGCACCTTTTTCTTGCTGAAAATGGATTCATTTGCCTGCTGTATGTTGTCTTACAGCTTTGATATTTCGCTTGGAGGGGAAAATTCAAGAATCTCTTGAACTTTTCCAGACATGTTCCATTCTGAACCCTCGAAGCACTGACAACCTCAAGCAGGTGGCACGATCCCTGTGAGTGGTGTTTTATTTGTTGTTTCTCTTGGATGTGCCACCCAGGACCTTCCATGCTTTGTTTTTCTCTTAGGCTGCTTAATTCCAGACATGTTTCCTCCTTATCAACACTTGGCTTGGCTTCCAGAAGCGTGGGTTGTTCTTTAAGCAGAATCTCTGTTATCTGCCTGGCTGCTGTTGTGTTTTCTTTTTCTTTGGGCTTCAGGCAGAAAGGTGATACTGATTTCAAGGTCCAGAGCTACAGTTGCTGACCTGAACTGGGCAGACTTGCCCTACAGACTCTTTTCTGTTGCTGAATGTTATGTTAGGGCACCTGTCTCTTTCCTTGGAGACAAAAGCAGGCTGTAGAGTCTGGGCATTCCTTCCTTACATCCCCAGTAGTGTCAGGATGGATGACCTTGATCCTGAGAGGGAACAGTGCTGAGATTGTAAACTTCTGCAAATCTCTGGAGATGCAGCAGATAGGATCATTTCTCACTGGCAAGGGTGATAGTGGCTGCACAGCAGGGTCTGAAAACAGGAAGGACCTAAGAATTGCAATCCTTTTGCAGGTTTCTCCTGGGGAAGCATAAGGCAGCCATTGAAGTGTACAATGAAGCAGCAAAACTCGATGAGAAGGACTGGGTGAGTGTTCAGAGAGTTGCAGATCCTTGTAATAGCTGCAAACTTGTCCCAAGCCAAGGTGAGCTCACACTGCCTGTGGTCTGAGCCTGGTTTGGATCACAGGAGCCAAATCCCACGCCTTAGGGCAAATCCCTGGCTTGGGGCACAGAGAATTGAGCAATGAACTTTGCCAAGGATCAGTTTTAACATAACCACATCTCTGCTTTAAGGGAAGTATGGGGAGAGTTTGGAAACCTTGGTTATTAAAACTTGCTGGAGTAATTGGGAAAGCTTTTGTAATGCAAAACATCATTGAAAATACAAGAGCAGTGATTAAATTAGCTCTTCTGTATAAAAAGACAAAAAGGGAGAAAGAGCATTGCAAAGGGAAAGGTGTGACAATGGGTGAGGGAGAGGCCATGCCTTGCAGCCTTCTGCAGGTGCCTGTTTTGCCTGCAGAAGTGTTTCTAAAGTAGGCTTGCAATATGTGAGTTCATTCCTTTGTTTCTCAGTACATCTGAAATTCAGGATACAAGGATAGCTTTGGTGTCATTCAAATTACCCTGTGCCAGACAACTCAGAAACATTTGTATCATGAATCTTTTTTCCCCCTGCATTTCCAGTGCTTGGCATGCCTGTAACCCTATTTACAACCCATCAGGCAGATGGCAATGGGTATTTTGATTAGCTATTCCCCATTCCTGGCTCAGCACTGGAAGTGGAATTAGCTGTGCTCTTCTCTCATCCTACAGTCCACAGCAACCTGGAGTCACTGATTCAGTTCTGCACAGCTGGAGAGGCTGTGTAGAGTAGAATAGGATGGGGAAGTAAGAGAGTTTCCTGTGAAAGGTCAAAGCTGTCTAAGCTGATGAATCAGTGAAATGCTCACCAGAATAAAATAAGGAATTGGGAGGACCTTGCTTTTCAGAGATGTGCTGGGATGGGGAATGTGCCTTGTGTGTTAAACTGTGGGTGAGGAATTGGAGGCACAGGTTCTCCCTACAGTGTCACCAGAGTGTTTAGGATCCCTAAGGGATCTTCCTACCCTGTGCAAAATCGTTTAGGATTCCAGAGGGATATCAGATATTCCAGTGCTTAAGTTGTGTTTGGAGGCACATCTTCCAGTTTTGCCCAGCTGGGTTGGACACTGTGCATATCCTGATGTACAGCCAGACTGAGTCACCCATGAGGGCAGCAAGTTTTAGTGACACCATGATGAAGAAGCCATTCTGTGCTGTGGTAGCTAACAGCTGGCCTGGAGGCCTCACAGTTATATATAATCCTAATTATAATTTTATAACTGAAATACAACTAATTATACCTTAACTATATAACTCGACCAGCCTGGACCCCTGGGGAGCAGGACTTGGGCAGCTATTGGCCAGTTAGCCTGGTGGCAATAATTTAGCCAATCAGGACTAATTGCATGGACTTTCAAAACTCTCTAAGGAGAACAGTGCTCAGTAAAAGTTGGCTGTTGTTGCATGAACTTCAGTAGGTTCAGTTGCATGCCTGTCTCCAAAACTGCAACACTGTGCTCCTTGTTCTCTGAAGACAAACTGTCTGATCTCTCAAAAGAGATTAATAATTTCTGTGGTTTTTGTCTCAGTGGACTCTAATGTTTTCTGTACAACCCCACTTGAGCTCTGTAGGTGCCTGAAGTAACTGGAATTTATAGATTTACTTGCTCTGCAAAGCAGGAATGGTGTGGGCAGTCACAGGGCTCTCCTCTGAGTCAGTGTTGTCAGATTTTATTTCATACCTTCTGCTGATTTGGTTTTTTGTTCGTTTTGTTTTTCTCATGCAGGAGATCAGCCATAACCTGGGTGTGTGCTACATGTACCTGAAACACTTCAACAAGGTAATGTCAGTGGGAAGCAAGGAAGCATCCCAGAAATTTCACTGTCTTTGGTAGCTTGAAATGGATCATTTGCAGCAAGAGGTATCAAGAAAGTTTTTAGCTTAAGTGTTTTGTTTCTGGGGACAAAGGTTTGTGAGCTGTCTCTGTTTTCCATTTGTGTTGTATTACTTTGAGTCAGCTGCAAGTCAGTCAGGTTGTATAAAGGGGATCAGGCTGTGGCAGGGACAGAGGCTTTTTCTGAAATCTAAGATTTTTTCAGAGAATATTTCTGGTTTTAAAGGGAATGTTTGAGAAACCTCAGACTAGACAGAAAATGGGCAGTGCTCCAATAAGAGCTGCTTTGTGTCTGAGCCTTTTAAAGCCAGACCCAGGAGCACTGCTGACTTTGTAGGAACAGCAATCCAGGTCCATCCCTTTGGAACAAGAGAAGGGTGATGGTAAAACCCCAAACCATTTCCCCAGCTCAAACTGCTACACCTTGTGCAGAGAGTTCTTGAAGGGAACCTCAGCTCCTTAGGTCTGGCAGGATTCAGAGGGAAAGAGTTAGGGGCTGTTTGCTGGAGGTGCAGCAGGTCCTTTTTTCCTCCATGGGAAGGTTTTTCTCCTGTGTCTGAAGCTCCTTTTGAACTAAACCTGAAGTTAGTAAAGGAGTCTTGGAGGTTGAAATGCAGTTTTATTCCCTGGTCTGAGCATGCCATTCACAGTTCCCCACTTAACCATCCCTTGAATGCTGGTAGTGAGCACTGAGCTGTCTCTGATCCAGCTACTCCAAGGGAAAAACCAGCATTTAGACCCTTTTTGTTCCCAGTTTGGCCTAGCTCCTCCCTGCTGCTCTTGCTGGTGGGGTGCTGTAGCCCTTGCAGCAAACCCCAATTGTGCTCCCTGAAAGAACAGCCTCTGGAGTGTGGGTTCACACTTGGGGTTTGTTATCTGCACTAACACCTTCCAAACTGAGACCTGCTCACACTTCCACTGAGATTTTCACTTCCTCAGTGGTGGAAGAAGCATTTTAAGGAAGAATAAGCTGCCAAGTATCAGTTTACCCAACAAATCCAGAGCATCCTCCAAGCCAAACAAACTCAAATCCAGGAGCAGGCCCGTGCTCATCTCCTCCTTGGGAGGCCATTGCCTCTTGCTTGTTACCTTTTACCTTTTACTGCCCCTGAAAGCAGGTGGCTGCTGGTGCAGAGCTTGTTCCAAGGATTAGCTGGGCTGGGGTTTGTGTGCTCCAGGTGCAGGGGGTGTTTGTTGGCTGTCCTCCTTCCCTGGCTCTTGGGGATTATTCGTGGGCTGTTGCTTTGCTGAGGGCTCTGTAATAATTTATTATTTTTTTATTGTCTGTGGTTGTGTTTTTAGGCACAAGACCAGCTCAACAATGCCCTGGAGCTCAACAGACATGATCTGACCTACATGATGCTGGGCAAAATTCACCTCATGGAGGGGGATATAGATAAAGCCATTGAAATATATAAGAAAGCTGTAGAGTAAGAAATATCTTTTTTTTTTTTCCATCTGCCTATTCCCATCCTATGCCAGGAGAAAATTGATTGGTGTCCCAGATCTGAATTGAGGCCATGATTAAAAAGCTAATGGTAATTATGGGGGCTCTGAGCAAAGCTGGCACTTGCAAGCACTTCAGCTGTCTCTGCTCCTGCTGACAGTGTGGCAGGGAAGAAGGGAGCTGTTGGAAGGGCTGCCAGAAAAAAAGTGGAATAACAAGTGGACAGAGATGCCTGCAAGCAAAGTGATCCAAAACTGACTTCATCCATCCCAAAGGTTTATCTCCCAAAACAGTGTAACTCTGAGTGTCCATCCAGAATCCCTGGCTGGGTGTCACTTGCTGCTTTCCCTCAGCCATGTGTTGGGAGCCACGGGTGTATCAGTGTAGTGTTTCCTTAGTGTCTGCCCCTGCTGCTGCCTGCTGGACATTGGGATTAATCTACAATGTTTATTACGTAAATAATCCTTGGTAAGCATCTTACCAGGTTTATATTCTTATCCTGCTGCTCCCCTGGCCTCCTTTCTTCATTCCTGTTTATTCCTGGGTTGTTTTTTTTTTTGTTCTCATCTTCCTATTACATTTTTTTTGCTGTTTCCAGCTCCAGGATAGTGTGTTATTCCATGTTGATATTCCACCAGGCACAGGTAGTTTTGTTCTGGTTGAAGTTTAGAGCTGCCAGTGTGAGTGTACAGATCAGATTTTTTGAAGTCTTAGTAGCAGGGAATTAAAAACTGACTCCTTTTGAGGTGAGTGAGACCACAAATTGTGTCTCTCTCTGCTTTGTCCTTTTTTGTTGTGGTTTCCATCCTATTTATTTGTAATCTTTTTATAAGGTGAATTAAAATTCTGATGAGGAGTGTGTAGGATCCATCAGGAATGCTGAGGATTGCCTGTCCCTATGTGGCCCAGAAGGCTTAGGATGGATTTACAGGGTGGTTTGTGAGAGATGATGGAAAATCCCATTTTGTATTTCCAGGTCACTGATTCAGACTCACTTTGAAGCTTAACAAAACCACATTATCTTATTATGAGTCCAGATCTTATTTCACAGAGCCTTGTGCCTTCCCACTGATACTCAGAAGATATTTGGGAAGCTGAGGTGTGATATTATTCAAAGGAGGTCCCCATGATGGCAGTTGTTCTAATATTTGTTTTTAATAATAACACTTTAATTTCCTGGATTGATACAACAGTAATGTAGCATCAGAATTCCATGTTCTGTTTTTACCCTTCTAGAAGGTCTGAAAAGCAAATCCTGCCCTTTGGCTTTTGTGTTCCAGGTTTTCTCCAGAAAACATAGACCTCCTCACATCCCTGGGCCTACTGTACCTGCAGGTACTAAATGCTGTTACTGCTACAAAAACTTAATTATTTTCAATATAGCCATGTTGGATTTTTTATAGCATTAATTTCTATCCACCTTCCCATTGCTTGCACATACTTCTCTACAGACTGAATTTAACAGGACAAAACTTGCTTTTCTGTATCTTCTCATTGCTGCTAAAAGCAGGCTGATTCCCTGGACCAGAGCCAGAGCAGGAATTCTGTTTGGCAACCACCCTAACTCTGTTATAAATTCTCCAAGTCTAACAAAACATGACTAGTCATTACCTTTTTTCTGCAGCAGGAGTCTTGCAAGTTATCCTGAAAAAGCAGCCATGAAATAATGAGTGCTAATGCACCATAAAGGAAAATCAGAATTGATTTAAATAACAAAGGTGTGCTTATCCTTGTGTCTGTGAACTAGATGGGATTCTGGATTATTCCAGAAGCTGGCTTCCCAAAAAGTGAACAGGCAAATAAGAATAGGCAGTAGTGCCTGGAAGGAGGAGGAGACCCAAGAGATGCTCTGGAGCCAGGCTGGGAGAGCTGGGGGTGCTCACCTGGAGAGGAGAAGGCTCCAGGGAAACCTCTGAGCCCCTGCCAGTGCCTAAAGGGGCTCCAGGAGAGCTGGAGAGGAGCTGGGGACAAGGCATGGAGGGATAGGACAAGGAGCAGTGGCTTCCCATTTCCAGAGGGCAGGGTTAGGTGGGATGTTGGGAAGAAATTCTTCCCTGTGAGGCTGGTGAGGCCCTGGCACAGGGTGCCCAGAGCAGCTCTGGCTGCCCCTGGATCTCTGGCAGTGCTCAAGGCCAGGCTGGATGGGGCTTGGAGCAGCCTGGGATAGTGGAAGGTGTCCCTGAGATGAGCTTCAGGTAATTTCAGTTGAAACCACAGAATCACAGGATGGCTTGGAAGGGACCTTGGAGCTTATCTGGTTCCAGTCTATAGGATTTAAGTGATTCTAAACTCTCACATGCTCATATATGGCCACAATGATGCCCACTAACACCTGGAGTCCATGTGAAGACAAGGGAAGGGAAGTCACCTGAACAGGAGAGCCCTGGGGAGTTTGTGGGGAGGGAATTGAGGATGTGCAGAGTAGCAGTTCGTGGCCTGTTTTCTGGGACAGAGAAAGGATCAGAGACCTGTGAACCCAGAGCTCATTTGTGGTTGTGAATCCAGCCAAATCAAATTCTTAGAATCTGTTCTGTGAATTATCAAACAGGAACATGTGTGTAAAGCACTGTAAAACTCATTCTTCTGACTATATAACTGAACCAGAAATTCTGGTGCCCACAAACCCTGTATTCTCCTTCTTAACTCCCCTTCTCCTTGAATTTCTGATGCTTATGTTCTTCTTTTCCCAGACTGGGGATTACCAGAAGGCTTTTGAACACCTTGGAAACGTGCTCACCTATGACCCAGGCAACTACAAGGTATAATGAGAAGTGGAACCAGCTGAACTATGAGGGGGCACCTCCTAAAGCTAATTCCACTGTCAGAGCTCTGCCATCTGCATCTGGGGCCTGGAGAGGCTGGGAAGGATCCTGCCCAGAGAGGTTTTTATGCAATACATTTCTGGGATGTTTTCCTGGGTAGGGAGTTGGATGTGTGTGGAGGTAGGGAAAGGGAAGGAGGCAGAATATGGGGTGTTAAATTGTTGCCTTTGGTTTTTAATCTGAAGTTGCACCAAAGCCAGGTGGAATTTACTTTGGAAGGAAGATCTTCTGGATTTTAAAAATCCCAGAACTGTGCCAGGTCCCTTGTGATCCAAGTGATTCTGCATTTTATTATTCTCCCATCTGCTGATACCCTGTGCTTCCAGCTGCTGTGTATATTTCCTTGGCTCTGGCCTGGAAAGCTGAGCTTGGCATCTAGGTTTCATTCCTCATTGTGGAACTGCTTCTCTTTTTAGGACTGTTATTTCATTTCTCTTCTTTTTTCCCCTGTTAGCAATGCAGAGCATTGAAATGTGTGGTTGACAAACATGAGTTGTTGTGAAAACACCTTTACACTTATGAATTTTACTTGTCACTGTGAAATCTTAAAAAGGACTTAACTAGTGTGGTTTAAATATAGTGTGTTGTACTCACTTCCTTTTTTTTTTTCCCATGCATATTCCCATTAATTTGCAGTATCAGTCAGTCAGTGTGAACTAGAAGAGCTTTGCTGCATGTCTTGCTTGAGTACATTTTACTCCCCACTTAGCTTGCACCAGAACTATTTCTATCTGTGCTTGGTTGTAAAAAGAGTCTATTAATGCACAGATCTTTTCAGAGCCTCAGACTCTAAGAAGTACTTCTATCACCCCAAAAAATACCCTAAACATTTGCAGTGTCATGGTGCAATACTTATGGAATCATGGTTTGATTTGAAAGGGACCTTAAAGCCCATCCTGTTCCAGGCCCTGCCATGGGCAGGGACACCTTCCTCTATCCCAGGGTGCTCCAAGCCCCATCAGCATGGCCTGGAACACTTCAGGGGTGGGGCAGCCACAGCTTCTCTGGGCAAACTCATTTCTGAGACAGTTATGATTAAAATAGTGCAGGAAGAAGCAGACTCGGGTTTGTTCTTCACCCTGTGTTCTGCTCTGTGGTGGGAGATTCCAGAGTCCCCATCTGCTCCCACTGTTGGTCCTGGCAGTCCTTAGAAATGCAATGGTTGTTCCTGAGATGGTTTTAGTTTAATAGTTTTGTCCTCTGGTGTTCCTGCTGTGTCTGAGCAGGTAGGGCAGTGAGTTTGTCACTGTTGTCTCTCCCCAGGCCACCCTGGCTGCTGGCAGCATGATGCAGGCCCATGGGGATTTTGATGTGGCTCTCTCCAAGTACAAGGTGGTGGCCAGCAGCGTTCCCGAGAGCCCCCCGCTCTGGAACAACATTGGCATGTGCTTCTTTGGCAAGAAGAAATACGTAGCAGTAAATATCCAGTTTCCTTTTTTTCTCCATCTGCATCCAATTTCATGCAAGCACAAGATTCCTGTCATGTGGAGGCTGTTCTAGCATATTTATCCTTTTTTTTTTTCAAGGCTATCAGCTGCCTGAAGAGGGCAAACTACCTGGCTCCCTTTGACTGGAAGATCCTGTACAACCTGGGCTTGGTGCACCTCACAATGCAGCAGTATGCCTCAGCCTTCCACTTCCTCAGTGCTGCCATCAACTTCCAGCCCAAGATGGCAGAGCTCTACATGCTCCTGGCAGGTATGGGATGCTCTTGTAACTCCATGTGCAGCTCCATGGCATCCCTCCTAGGCACACCACAGCACACACATGGGGTCTGGCATGAAGTAAAGAAACATGGCATAAAGGCTTTACTAAGGAGCTGTTGCCCAGTCTCTTCTCTCTGGGAAAATAAAAGGGAAAACTGCAGTCAGATCCAGATTAGACATTGGAAAAGACTTGACACATGTGAGACTGGGCTTGTGTTGTCTAAGGAGTGGGTGTGGGTTCCAGCACTGGGTATTTTTGGGATGAAATGAGATAAACATGTCAGAATTGAAGTCATGGGGTTAGATGGGATATTGGGAAGAAATCCTTACTTGTGAGGGTGGGGAGGCCTTGGCACAGAGTGCCCAGAGCAGCTGTGGCTGCCCCTGGATCCCTGGCAGTGTCCAAGGCCAGGTTGGGCAGGACTTCAAACAACCTGGGTAGTGGAAGGTGTCCCTGTCCATAGCTGGGATGAGACTGGATGAGCTTTAAGGTCACTTCCAACCTAGGCCATTCCATTCAGTGGGGTTAATCCTGGCAGCAGTCCAGACAACCCTGCTGACACCTATTTTCTGACATTTAGAATTGTCCTAAAAATCAGCTGCTTGTAAAACATCTCCTCCTGTGTGTGCATTTTGCTTTGGTGCAGTTGCTCTGACCAACCTTGAAGACATCGAGAATGCCAAATGTACCTATGAACAAGCTGTGGCCTTGGACAAGTAAGTCTTTGTCAGAGCTGTCTCTTGTTTGGTCTTGCTTTGCCTCCTTGCACCTCATTTCCTTTGCCTCTCACTGTACCTCAACCCTAAATGGTTTGTGTAGGGAAGTACTTTCATTCTTGTAGCTGTGCAAGTGACAGTGTTAAAGCCTTTTTTTTTTTCTTTTTTTTTTTTTTTTTTAATTCAAGTCAGCTCTGAAAAATTAGAGAGGATTTTATTTCAGAGCAACCCAAAGCTGTTTTTTGTTTTGCTGTTTGGTTAATGAGTCACTGGTGATGACTTTGGATGCCAGCCCTTCTTTTGGTGAATATTTATACACGGTGGAGCAGATTGAATAGAAGAAAACATATTTTTTAACCCAAAGTTTGAGCACAGTGCAGAGCAGTGAGATGGTTGGAGTAGAGCCTGTTATGAACTGGGCAGAGGGAAAATTTTATCTGGGAGAATGTGCCAGAAGTTTTTATAAAGCAAGTAAAAGGGCAGCTCCTTTATTAGGAGCATCTATGTTTGCAGTCTAGGTCTTAAAATCAGAGCACTTGGTTTCAGAAACGTTAAGCTGAACCTTAGAGTACGTCATCATTTCAGGCAGAAAATCAAAATTACCTCACATTTATGGCTAGTTTTGTTTCTCTCCCCAGTTTACTGTGAATATTTGCACACTTAGACCAGCACTCCTGAGCCCTGTGTCTGTCTGCAGGTGACAGAGCAGTGCCAAAAGCACTTCCATGTGCACGGGCCACACAAGGTGGGGATACATGAGATACCAGGGATAAATTCTTCCCTGTGAGAGTGGGGAGGCCCTGCACAGGTTGCCCAGACTTGTCCAAGGCCTTGGCAGTGTCCAAGGCCAGGCTGGACAGGGCTTGGAGCACCCTGGGATAGTGGGAGGTGTCCCTGTCCACAGCACAGGGTGGCACTGGATGGGCTTTATGGTCTTTCCCCAACCAAACCATTCCATGATTCTATTGCTAATCAACTTTCCATGCCTAGCAAGGCAGGACAGGACCTTAAAAGCAGCTCAGGCTCCTTACTCAAGGGCTTGAGTGTTTTGCTCAAGAAGGAGCAGTAAATGGGCTCTACAGCTTTGCCCAAGTATTTGGCACTTGGGTGATGCTCCAGCTCTACAGTCCAACCAGGAAAAAAAATGAATTCCAACTGCCAGGGCCTGCTGGGAGGGAAACATCCAGATTGTGAGGCTGATTCAGATGACAAGCCATGGATTTTAGCCAGTTATGGTGTGGCTGAATCTGTGTCCACACAAGTTTCCTTTGCTGGAGTGTTCAGAGCTGTTTGGGATGAAGGTGGTTGGTTTCCATCACCAGGAATGCTTTTGTGCTGGCCTGGATGCCATGCTGTGGGCTGGAATGGAAATATCTTGGAAAACTCTTTAGAAAAAGGTGTTCCACTCCTGGTTCTGGCTTGTAACTGTGCTTTCTGTGGGTATTCAGCTACTGATTTTTCTCTGACTGTCATATTGCTTCTCAGCTCTTGGAGGCGGTGAAATAGCTCCATCAAGTTCAATTAATTTTAAAACTGGCTGTTCCCAGGACTGTCTCATCTCCTCAGTGTTTTGGCAAAGACAGGGAGGAGGGCTTATTCTGTGGTGGACTCAGCATTCCAGTTTTCTAGTTAAAGGAGAAGTCATGGTTATAAATGCAGTGAGATTTCTTCTAAGAGTTGCCTTCCTTGCTCTGGGTTGGAGAGTCACCAGGACTGGGGAGTCAGGGCCTGCAGGTTGCACTTCATTTATTGCCCAGTGCCAGCAGGATCCTTCCCTTCTGCACTGCTCCAGAGGATGTTCCCTCTGCCTTGGCCATGGATGGTTCCAGTTATCCCAGCCGTGCTCCAGGAGAGGGCACCAGTCCCTCACTCACATCTCTTGTCAACCCGTGGAGCATTGGAGCATCCCTGCCTGTGTGCAGGGATGCTCCTGTGGGGTCCACACAGGGAGCTGTGAGTAGGCAGAGCTTCTCCACCCACCCTGGCTCTCCTGGCCAGGCCAGATGGAGAGGGTTAATGTATCCATGAAGGAGATGGATTGTTTGGAAAATGAGAGTGTATGGAGCAGTTCTGCTTTGTGAAATCTTCATTCAGGAAGGGAGGCAGGAGTGTGCAGGTACCTGTGTTCACCTCTAGCAGTACCTGCAGTTGTGTGTGGTTTTGCTTGGAGAAGGGGAGAGAAGAGGTGAGGGAATGAAATGTAAGCAGCACATTCTGTGGTGTGTCAGGTTACAAAATAAAACCCAAGAGCAAGGCTCTGTTGTGCTGCTGGTCCCATTATGAGCTGCTCTCCTGCAGACTGGGAATGCTGGGAGGGTCTGAGGTAAATCAGAGAAAGATCATTTGCCTCAGTATGACAAATCCCCTGTCACTGGCTGGCCTGGGAGACCAGGAGAGTCCCAGGATGGACCCCAGGTGCACAGAACTGGCTGTTGCAGAGAGGGAGGCTGTCAGGGAGGGATTTATGTTGTCACTGACACTGGGAGCCTTTGCAGAGCCCACCACTGGGTTCATCATCAGGCAAGAGGGTCTCAGCCATGTTCCTGAAGGACTTTGGCTGTAGCCTCTCTGTCAGTGTCAGATAATTGGGTGTGTCCAGCTTTGCTGCTCAGGCACATCTTAGCATTATTGCAGCCAGGATAAGTGTTCCCACAAGGAATGTGATGCATCCCATGTGTCTGCTGCAGGTGCAACCCCCTCATCAACCTGAATTATGCTGTCCTGCTCTACAACCAGGGTGACAAGCAGGGGGCCCTGAGCCAGTATCAGGAGATGGAGAGGAAGGTCACCATGGCCAGAGAGAGCAGCACGCCTGACTTCGACCCTGAGGTTTGTGCCTGAGCTCAGGAGCCACCCCAGGGCTGGCAGTAAATGAGGAGGAGGTTTGACTTTGAGTCCAATTATTAGGAAGAAATTCTGCTTAGGAGATTTTCCAAGCAGAGCTGGTGCCTGCTGAGAGCTGCTCGCTTCCTTTCTGCTCTTTGAAGCCCAGTTCTTCAGTCAATACACAGCAAGACAAGATTCCCTCTTAATTAAGGGACTGAATTACTGAGATGTTTCCCAAAGTACCAAGCTGTAGCCAGTTCTCCACAGATCTTTTCTTGTAGTTTTTTTTTTTTATGGTGTTGTTGACTTTGTTATCTGAAGTGTCCCTGCCTACAGTGCTCTTCTCTTTTTGCTTCGAGAAGATGGTGGAGATGGCCCGGAAGATGGGAGCTGCCCTGCAGGTCAGGGAGAGCCTGGTCTGGACCAAGCCTTCCAAAGAGTCCAAATCCAAGCAGAAAGCTGCTGTGTCAGGGAAATCCAGCTCTCAGCAGCCTTTGGGCTCCAACCAGGCCCTGGGTCAGGCCATGTCCTCTGCTGCAGGATATGGGAAAACCATGCAGCTCCCCCCAGGTGTGTCTCCTCTGTGGTTCTTTCAAGTAGAGAAAGTAGGGAGGGAATAAATCTCTCTTCCCTTTGGAAGAGTTGCAGCATGTATTTGGGAAGGAGTTCACTTGCTCACACAGCAGTGAGGGCAGTATTTGGTGATAAGTTTCCCAGATTTCTGAGCCCAGGAAAATGCTGTGTAGTGTATTTTACTCTCCTGCTTTTGCCAGGATGGGGGACGCTGGGAAAGTTTCCCTTCCTGTCTGAGCCACAATGGGCAAGATTTCATTAGCATGGGATTGTGATTTTGCTCTGGAAAGGAGGCAGTTTCAGCAACCAGACCTCTTGCCTTTCTTTGGAAGAGCCCAGGAGCTGCCGTGCACAGACAGGATGCTGCAGAGAAGGGAAGGGATGGACAGTTTTCTAAAGGATTTCATAGTATCTCTGACAACAGTAACTGCAGCTGGATTGCTCCAAAGCTGCCCATCCTTGCAGGTGTTGCTGGATTTAGTGGGACTGAGGATTCTCAGGAGGTGGTGTGAGCCTTTGGAGGCTCAGCCCATCACTGTATGTGCTGGGGCTGGGTAGGAGCATCTCCTGAGCCATTCCAAGCCTGACCTCCTCTCACCCCTCAGCTTCCAAGGAGGAATGCACTGGGGATGCTGCTCATCATGGTGATTTTCTGTCACTCTCAGCCTTGTTGCCTGTGGACTGAACCAGGAGAGTGGTTGTGTAATCCAGGCCTTTTTCTTTGGCATCCCTAAGGACCTGTTCCATTTCTCACACATGGAATAAACTTTCCATGCAAGGAAGACTTAGCTAGAAAACCTGAAAAATAAAACACCAAGGGTTTAGGGCATACCTGAAGGACTTCATTATCCAGATCAGAGAAGGGAGCTGATTTATTGCACCAATTGGAACCTTAAATGTAAGTGTAGAAACAACTTGTGTCCTGTGGTGATTTAATTCTGTAAGTAGATACTTTAGCTGCCTGGAAACTCTCCTACATTTGCTAAAGCTGTGAAGTAATACAACACTTTGGTTGTGGCTCCAGATTGAGCATAAAACAGCTTCAGTGGAACTGGAAGTGGCACTTCCCTGTGAGGTGGTGAGGTCCTGGCACAGGTGCCCAGAGCAGCTGTGGCTGCCCCTGGATCCCTGGCAGTGTCCAAGGCCAGCTTGGATGAGGCTTGGAGCAATCTGGGATAGTGGACAGTGTCCCTGCCCATGGCAGGGCGTGGAATGAGATGGGCTTTAAGGTCCATTTTACTCAAACCATTCTGAGATTCATCATTGTAGAAAATGTTTTCCCTTCCAGGGCATGAGATAACTCATACACTTGTACTGAATTCTGACAGCTGAGACACTGACTGACTGACTGAAAGCTAAGCTTTCTTTCAGCAGGACTTCAAGAACTGTAAGGTCTGGATAACTCAGTGTCAGTAAACTAATGTTAGGCAGAAAGAGTCTGAGGGTAGCTAAAAGCTGTGGTTGTTTTGCACCTCTGCTGCTGGGAAGAACATAAAGAATGGACAACACACACATAGCCACAGAGTAACTTTAACTGTGTTCTCTCCCCAGGTGCTGCAACACCAGCTCTGCCAAAAAAGCCTCCCTCCCTTCCTCTGGAGCCAGAACAAGAGCAGGAGTCAGAAATGAGCCCTGAGGAGAACTCAGCTCCCACAGGGGACGAGGAACAGAGGAAGGAGAAGCACCAGAGCCAGGAGGCAGCAGAGTAGGGTTGCTCTGGGCAGCACAGGTGGTGCAGGAGCCTCTCCAGGGCTGCCTGGAATTTGGGAAAGGGACCTGCCCTACCTGCCCCATGGTGGCTTCTCCCCACTGTCAGATAGTCTGGATTATCAGTGATTTTAGCTTGGGGGCTCTGCCTTGTTCCAAGGAGTCACTGCAGTGTCCAGAGGTTTCTGTGTAGCTACTCATGGTGCAGTCACAACTCACTGCAGAACTGGAGGGCTCACATCTCCACAGGCTGGATGTGAGTCCTCCAGAAGGACATTTAGCAAAGGCAGCAGCAGTGATTTAGGATCCTGGACTGTGAGAAGGATCAATCCTTCCAGTGGCTGAAGTGGTGAGCAGCTGATTCTGCATAAAGAACCAGTAAACTGAAGCTTCAGGGCTGTGTTTGCTGGTGAAGCTCCCCAGCTGTTGGACAATGTATTTCCTGCTTCTAGTTCTGCATTGTTGGACGAGTTATCTATCCCTCCATAATAACCAGTCTGGGAGAGGAAGGTTAGTAATGGAAACATCTGAGAGGCAGCAGTGTCCAGGCAGCATGAGTAGGGCTCTGGGTACATCCCAGCCTTCAGCTGTGCTTTGTGGTTTGTTGCTCTTATCCAGAAAGACATTAATGCATCTTTAGAGCCCAGCCAGGAGCTGAAGTGCTCTCCTGCTCCCTGGAGAGCACTGAAAGAGTAGGAATCCCTCACTTTCCCCTGGTTCTGATAGCCCAAACTGACTGCTTATCTTAAATGTGGCTTTTTTTCCCCCCCCTGCTTTTCTGCTGGGTTTTGTGTCAGTTCAGCCCCAGGGCAGCACTCCTGTAAGGATTCCCTCCTGCCAGGAGTTAAACAGAATTTTTTTGTAGAGCACAGGCAAATTGAAACAAACCAAACAAGAAACAGTTTCAGTCAAGTACAGTGCAGATTTTTATTCCCATTTAACTTCTTACACTGAATCTAACAGAGTGCCTGGGAAGAAGAGGTGAGGATTGCAGAGCAGGGGGTGGGCAGGGGCTGGGAATTCTTCACTTCAGCCCCAAAACTTTAATTCAAGGCAGATTTTTGTCCTAGGATGCTTTGATGGGATAAATGTCACATGGGGAGCATGTACTGCACTTGGAGGTACTGTGAAGGGATTTATTTTAAATACATATTTTGTGAAAAGCTTACGCAACAGTGAACCAATTCTTTTATGAAATGAAGCAGTAGCACCTTCTTACTTCCTGGGAGCTTCATGTCTAAAGAAGCATTTTTAAATATGTAATTCCAGTTGGATAATAAATAGAGCTACAATTCCTGTCCTGTCCCCTTTCCTCCTCTGGGCATGGTAATGGTGGCATTTGCATACAGTAAATTCCTGGGATCTTTCTGGAGAGCATTTTTGTGCTAATGATAATGAGACTGGACTGCTCTTTCAGCTGGAATTAAGTAAGGGACTCTTCAGCAGGACTGCACTGAGGCATTTAGGGATTTTGGAAATCACACCTTATGTTCCAAAACCTGTTTCTGGCATCAGCCATAATTTGAATCCCCTCTTTCCTCCCCCTTAACGGAAAAGAATCATGAGCTTAATTTCAAGGGAAGCAGAAACCATCTGCTTTAGGACTTCTCTTCCCCTTTTTAGGGAAAGGTCTGTGATGAACAGGGCAAAACAGAGCTCACAAGGTACTTTGCATCTTGGCTTCTGCACAGGAAACAAACCAAAAGACATTCAAACATCAGTGCCTGGGCAGCAAGACCTTGTTCCAGCCAAGAGTAATGATCTGTCTATCCAGCAACATGTGTTCAACCCAAAAAATGTGGTGTTGAGGTCCCTGAGACAACTGGATGCTGATTTATGGTACAGACAGTATTAGTGAGTACATGCTGTGCTCCTGTACTTGTTTGCTTAGTTGTGATTGAGCAAGGTGGATGTGGGGGCCTTAAAGCTGTTCAGAATTTAGATTTCCCAGTTGGGGAGTGGGTTTCAGTTGGCAAAGCATCTTCTGCAGAGACAGACAAGCCTCAGTGCTGAATGGAGAAAAACTTGACTGAAGTAATAAGCTCTACACATAATGCATTCAAAAAGAGTCCATGTTATAACAAGTACTCCATCTGCCAACACTTTTCTAAAAGAGAAAACCCAATTCTGCTACAAGGACAGCTTTACCACTCCCTCAAACCACACTGCTCCAAAAAATCCGTGTTTTTAATGGAAGCCACGGGTGAGATCTGAACCCAGTTTTATCCAGTCTGCACTGAGGGGCATCATTCCTGAGAAACTCACAGGGGAGGTTTCCAGGGTATTTTTTCCATTGCCTTCCCTTGCATTTTAATGGGATAATTCCTGCCATCATTTCTGTTCCTCAGCTGCTGTGAGGTCTGTTGAGCACAGGCTGATCCCAGGCTGTTGGGAACAGCTCCTGGCACAGGAGGGAATACCCATGTGCTATTTCCAACCTGCACCTTTCCTTTCCTGAGAGAACATCCTCCCACCAGAGTCTGGATCAGTGACTCTCTGAGAATTCCACCTAGATCCAGCTGAGATACCACACAAGAAACTGCTCTGAAGTGAAAGAGGAGAACTTCATCCAACATCTCCAAAAGGCAGAACCAGCATTCCTGGCTCTGAGATTCAAGTTTTACTGCAAAGGTTACTCAGACCCAGAATTTTCCTCTAGTTTTCTCCTGTTCTCCACAACACTCTGAGGTTCCTTAGCCCAGGAATAGCAAGGCAGCAATTGTGTGACACAAGTCTGTGCCAGCACTGCTCTGGAACAGATTGTATGGAGGCAATACTGGCACAGAGACACTTCAGCTGTTCACTCACTCAAAACCCTCAGCTTTCACTTAAGCTGCACGCTCCAAAAGAACCCCCAAACCAACACTGTAGGAGAACTGGAAATTCAGTTCTGTTGTACCATTTCACAGAACTATCTCTTTATTCAACTTTTCAGGACATTGCTGGAAAGGTTACCCTGTGGCACACAAATCCTGATAATTCAGTGTATCATTACAGAATAAATAGTAAAAAGGAAGCCAAGCACAACTGCTGACAGTTTTCCAGTGGGTTTTGGAATGGATTTAGTACTCTGCTGCTCTCCAGGCTTTGGATTCCAGTGGCTAAGGAGTTGAGCTGAGCTCTAAAACATCCAGCACAAAGCAGTTAATGAAGTCTTTGCTAAAGGCTGAGGAAGAATGTTTCAGCACCAGTTCTGTAAAATGAACTTAGGATGGGAGGGCAAACTTGACTGGATCTCACATATCCCAACAAGAGATAACCAGGAAACACAAGAAAATCAAGTAATTCTCAGTAATGCTGTGAAACTTCCCTGGAGAGGAACAAAGATAAAGAGCCTTTAAATGGGCAAGAGTTGGATTTGGGATTGGCTCTTCCATGGCACAGCACTAAGGGCACAGTGGAGAAGGAATGTGTCCTCTGAGACTCTGCCAGCCCCTTGTAATTCACACTTCCCAATTAATCCAGCACTTGGCCCTTAGTAAGTGCCATACACAGAAAACATTGGAAGAATGCTCATTTTGGATCATGGCTACGACAAAATTCACCCAAGACAAGGTGGCTGCAGGAACACACAGGTGAAAATGCCAACATGCACAGGTTTTACCATGGAGAGCTGTCACAGTGCTGAGCTCTACTGCTGCATCTCCAGCAGAACCCCTGTGAATAAACATTCCCAGTGCAAAACCTGCTTCAGGAGTGAGGCTGGCTGAGGTTTGAGTCATCCATCACTGTGGATTTCAAGGTACAAGTAACACAAGAGAATTTGTAGAGACAGAGGATGAGGGGGAGTAGGGTCAGCTCAAGCCTGTTTTTGAAGCTTTGGTATTTTTGCAGCAGTTGAATCAGCTTTTCTTTGTTGTCACTACTGTAGCTGTGCAGAGGTGTGAGACTACAGGTGCAGGGGAAGGATTTCAGCTCTGCCTCCCTGTCATTAATTAAGGAGGGCAGAAGGAAGTTAAGCACATCATGTTCACAGCATGTGAAACAAAGCAAAGGCTGCTGGGCCCCTCCATCCAATTCAGATTTATTACCATATAGATTGTTCCACAACTTAATCAGGGATCCCACTGGCACAGCTGAGGACGTGGTGGTTAGATTCCCCTTGGGAAGTGACTTTGGGCACAGATGAGTTCTGTGTGCCTGATAAAGCAATTTGGGTACAGCAGCAGCCTGACCATGCTGAGCTGCTGGGATTAGGGCTGGGACTCCCCATGCCAGGTGTTCCCAGCACACCCAGAAGGGGCCACAGCAGAAATGTTTACCTGTGAGGAGCAGCAGGAAGAGGGAAGTAACAGTAATTATCAGTTCAGCTTTTTGGCTCAGATGATTCCTAAGCAGTAAGCTCCTTTTAAATGATTCTTTAAATTTATTGACTCAGATTAAAAAAGCTAATTTTAGCCTGTCATGCTCCTGTCCAATGCAAGCACAACTTTGGGACAAGGTCTGTAGGTGCAGTCATGTGTTTTTAGGTGGCCATAAGGAATGTCAGTCCCAGCAGCCTCAAATCCCTGGAAGTCTTTTGGGAAGAAAGAAGTGGAATACAGCAGCAGGGCTGTGGCTGGTGACAGCTTGTATATATTTAGTTTTGTTTTGCTTACAGGTTGAGAATCCACAGTGTAAGCCTTGGACCTCAGCCTAAAGGAGAGGTTCTTTTCATTTGTTTTCAGTTTAGGCAGACTACACCAGAACTCCAAGTCCTGTGCTACAGTTTATCAATGATAATAATAATAGTAGTAATAAGCATAAAAAATAATCTGGGTAGAAATACCTCCAGTCTTAAGAAGATCCTGCACCTGCTGACACTCAAGGGAAGCTCAGGGTGGGCTGAGCTGCAGGAAAACACAGCACTGACTGTACTTCTGCTCTGTACAACACAGAAGACTTTGCTCAGGGGGAAAGCTGAATACACATGACAGCACTGTGTGCTGAGTCAGTGCAAGTACAACAGCTGCCAATTTTCATCCTTGCAGAGCAGCCAGGATGGCTTTTCCCAACAGAGAACACCACTGACAGCAGCCTGACAGTGTTACAGCAACAGATCACTCCACCCTGAGTGACACAGACTCTCCTCCCTCCATTCAGGTGCAAAGACTGACCTGGAACAACCTCTGCCAAGCTCTGGTAAGGCACAGGCTTGCCCAAACATGCTGATTGCACTTAACCCAGTCCTGAAAAGTGGCTTGAGAGCTGTGCAAATGCACTCCAGGTTCCTGAAGTGGCCAGAAACAAAACCAGGCCAGAAAGAGAGAAAACCATGCTGGTGCTCTACAATTCTTAGTGTGTGACTGTGAAAAGGTAAAAAAAATAGAAGCAAAATATTTAACAAGGACACATGGTTCTGCTTTTTTAATTTCAAAGGCCAGAGCAAAGCAACTATCAGTGACCTAATCAAAAAAAAACCAACATCAAACCCTAAAACAGCCTCCTCACTTCAGCCTTACCTGGAAAACACTGTTGCAGCTTTTGAGCTTCCAGAGGGACCCTCCCTAATATATTAACCTTTCCTAATAGAGGGCAGGGAGACTGAGAATTTGGCACAATCATTCTCAAAACCAAAAATGAGTCTCCAGCACTCGAGAGCTTTTCTGTAACACACCATTAGCAGAGTATTTAGTGTGCAGCAAACACGGGGAATGGTTTGGGGGTTCCCTGGAAGGGAAGCAGAGCTCTCATCCCCCAAACAGAAACCCTGATTATCTTCACTCCTGGTTTCCTAAAAACGAAGCACAGACTGCTGGGGCTCAGTTGAACACCCTTAGTCACAGATATCCAGAATCACCTGTGCAGCCTGGAGTAGGCTCAGTCTGTGTCACATTTTGGGACCGTGGCTCCCTCTGGGGCTGGACACACAGAGAGGTGATTGCACCAGGCAATAATTCCATCCTCACCCCAAGCAAGGTTTGCAGTGTGCTGGGAGGAGATAACCCACATGCCTTTTATTTTTAATTTACCAGAGGCAAGGCAGGGCCAGGCACTGCTGTGCTCTCCCCTAGGATTCAGGGGCAGGAAATTCTCCTGCTGCTGCACTTTCCAGCACTGATCAGAAAAGGTCCACTATGAGCTATGAACAGCAAACCTTGCCAGCCAGGGATTTTGGTCTTTGTGTCCATTCTCCTTAAGACAAAGCCAATTTTCACATTAAATATTAAAACATCTGCACCTGACCTGCACATGAAGTGCTCGAGTCACTGCTGAGTGACTGGAATGTAGCCGACAGTTTATACCTGGAATTATTCTTTGGCTCTTTTTCAGTTATACCCAGAAAACAAACCACACCCTGGTTCTGTTCCTATACCACCACTGCTCCAATCCCAATCCACGGGTCTCAGACCCCGTGCAGTGCTGGAGAAGAAGGAGGGTCCTGGTATTTACTGAGGATACACTTCGGAATAGAGCAGTCCCTCGGCTGAAATGGCATCGCCGAGCCCCACGGTCCGGACGGGATCCTTGCACACCAGCACGGGGCTGAAGTGGAAGGAGATGCCTTCCCTGTGCCACTGCACCACGGGCTTGTCTGGATCCAGGGAGATTTTGGCTGGTGCCTCTGTGTGGGAGGTGAGGAACTCCAGAGGAGCTTTGAGGAAGACCTTGCTGGTGTCGATGGTGTCGGTGGCGCAGGCCTGGGTGCCGGCCGCCCGGGCCCCCGCCGCCACCGCCGCCGCCTGGTTGCCCCAGTGCCCGTCCACCGTGGCCAGGATGTGGTAGGCCAGCGTGTGGAAGTGGATCCGCGTCAGGTCCGAGGCGCGCTCCGCCGTCTTGCCGTGCTCCTTCAGGATCCAGAAGAGGATGTCGCTGACCACCCCCACCTCAGGGATGCCACTCCAGGAGGCCAGAGAGGCATGGGGACCAGCAGCAGACTGGGTGAGGAACAGCAGCTCCTGCTCGTTCAGCCCGATGGAGTTCACCAGGGGAAAGACCTGCTAACAGGAACAGGGAACAGCGGGTTTCCTTCAGCAGCAGAGTCAGACCTGGGATTCCTCCCCAGGCTAAGCTTTTTGCAGTACCCTGTTCCCAGTCACTGCACTTCCACAAGTTGCCAAGAATTACTTAGCCAAGAAAACATTCCATTTGGTGCAATTAATTTTCCAGACACACACTTTTGACAGTAAAAAGTAACAATATATCAACTCCACATAAAACATAACACTGAGATCAGAGTTGTGTCAAGCTAAACAAAGAATCACCAGGAAAGAAATTCTGCAAAGAAATTGAGGGATTTTTTAAAATTATAAACTTGGCTAGAATTCAATCTTCAATTTATCTTCCAATGTATAGTCCAAATGTTGACTTTTGATTTTTATATTCAAGCACTAATGTGTGCACTGTGATACTGAACCTGATCTAAAGAGCACATCCTTTCATTTTCCTTACCTGATGCATAATGTTGCTCATAAAATCCTGATCAGTCATACTGGCCAGCTCCAGGTGTATGGGAATGTCGGTTGGGATATCAGAGATGGAGGCTACAGCCTACAGGAAAAGGGAAAAAACAACCCTAGAACACGTATTTATTAAGGAACAGAAGAAGAAAAACGGTTTTGACTCAAGCTACACATCCTTTAATCTTCCTGTGTGTGGATATAAACAATTCCAATGGGATGTCTGACCTGTGTATGTACTGCTAAGGAGAGGAAATAAAACAACTACTAGTTTTGCAGACTCCCAGGGCAGGAAAGCTATTTAACCTTTAAACTGCTCCCAGCTCAGCACCTTTTTAATGGATTAATTCCAAAAACCTCACAAATCTGAAGCAGCTGCAGAAGAGCTGATGCAAGAACACAAAAAAGGCCAATGCCTTGCTTGAGGACAAGCCCTCAGCTGTAAAACAGGTGGTGCAAGACAGATGCTCTTTAAGGAAAGAAGGTGTTGATTATAACCTGGATCATTTCAGTATCCAGCATAGGAATAGTCTGGTTTAGCTGCTAGATAAGCCCAGTAACCAGGTCAACACCCTCCAGCCAGGCAACCAGCCCTTCTTTTCCCTGGATAAGCCCTGAATCAAAGAAAAAACAGTGTTACAGGATTAGACTTTAGCCATTCCTGCAGCTCTCAGTCTCCTTTTGGCATTCAATACTGAGATCTGTGGGAGCCCTTCAAACTTGGGAAAACAAAGCCTTGCCATGAAACACTTGCAGTGGAAATTAAGGAAATTCAGTGATTCAGTATCTCACCTCCATGAGTCGTCTGTGTCGCATCTCCTTGCTCTGCCCTTCCATCATGTGCAGTCCTGAAAGCACCACCAGGTCTGGCTGGAATTCATCCAGGCTGGACACAAACACTTCCAGCATGTTCAGGGCCCCGTTGGACAGGTCGTGGGAGAAGATGAAGCGGTTGGCAGTGGGTGCTCTCACTTGGCCCCACTGCTCACCTGGGGTGGGGCAAACAGGACCAAGTGTGTGTCAACTGGTTTATTCCTGGGCAAGATCACAAATTCAGCAGGCTCCATCAGCAGCAAGACAAGCCATGGAACTGTTTTAGCCACTGCATGAAGGTTACCCTGAGTTTCATCAGTGGTCAAACATGTGTTTTCAGGGATTATTTTAGTATAGAGCTTCAAAGTAACACCCCTCAGGCTGTGCACCAATCTTAGTGATGTTCAGGGGTTCCACTGAACACCTGCTCCATTGTACCTGCTTGATATTCCAAGATAAGATGGAATTCATCTCTTTCCTGCATGGATTCAGGTGGCACAACCACATTGTCATCGAGCAGTTCATGGAGTTTGGGACCAACTGGGCCACAAAGGAGGATCTAGAAAACAAGGAAAAACAGTCTCCTTTGCTATGTGCCTTGCCAAAATTTAAGCATCAACTACACAACTGATTTTAAGAAGTTAATAATACAATTTTTAAAAATCAGCTTGGAAGTCCAACCATATGTTCCACCAGCAGAACCTAAGAAATAACTGCCAGATCCCCAAAACCCATACAAAAGTAACATGAGACAAGCAGATTGAAGAATGCAAGGAAATGGCACAAAATGTTTGGAACACATGTGTACCTTCAGGTCTGGATTTGTTGCAAGCTTCTGCCCGATGAGAGCAGCATTTCCTCCCACGTAAAGCTGTAAAACAAACAGAGCTGGGTGTGGGCATCCCCTTGCTTTGGGACCTTTAAACACATTTAGTTTCCAGCACAAGCTGGAGATTTTGGCTTTTCAGAACAGGGTTCAGCAGTACCCAAGTTACTGAAGGTTATTGGAGCTGAGGGCAAAATGATTTTACAATTCTTTGTGAGATCTCAACAAGCTGAGCATACTTTATTTTGAATCTAAATATTCACTTCCAGGTAATGGCCCTGTAAAAATCCAATTCCCAACACTGACAGTGCTATAAAAAACAACTCATTCAGCACATAAACAGCCTTATTCTTACTTCTGTGCAACCTATCTGTGACTAAAGCCCTGTAGGTTTTTAGCAAGGCTGACAAAAAGTCATTTAAAAACTGCAGCAGTTCTTCCTCCAGTTTGAGGCTGAGGTAAAGCCTGCTACCTCTGCCCATGTGAAGTGAAAGGAAGTTTCTTCAGTAATAAAGGTCAAACTTTCCAGTAAACTCTGATTTGAGCTTGAAAAGCAGTGAATATGGGTTGTCCTGAGGGCCAGGTGCTCAGAGGAGGCCATGGAGAAGATCCAAAGGCTGCTCTGGAGCCAGGCTGGGAGAGCGGAGGGTGTTCACCAGGGAAGGCTCCAGGGAGAGCTCAGAGCCCCTGCCAGTGCCTAAAGGGGCTCCAGGAAAGCTGGAGAGGGACTTGGGACAAGGGCCTGGAGGGCCAGAACACAGGGAATGGCTTCCCACTGCCAGTGGGCAGGGTTAGGGGGGATAGTGGGGAGAAATTCTTGGCTGTGAGAGTGGGGAGGCTCTAGGACAGGTTGCCCAGAGCAGCTGTGGCTGCCCCTGGATCCCTGGAAAAGTCCAGGTTGGATGGGGCTTGGAGCACCCTGGGTTAGTGGAAGGTGTCCCTGCCCATGGTTGCACTGGATGGGCTTTGAGGTCCCTTCCAACCCAAACCATTCCTGGCTTCTCTCACAGAAATCAGTGATTCCTCCCTCTCAGCATCATCCCAAGGTGTTGGAAGCTCTTTTACAGCCTCAGCCCCATCTGGCTCCCAGGAGGCATCTTTGACATTTCAGTTTGGGAATGTCAGCAGGGAAGAGACCACTTAAACCCCTCCCATCTGCAGCAGGCACAGAATCCCAGGGAAAACTATTAACACCATTCAAAGCTACACCACAAGCTTCTTCCTCAATGATTTTCTCTCCAGAGGGAGGATGAAAGTCAGCAGAGACAAGGAAGGAAGGAAGAGGATTCCCAAGGCTCCTTGTGGGTGCAGACCCACCTGTGCTGCAGGGTGCTCCGAGGCTGTCCGTGCAATGTCCTGGAACGCCTCAGCATCGCTGAAGAAGCGCTCAGCAGCCGCCCCTCTCTCCATGAAGTGGGAAAAAGCCTCCCTCAGGTCCTGCCTGGAGTTCAGGACTGCATGGTTCTTCCCATCACTGGGCTCCAAGCCCAGCGCCTCCAGCAGCTTCACCCCAGACAGCACCACGTCCACACAGGCATTGACACTGAGAGAGAGAAAGAAAAGTGTCCTGGAAAAAGCAGACAGACCTCAGGGCACCTGGGAATGCAGTGAGGTCACATCCCTGCCTGTGCAGGGGGAGAACAACCAATCAAAGGGAAAATAGCCACAGGAATTTCCTGAAATTCTTTCCTAAAGCTTTCTCCATTTGACTGGCTTTTATTGTGCTCAGAGAGGGATTTCTAACTTTCTGCTGAATGAAAACAAGGAAAACTTCGTGGTCCAAAAGTGGTTGAGTATGTTACAATACAGGTTCTACTTCATTTCCTGCCTCGGGCTCACTTAAAAAAACAGGCATAGTAACAGCAGCATTTTAAGTTCTTAGAAGACTTTAAAAACATATGTATTTGAGTTTAAAATGTGCATGTGATTCAAAACTGTTAAAAAAAAACCTGGAAGTGTTTAAGTCAGCTAAATCAGCCTCTGGAGTTTCAACTACTCCTAATAATACCCAAACCCAGACACAACTCCCCATACAGGCTGGTTCTGTTTATAAAAAGTCAAGAGAGCAATTAGTCAGTTGAAATATTTGAAACCAGCAGTTTCCAGAGAACCATCCAAATTTACAGAAACAGCATGCAGTGGAAACAGGAGAAAAATCCTCTGATAGTAAGGGAGAGATAAGAACCATTTCAGCAGATCCAGGCTTTTTAGGAAGTCTAACTTCCAGTTCCCATGTCTCATCAATTTAATCACAGTCTAACTCAGACTAGAGGACAGGGGACTTTCTGGCTGGAACCAGAACCCCAGGCAGACAATTTAGAAACATTTACCCTTTTCTCACTCTGTGGTTTCAGAGTGATAACAACATATAGCAAATATTTCCTGAGATTACACCAGAAATTGCAGAGGTGCAATTTAAGCATCTTCTGTAGCTGCTGTCAAGTGCCATTTTGTTCTCTGCCTCACATTTCCCTGACAGGGACTCAAACCATCTATCACACTCCCTGACATCTCCAAGGGCCAGTTCCTGCACCCTGTCAGTGTGGAGTGCTCAGCACTCAGCATTGCCTTGGCAGTGACCTCTCAGGAGTCAGATTTGGGCTGAAAAAAAAACCAAAAAACCAAAAAAAACCAAAAAAAAACCAAAAAAACTGCATCACACGAAATAAAGGACATGAAAAACCCTGCGGCTTTCCACTCCATGAGATAACCAGCCCAGAAATCCTCTGGATGTGCATCACCTCCTACACCAAGGACAGAGAAATTCCCTAGCAGAGAAAAGAAACTGTAAGCTCAAGCAGCATTTTAGCCCCAATTTTATGTTTTAATGGATCATTACAGATCCAAAGGGATGAAAATAAGTCATATTCCTCTGCTAACACAGAGCTACAGAAGTGAGTAACTCCTTCCAACATCCAAAGGCTGAATCTTCCAGTCAAAGTCAAGGTACCTGCCATGTCCTTATATTAAAAAGAAAGTGAGTCAAGCACTAAATATAACATCTGAATTAATGGTCAGACTCAAACCAAGCACTTAAGATCAATGTGACATTCCTGAACTTTCCTCTTGTTCTCTTCCCACTTTAAAGAGAAAGGGTGTTGAATTTCCCTGAGCTCAAAATCCATTGCCTTCCCTGTCCTTTCCCTCCTATCTCTCTCCAGCTCTGCCTGGACTCAGTTACCTCTTCCCAAGGCAAAGAAACTTGAAAACTTTACAAACTTGTCTCTGGTACCTATTTATTGCCAGCCTGTGCCAGATGGACCAGCAGCTCCAACTGACCCTGAGCCCAACCCTCAGGCTGCATGAACATGAATTTGTTTTACAGACAAG
Organism: Oenanthe melanoleuca; assembly: GCF_029582105.1. Lineage (NCBI taxonomy): Eukaryota > Metazoa > Chordata > Aves > Passeriformes > Muscicapidae > Oenanthe > Oenanthe melanoleuca. The sequence continues at coordinate 16,899,750 of NC_079344.1, forward strand.
CAAGCTGGGAATAATGTCTCCAGAGAAGGGCTGCCAACAGGGCCAGAGCCTGGCTTAAATCCCACCACGGGAGTATTCTGGATCATTGATCCCGCCAGCAGATCAACCCTGACTGAGCAGCACTGTGGGAGGTGCAGCTCTTTTTCATGGAATGGTTTCTAAGATCATCTGGCTCCCTCCCCTGCCATGGGCAGGGACACCTTCCACTAACCCAGGATGCTCCAGGCCCTGTCCACTACCAGGGATCCAGGGGCAGCCACAGCAGCTCTGGGCACCCTGTGCCAGGGCCTCACCTCCCTCACAAAGAGGAATGCCTTCCTGATATCACACCTCATCCTGACCTCTGGCAGCGGGAAGCCACTGCCCCTTGTCCTGTCCCTCCATCCCTTGTCCCCAGTCCCTCTCCAGCTCTTATGGGCCCCTTCAGGCACTGGCAGGGGCTCTGAGGTTTCCCTGGAGCCTTCTCTTGTCCGGGTGAGCACCCCCAGCTCTCCCAGCCTGGCTCCAGCTCTCGGAGCATCTCCGTGACCTCCTCTGGACTTGCTCCAGCAGCTCCACATCCTGCTGATGTCGGGGAGCAGCTCTGCAGGCAGGGTCTCACCTGGGCGGCGCAGATCCAGCCCAGGTACCTCGCTGTGCCCTCGGGGCCGCAGTACATCCGTACCCGCACATTCCACACGCTCACACTGGACACCGGGATGCGCATCCCGGCCCAGGCGCGCTCCCGCCCCTCCGCCAGGGGCGCTCCCCGCGCGCTCCCGCACCTACCCGACGGCGACGCGCGCCCAGCCGCGCGCGGGCCGGACAATGGCCGCCTGCCAGGCCGCCACCGTGCGCGCCTCCAGCGAGCGGGCGCGGCGCAGCGTCCCCAGCAGCGAGGCCGAGAGCTGCCGCAGGGCCGCGGGGGGCAGCTCGGGGCCCAGCACGCACAGGTAGCCCAGCGCCAGGGCCAGCAGGCCCACGCACACCGACCGCTGCCACATCGCGCCGGGCGCGCTCCGCTGCTCCTCCTCCCCCGCCGCCGCGGCTGAGGCGGGGCGCCGCCGGCGGGGGCCGCCTTACGCCGCCTCCGTAGCGCCCCGCCCCCGCCGGCCGCCGTAAACTCCTTCGGGAATCGTGGCGCGCCGTTCCTCCTGCGTAAACTGCGTGCGGCTCGGCCGTGCGGTATCGCCAGCTGCGTAAATCGGTATGGGAATAGCGCTTTTCCTGCGCAACTTGTGTGCGGCCTGGTAATGCCACTACGTCACCGGCGTAACTCGGCGCGAGAATAGCGGAGTCGGCGAGGGCCGGTGCGTGAGGGGAGATGGCGGGCAGGGGTCCCTCACAGGACCGCCGGGCGAGGAGCCCGCGGTGAGCACTGCCCTGGTGCCGACTCCTTCCGTAGCGCTGACTGCTGCCTGGCTGGGCGTCCTGCCTGCACCCTCCTGTGTGCGTGCTGCTGCTGCTCCATGCCCTCCCGGGGGTTCCTCCTCACGCTGCCGTTATTTCTTTATTCCCCAACACCTTTGTGGGTCTGTGTTGTATTTCCACTGTGCGCCAACAGCGCGGTGCCTGTAGCTGTAGTCCCACAGCTCCTCTGCCCCGCCTCACGCCAAAGTTCCTCTAAAAGCTCATATCCATCAATCCAGTCACTGTCCGAATAATAACTAACCCCAGTGTGCGTTCTTTTTTCGTTTTTTTTTTGTGAAAATATTCCTGGTCTCGCCCTCTTCGTGGCCTCACTAGCCCTGCCCCCTGTGCTGGGAGCAGGCCTGGGAACGCCGTTTGCTGCTCCATGCATCCATCGCGGGGATGCTGTAGTGAGCTAGAAGGGAGGTTTCCCTTTTTAATAAAGGGAAGTTTTTCTGGGCTTCTTTAGAAATCGCTGAAACACTTGCTCAGAGACTTCTGACAGAATTTGCAGGAGTTTGGCAACTGTGTGCTACAGCGCGTTGGCTGAGGCGAATGATAATTTCCTTATTCAGCTCTGTGTTGTGAGTGGTTGTCATCTCCTCAGACTCTGACAAAGCAAGCAGTAAAGGAGATAGATTAGTGGAAGGCTTTTTTTGCTGATTTTTCTTTCTTTTTAGGATGGTATTTATCAGCCATCGTCATGGATTCATGTCTGGCCCTCAGGGCTCATTGGCTACCCATCATGTTCTCTTTCTTCCTAGGCATTGCCATAAAGGACTTTCTAATTTATTTATGTATTCTCTTCCTGTGAAATTATTCCTGAAGGTGCAAAGATGGGCAGGCCAGGCAGATGATGGAGGCTGGAATTGCTGGTGAAGGAGACAGTGAGAAAAAAACCCTCCTCACCTGACAGCTGATGGTGACCAGGGGTACTGACTGGGTTTGTGTGCCTAGTTGCTTGGTTAATGTGTAACCCCTCTTTTCCTTTGCTCAGGTGGTCTTTGGGTTTTGTCTGTAGCTTTTTTATTTGAACAGATTTAATAATTTCCTCTTCAGTGCTTTTCTGGCTGATGTTTGATCTGTGTTTATGAAATCTCACTGGTTTCACGCTCTCCAGGGGAGAGGCCTGGGAGGCTCTCATGGTTACAAACAGCCCTCCAGTCCAGGCAGGCAGAGAGAACAGAGTACATACCTGCCCAAAACCCTGCTGCAATGAGGGCTTCACCTGTGGGACCAGGGGTATTTATAGCCTTGTCACAGAACATCATAATTAGATGTGCCCATGGGGCAGCCTCAACCCAGAGCATCACTGCTCAGGGACCCCATTATTAGTCCCATGTCAGGGTGTGGCTGTGAGCAGCAGTCTGACACAGCCATGCTTTGGGGAATTAAGGCACAATTCCATTTTAGGGTGATCAGTTCTTCACCTGATGCCAATGCAATTGTTGCCCTGAAGACTAAAGTTGTTTTGTTTTTTTTTTTACTACAGATGCAGTTCCCACATCAATGCATTGGATGCTGCTAAGGAGGAACCACCTCAGTTTGATCTTTATAAACTGCTGGTGTTCAGCCTCCATGGACAGTTCTGGCAGTGCACTTGAACAAGGCTGCAAAGATAATTGTAAGATTCATTTTACAGTCTGCCAACAAAAGATAAGAGGTTTATAAAAGACAAGTTCCCTCAGAGAACCTGTTCAGTTAAAGAACTAAACACCCATTTCTTGGTCAACATTCATTTTTTAAGCCAATGGAGATCTAGATTTGCCTCGTACAGCAAAATTAGAGGTGAAACTGTCAGCAGAGAACTGAAGTCCAGCTTCTTATTGTCTGCCCTTGGGCCACCCCATGAATTCCAGTTAGAGGTAACATAGAGGGACTCAGGACTGTTGGATTCATATGAGCTAACTCAGTCTGAATAAAAATTATTGATTAAATACCTGTTTAATTATGAAAATAGCAAGCTGATTGCCTCTGGGTCACTGCTGTGTGTCATTTCAAAAACTTGAAACTGATCTCAATGACTTTTCACTGGGAGACTTTATTAAAAGCATGGAAAGAGAAGGGTAAGATGCAAGAGATTTTTTTAGAATGGAAAGAGTTAAAACTTAATGTCAACAGTTTTCCTTCATTTCTTTTCCCTGATGTTATGAAGTCCTTGTACAAGAAATCTTTTTCTTTACAGTTTTGTGGTATAAGCTGCTTGTGACTTGGGGGGGTGGTAGAGGGACAGTGGTTTTAATCAGTGTTCAGTTATTGGAAATGGAACTTGTTCCCTTTAGGAAAAAAAAAGAGAAAAGGTGGGAAGAAAGAGAAAAGGTGGAAAACCCCCCTTTTTTTCTGGAGGAAGCAGACAAAGGATGTGATTCTTGCTTGTTTGAAGACTAGCTATGGAGAGTTGCACAGTGTCACCTGTTCTCAGGCCACTCAGAGCTGACAGAGCTGTATGTATGAGCTTTTGACCTCACTGAATTTGCTTTTCAGACCGTGGGCTTGGCTTGGAGAAATGAGGGTTTGCCAGACCCTCATTAGGGAGGGGAACAAAGGTGGGCACAGGGAGGAAATAGCAGGGAGGAGTGAAAGCCCCAAAGGAGACCTGGAAACCTGTTTTCCTTATTTTGAACTCACAAGTTTGAAGCAATTGTCTTTATTCCTTGTTAAGCTGAATTTCCATATTCAAATGAGCTCATTCCCTTTGACCTGCTTCGGCCAGTTAGTCTAGGGCAGTGCACAACACAGCTCACTCATCTGTGTGTCATCATACCTCGCTATCAGGCTGCCTTTGCTCACAGCCTCCTTTAATCCAAGCTGGGCACTCTCTCCAGAGCCACACATCACTCCATGTACATGGAATCAATGCCTGCCTGTGACATTCCATGGGAGCAAACAGCAGAACATATGGGTTGGGTGCTGGCTACTGGTGTGGCTTTGCTGGGGGAGGAGAAGAAAAAAGTTGAAGGAAGGCTTTTTGGATGGATCCTAATAAAGGCCTGGAAAATTCACAAAGTTTCTGCTGAGCCATGCAGATGAGCAGAGGAGCTCTAATTAAAATACAGACTCTGTGTTGTTCTCAGAAACTGGGCAACATTCCCCATCAGAGCTCTGCCAGCAGATCTCAGTCCTGGACTTCAGCACCCACTGTTGCTCTGCTCTGTGAGACACCCACTCAGCTTGGCCAGCACAGCTCAATCTCAATTGGAAACATCTCATGCTGTTCCAATTCTGGGCCCTTTTTGAGCAGAAAATGCCATCTCTTACTAAATTGTGCCAAATTGCTTAGTTTTGGCTGCAGTACTCATTCTCACTTGTCACCTAATGGGATACCTGGGGACTTCCATCTCCACTGTCAGCAGCAGAGGAAGACTTGTGCATGCCCAGCCCCCTGCTAAGCCCCTCATTATATAGTGATGTGTTAATAACAAACACTTCCATGTCTTGGCAGTTGCAAACCTCTCCTCAGTAGTGCAGCACTTCAGAAGTAGAATCACATGGGAAATATGCAAGTCCCAGTTTTAAATAATGAGTAGCAGCTTCTCTGGCAACCCTTTTTCCCCAGAATGATGGTTGGGAAAAGTCTGAAGCTGCCAGATGCCACTTTGTGTGGATGTTATGCAGAATCTGAACCACATTGGAGAGATTTGCTGTTGCAGAAATATTTCTGCACAGAGAATTGCTTTTCCTCCCTCCCAGGTTATGAATCCACCTTCCTGGAAACCTTGCCACCTCCCAGTTTTTGAGAGTTCAGCAGTGGGAGGCAGAACTGTTTCCAGGGCTGGAGTTGGCATCATCCATGTCCAAATTTATGCATTTCTTTCAATTGGAGCCAAATTGCTGGATTTTGCAGTGCTGGTTGCTCACACCTTGTGCTGACCAGCCTGGCTTCCAGAAAATCCACAGGAACTGCAACAGGCATGAGCCACCACCTGTGCTGGTGAACACCTGAGCAATCAGATGTGGTGGCAGTGACTGCTGAGCTGCTTGTTTCTGAAGCAAATGGTTCACATCAATGAAGATGGAACAACTAAAATTTGTAGGAAGAAGACAGGTTAGGAAATTATCCCCAGGAAGTGAGAAACTTTGGTAGCTGCAACACTGTCAGAAGCTGAGATCTGCAGCAAAACCCCTGTTTATCTGTCAGGTGTGGCCCTGTAAACATGAGAGTGGTTAGATGTGTTAGAGATGTGTTGTGTATTGTTCAGAAAAAAGGATGGGTATGTGAGCAGAGCAATGCTTGAAGTGTTTTCATGTATTCTCAACTTGGCAAGGTAGAAGATGGATGACAGATGCTCAATCTTATCTCTGGGAAGGAAATCCAAACTCAAATTATTTTGCAGTTGCCTGCATCCATCCAATTTGCATTCCCATTGGTGAGTGTTCTGTGGGTTGTGTGTCATTGTAAATACTTTGGATTCTGTATTATGGTTGTTATAATTTATGTTCACATCATTTCAGCAGTGCCAGTGTTGCTGGTAGTGAATTTGCCTTGAAATGCTTGGTGCCCAGTGAACCTGACCTAATTCCTGTGAAACAAAGAGCATTGCTAAAACTTCATCAGGTATCTCAAACTAACAAACTGGTACAACTCCACCAGCAAAATTACACGCCAAAAGGGCAACCTTTATTTCTGCTACTGTTGTAGAGAACTCCCAAAAGCTGGATCCTCGAGAAGCCTTTGATTTGCAGCCTTTAAAGCTGTAGCTGAAGCCCTTGCTGTGGCACAGGACTGTGGAAGAAGGATTTAGGCAGGCCTGGAGAGGTGAGAATAGAGAAGCCAAGTGTTTATGTGCTGTAGGGTCTGTCAGCTTGCAGAGCTGTGTGGGGGGGCTTCTGAGGGCACTTTGCAAGGGACAGGACTGCCTCAGATTTCCATGAGCAGGGGAGAGGGAAAAGAGAGGGCTGAGAGCCCCACAGTTTTACCAGCAAAAATACACTTGAGCTATCAGATGAACATAAGCTGTTTCTGTTCCTCCCTGGGTGTGTGTCTCATGCATGTCTGGATTGTGGGCATGGGGGGTGTGTCCATGGGGAGTGGTTTTCTCCTACTGGCTCAGCTGCCATTTCCCCACTCCAGTCACCCACAGCCCTGTGGGAGAATTGCTCAGGGTGGGGACAGTGAGAGGTGACATCAGCTGCTCATCCTCGGGGATCCTGCCTTACAGATCATGTCACTTCCCACAGAGCAGTGCCAGCGCCACCTCTGCTCCACCCTCCTGATCTCTGTCTCTTCCTTAGCATCTTCCTTACAAGCTGTGCTACAGCTGCAGGAACTGCAGAATGTGCAGTCAGCTGCACAGCCCTGCTCTCTTGGGGGCAGCTGATCCAGATAGCATGTGCCTTATGCAATAGTGTAAGCTGGGTGTATTTTAACATGCCAGCTGAAGCCCTGAATCAGACTTTGCAGTGAATGTCTATTGGTCTTCTGAGAGGCAGTTGTTTGAGAATGTCACCACTGAGACTGCCAAACCTACTTGTGTATTTCAATAGCTCATACTGCAAACTGCTCACACACCCCCCTGGGTTGTGTGTTAACAGACACAGCTCATAAATAGTGGTGCCTGGCAAAGCTGTCAGTTCTAGATCTGTCCACAGAGGTTTGGGCAATGGAATTCACTGTGACAAAGGTGTCCCTGGTATTTTCCTTCTGTGTGAATACAGGAAGCATAGAACATGGAGTGCTTGGTGTTAAATGAGACCAGAGGTGATTGTGGCTGCACAAAGAACCAGATTTGTTTAAGTAGGTAAAAGAGGTCTCTAACCTCCTCCATAAAGAGACAACAATCAGAGAAATAGAAACATGGTTGAGAAAAGTGATGCAGTCAGAACATCCAGAAAATGTTTTATAAAATAAAGAGGAACAAAGGGGTGCTAAAACTGTTTGTGTGGGGAAGGGCTTGAAAAGGTTTCAAACAAAGTATCATCTTATGATCTTGAAATAAAGCTGTAAGACACTGGATAGCCACAGAAATCCAGAACACAATAGGTCATTTTATAAGTATTTGAAGTCTGTTTCTTCTTATGTGTATGTATAGATAGTGCTGAGGCTTTGTGAGCATGAAATTCCTTTTTCCTTTGTAGTTCTGTGGCACTTATAAGTCTTGTGAAGATGTCTTGCCTCTAGGCTGGGCATCACACATGACAAGGAGAAGTACTAACCAAAAGAGATCAGAGGGAAACCCAGGTAGATTCCCAGGGAAATTGCTGGGTGATCAACCAGCTCAGGTTCCTTTTGCAAGTGTGTATGTGATTTACTCTGTCTCCATTCTGTAAGCTCAGCCTGTGCTTTGTTAGTGCTGCAGGACTGAGTGCTTCCCTGCAGCGTCCTCAGGCTGTTTGGGGTGAGTGGGATGGTTGATGTCCCTGCCTCAGAGCACAGCACATCTCGAGTAGAAATGGCTGTTGGGCACTGGTGGAAGACAAGGGCCTAAAGGGAAGAGAGAAGGCACTGAGAGCCTCTCCAGGATGGACATACTGAGAAAGACTCTTCCTCCTCCATCTTCACAAAAGTACAGAAGAAAACAAACTGATGCTTCTCTACTTCTGCTGCTCTCTGGATTTCAGAAACTACTGTTGTGACATTTCCCTTCTCAGGGAGGCCAAGACAGAATGTCACTTTATTCCTCCCCCTTCTCCTCTAGCTGAAACATCCTGCTGCAGAAAACCTCAGCAGCTACTACTCCATCTGCTGTCTGGAGGAGGTCATTCATCTCCAAAGGGAACAACAGACTTTTCTGTTGTGACTTCCTCCTGAGGAATGAGCTGCTGACAGAACACTCTCCTTAGCCAAACTCAGGCTTACAAGGACAGTTTTGGTTGCTCATTAACCTCAAAAACCGTATAGTATAAAAATAACCAGGAAAGAACAATCTGTTGATTTGGACCAGCTTCTGTACAAGGAAGAGTTGACTGAAAATGAACCCTTCAGCTCCAGAGTATTGCTTTAGAGGACTGTGAAGTCCTCCATATCTAGAGGGTGAGCAGGGAGGGATGGCTTTCCCTTTCCCAGGTATCTCACTGTTCCAGAGGTGGGATAGTGGCCTGTGGGAGTCTGCACATGCTGTGACTCTTGTGGCCTACCCTGCAGGGGAGAGGTGTTATTGAGCTTGGTTTTCACTTCAAGTGGAGTGATAAGGTGCCAAATATGGAGGTGTGTGAGGAAGCCTTTCCCAAACAAAGCTCCCTTACAGGAAAAGAGCTGATAATCTTTGGAGTCTGGTACAGATTTAGCATTTAGCTGGCAGCTGAAGGTGAGAAAGACAGGTCTGGGCATATGAACAGGGTACAGCTATGCCTGAGCACCTGATGAGGAGGCTTTGAGATTATCCAAGGAACTGTGCTACCAGATGAGGAGCAGGAGCCTGTGGACAGCTGGATTTTCAACCTGCTCTTGTCTCTGTCGAGACACAGGTGCTGAGATGCTTCTCACTGCTGGGCTCTTGAGCTTTCAGCTGGGCACCTGTCCAGCTATCCATCACTCCTTGGATCTGGTCCATGGGAAGCCACATGTGATCTGAGGGTTGCCACTGCAGTGGAGATACCAAACAGACACCTGGCATTTAATACAAACTGAGGGAAAGTTCGGCTGAAAATAGAACTGGGCAGTGCCTTGAGTCCTTTGAGTTTGTGCTGTGGTCATGGCCCTGTGGATCAGCTCAAGGCAGAACCAGCTGTTTGGGTGTAACTGTAGAAAAATTGATGTGGGGAAGCTCAGAACCTCAGGTGAATTGGAAGCCAGTGCAGAGAATTTCTTTTTTGCCTGGGATTTGATCACATGAGGAACAATGGAGTGAGCACTTTGCACTTTGTGGTTCAACTGACAGATAGTGCAGGGGAGGTGAGACTGGCTTTGTTTTCAGCTGTGAAACCCAGGAAGGGATATGTTCTTTGTGAATTAATTAATCTGGAGAAAAGGCAGTTTAACTGTTCAACAAAAGATTCATTTCCACCCACTTCCCAGCTGGCAGCTTAGCCGTGGACTGTCAGATTTCCATCAGCCTCCAATGTTCTGACTGAAATAGAAATTTTTTCTTGGCAGGCCAGAGAGTAACAGTTGTGAGCCCTGTACTGCTCATGGGTAACAGGTAAGGGAAGTAGGACGAGGTTCTGCCCTGCTCCAGGCAGGGCTGGTTGGTGCTGATGGCCCATTTGGCAGATGAGCAGGAGCTGAACTTGAATCCCTCTGAGCAGGGATTTAGGTTTGCTTCCTAGGCTAGCAGGTTTCAGGGATTCTTCTTCTGACCTTATTGTGAAATGGGGGGAGAGATGCCATCCTTAACCCAAGGGAAACATTTTTCATGGGGGTTATTCAGTGTCTCAGCAGCACAACAGTCAGGGAGAAGTGGGAGTCAGTGCAGTGGCCAGTGACAATCTCAGGCACAGAAACATCTCAATACAGAAGCTGAGGAAAATCATAATCACAAAAAAGCCATCAGTCTGCTAACAAGAGCTGGGGGAGTAAACCTCAGATGAAATCCTAGTTTGTAGTAGCACACAGCAGATACCTGCTGGATTCCTGAGGTTGGGACTTGGCCCAGGAAAGCTGAGTGCTGCCAGTTGAGAGGCTGTTGGGATGTAAAAACTCCAGCTTCCTTCCAAATAATTGCAAGTCGGCCCTACCAAAGAGAGCTGCTAGGGAGACATTTCCATCCATGTGACACACCCACAGCAGGTTTTATCCCTCAGTGGTAGAGTTGACTGTGTCACCTGCTGCCACTAAATGGTGTGCCAGCAGAGCAGTGGCTTTCCTGTGCATGTCACTGCTATCAACAGAGCGAAGATGTCTCTAAATAGCACGGGAATGTTTAGCAATTGTGATCTCATGTGAAAAGTTCAAGCTGTATTTCAAGGACAGAAGATCTTTTAAGAAGGAAGAGATCAAATCCCCAAGGAGCAGTTGTAAAATGCCACTGTGAGTGCCCCCCAAATGTCTTCAGCACATTCTGCTGAAGTGACACTGCAGCCTGTGTCTGTGTGCTGGGAAAAGGACACAAGGGTACAGAGCTGGGACCCTGAGCAACCTTACACAACATAAATGCCACAAGATAATGGCAAAACAAGATCTTTATTCTGTGTAAAAGAAAACACAGAAAAAGAGGGCATCAGCTAAACTTTGGGTACAGTTAGCAGGAATCTGAGAAAGAATTGTGCAGGACACGTTTACAGTTGTGAATATTTGCTGCTCTGTCAGGACTGACTGCTCCTTTGAAGTCTTGGTGTCTGCAGAGATTTAAACAAATAAACTACTGCAGCTTCTCTAAAGTCTGAACTGGGAGTTGCACAGTAGGAGACTCAGCTGAGGAGCTGGAAGGACAAAGCAAGGAGAAGGACCTCTGTATCTCAGACAAGACTGACCTAAGCCCAGTGAATCTAGATCTGTTCATCCCTCAGCTGCCTAAAAGCAGAAAATGCTTTTTAAAATTCCTTTTGTCAGTTCTGGCATTTTGATATTCATCTGCAATGTCACCCTGGAGGCATAAACTACAAACTCCAGTCCCTGTAAAGCTGGGCTCTGCAAGTGTCCTCACATTACTGGGATTCACTTCTTTGCTGGAGTAACAAGCAGTGTGAGCTGTGGGCAGGGCAGTGGGAGAGGTGGCTTTGGAGCCTGTGAGGGCAAAGTGAGTGAGGAGGTGTGAGCACAGGCAGGGCTTCAGCCAGGAGAGCTCTGTCAGGACAGTGTCACTGTCACCCTCCTGAGATTAATGCCATGGTGCTGCCAGTCCAGAATCTGGGGTGACCACAAAGAGAGTGCAGACAGAGTGGAGAGAAGGGAGCTGGACATGGCACCCTGGCACAATGTTTGATCCCAGGGTGAGTGTACATGCTCAGTGATGGAGTCAGGAGCATGGGGACCTTGCCCATGTCTGCTCTGGATTCAATCTGTTCATTTACCCAGAGCACCAAAAGGGGAATTTTTGTCACTTTGGTGTCTCCACACCCTGAAGCTGGTGCTCTCAATGTTACCACAGTAACAGCCAGCAGTGGTGGATTACCCAAGACCCAAGACAAAGCAGAGAAGTGCTAAGAAAAAACAAATCCTCTGTCACCAGCATACAAAAGACCACATGGAACTACCACCAACTCCTGCCAGTGTTACACTGCTCTTTGTGGACACTTGGGACCCAGCAGAATCTGTTGAGCAGGTAAATTCTTGCTTATATGTTTCCCTGAGACCAAGAATACACACACTCAGTGCAGGTGTAGGACAAATGAGAGTTGGAGGACAGGGAAATGTGCAGGATGTGCTCAGCAGCAGCAGGAGGAACACAGAGCTGCTGCCTGCCATGGAGCAGGAGCAGTCTCAGCCCTGTTACAGCCCCACACAAGCCACTCTCCTGTCACTGCAGGGCTGCTTGCACTCACCCCATCTGACCTCCCACACAGCATGCACAGGAGTTTTCCCAATGGCACCAAAAGAAGGAATAACCTTCCCAAGCCTGGAGAAAATCACTTTGGTGCCAAACCCAGTGAGGTCGGGGGTAACATGGTGTGAGAGACGTTTATTTCTACTGTCTGAGATGGATGTGGCAGGAAGGAATATTGCAAAAACTCCTTTTCCAGCAGCAGGTGCTAGTGCATGAGCTAGGGTGGGGCCTGAGGGCACATCTGGCCAGAAGCTGGGAGTGCCCACACTGGGGAGAGCAGGGCTGGGACATGTCACAGTGCTGCTGCTTCTTTCTCAGAGGGAGCCCTGGGCTTCTCATATGGTTTTGGGCTGAATGAAATGTTCTGCTCAATTGAAATCCCATTTTACTTCATTTATCATTTATTCTGCTGACTTTATTCCAGGAACTGCAGTGTGGTGCTGAATGCCCTGTGGGTGTAGCTGGCTCTGACACTGGTGCCTCCTTGCACTGAGGAAGGGCAGGAGTGTTTCCAGTTTTCAAGTGTTTTCATGGCAGCCAGGAAGCCTTTGCTTCCTGGGAGTGGTATTCCTTGGGGGAAGGCTGACTTCTCCAGCACATTGCTCTCCTGACAGGGTGGAAGCACTCAGCCAGGCCTGGCATCTCAGCCTCTTCTTTATGTCTACTGAAGGGGCTGGAGCCCTTTCTGGATCTCCTGGGGATGGGACATCTCATTTTCACCCACTTGGAAAGCAAAATGGCATCTGTAGATCAGCTTATTTATTCTGTCTATGCAATGTATCTGTATTCATGAAGCTCCTTTATTCAAATCCTTGGCTTCCAGCTCTAGGAGCAGTAACTTGCCCTTTAAAATGGCAATAATCCCAAGCAAATTCCCTACAGAGACAAAATTTGTCATTGCTTTGCCTTTGGCTTTGCACATATCTTGTGTTTCTCCTCCTGATGTGCTTCACTGATGGCTCTGGGGTGAGGTCCAGGGCAGGCTGGGGTGTGGGCACGGAGCTGCCCGGAGCACAGTGCCCAGGGCAGCGTGGGACAAGAGCAGCTGCTGGGAGAGGCTGTACAAAACCTCTGTGATGATGCTACAAAAACAGACCGTGAGTGTTTGGCTGCTTGACACCCTGAGGTGCAGCCAGACCTCACGTGATGAGCAGTGTGTCCAAGAGAGGGATAATGGCTTTATTCCACACTTTATTCCACATGCCCTCAGCACTCAGCAAAACCTCTGTGAGCCTCCTCACTTTTATCTGAAATGCCCAGTGCTGCTGGCAAGATGTAGGTAGGCAAAGACTTCTGCCTCTCTCTGCTCACCAGAAACCCTCAAGGCACATTGAAGTCACTGCTGGTTTGGGTGGTGCTGGGGTTAGCCCTGGGTGGGTGATACGTGTCTGGGAAGGGGACGGGGAAGGAGAAAAAGGGGAAGGGGAAGGGGAAGGGGAAGGGGAAGGGGAAGGGGAAGGGGAAGGGGAAGGGGAAGGGGAAGGGGAAGGGGAAGGGGAAGGGGAAGGGGAAGGTAAAGGAAGGGAAGCCGGTGCCGCGGGAGAGGGCGCTGCGGGCCCGCGCTGCGCACACGGGCTGGGCACGGGGAACCGATCCGATCGCCGCCCTCGGCAGCGAAATTCTGCTGGAAACTTTACCCAACCCGGCCCGGGGAGGGGCAGATCCTCACTGTCCGCTTGTGAATTATATTGTATTTAGTGCAGGGGCTCTCTGCCTATAAGGGTATTTTAATGGATTAATGCACTTTCGAGTTCAGCTGCTGCCCACCAGAAAGGATGGTGGGGTTTGATTCACACCATCAGATGTCTTTCCCCCCTGTTGTTCTCTTTTGGTTGTGCCCGCAAAATAGCCAGTCCTGAAGGCTGTCGCTAGAGAGGGATGTTAGAAGTGGTCCAAATCTACATCAGCAAAGGTATGTTGTGTCACAGGCATCCGTTCTCTTCCCATTTCCATGGAAACATGGATTTCAGCGGTGTCAGGCAGAGCAGCCTGGCAGGATGTAGTGGACTCTCTCCAGAGGAGCTGCTGGCAGCAGCGCACAGAAACGTGCCTTGGTCTCTTCAGGTTTGGAAAACCAGGTAGTCTGGTCTTTTGGAGTAACAACAGCACTCGATAGATCGCATCAGAAACAACAGCTGGACAAACATTTAACTCCCTATTTCCCTCTTCCCACCCTACCCTTCCTCATCCCAGCGCCCCGTCCAGTCCCGCAGAGAGCACTGCACACCACAGGCTCCGGTTTTTAATTTCCTGGGGGGCACGAGGGGAGGAGAGCACATCTTGCGGCGGCTGACAGGCTTTTTGTTCTGCGCCAGTCCTTTTATTAACCCCCCGCCAGATCATTCGCTGTCTGTGCCGAGCTGCCCCCGCTGCGATGGTGATGAGAGTGTTTGTAGCAGCAGGGCTGCCGGGGGGGATTACGGGGATCCCGCAGGCCGGAGCGAGGGGCCGGGCACCGGCACACAGATTGCTCGCCTCCATCTGCCCTCTCCTCGCCGGGACAGCCCTCGTGTCCCCGCGGCGACAGCAGCTGTGTGTCTGCTCCCCGTGTCCCACCTGGGAAGGGGCTGGCGGCCCGGCGGGGGGGCCTGTTGCTCATGGACAGAGATAGGATGAGGGCCACTGCAGGACCGACCAGCATCTGCCATCCCACACCCTGCCACCCCACAGACTCACCCAACCCCTTGCATTTATCCTGCATCTTAGGCAAAAGCATTTCCATTCAGTAATCTTGCCCAATTCCCCTTCTATATTTAGGGCCTCAGTTCTCTAAAACGTTTATCCCAGACATGGACTGCACAATTTATGGGAGGAATTGAGATCTTTCTGAGTTGGTCTTTCCTTTTCCTTTTGGATTAGGCTGCTGGTGGTGGTTGATTATTCAAACAAATTAATTTGGGATGCACACACAGGTCCTAATTAGCTGCAATTATTCACTTATTTTCCCCCTGCTTCCCTCCTACATTGCTAGAAATTAAAAAATATCACCCTAACACAGTGTGCCCTGCAATAATTATCCCCCAGGCCAGCCCTGAACCTCTCAATCTACGATCAATACCTTCATCTATCAGCCACAATTAATTAAACACAATCCCACTTTCAGGGCTTTGATTCATATCACCCCAGAACAGCTTACTGGATATTATAATCCAGACTGATGCTAATGCTGTCCTCAAGTGGAAGGGAGGGGCTGACTGAGATATCAAGCCCCAATTTCATTAAAAGCCAAGCAATAGAAGGGCTCTTGTTTTGAGGTGAGTGATGAGTAGGTGGAACTGTGTTCTTCTCTAGAGCTTGGCTGCTTCCCAGGGGAATAACACTTCTGGAATGACACTGGGGCAAGGCTGGTGCTACGAGTGGGGAAGGGAAACTGAGTTAGGCCAGCATGATGGTTTTGTTCTCTGTGCTGTCTGTGTGAGTCTGATCTGTTCTAAAGAAGCTTCTTTTTTTGGTCAGTGTTTGCAATTTTGGAATTTGATATGTTTCTGAACAGTAATTCAATATCCAAATGCTGTTAGAGCTTCCCGACAATGGTCTGTGGTGGTCCAAGCCAGAGCTCCAGAGATGCTATAACAAAGCTCTTGAAAACAGTAAAATTATTTTACTTGAGATTCTTCTGGTGCTTTTAATAACCCTCTGTTCTACACACAGAGTGGTAAAAGCAAAGAGGGATGTAGGGCCAAGCCACATATGGACAGCATCCAAGATTCATGACTCCCTCCCCTCTCTGCTGTCTCCCTCAGATAGGCAAGGAGGTCAGGCCTAAAAGGGGTGATTTGAATCTGTTCCAGGTCTTAAACCTGAGAGCCCATTCCCTTTTTGCTGATGCTGGCTGTGTGTCTCAGCCAGCATCCTCTCCCAGGACTGCAGTCTTCACATTCCTTTTTACTCTGATCCACAGTCAGGTGCTCCCCTTCCTGGTGCCTGTTCCTTGCACCTTCACCCTCAGGATTTCAAAAGCTCAGATCCAACATCCAGGAGTCTGAGGACAGCTCCTGTTTTCCACAAAGGGCAGGCAGCTCAGCAAATCTTCAGATGATAAGAGAGAGTGATTTCCAACTTCGAGCCACCTGGAATTAAGTGGAGTTGATGATGTTGCAGAGAGTCATGACCCCAGGACTGGGAACAGCAAATCTAACTGTGTTTGAGCTCTCCAGTGTCCAGTTTCATCAGCACAACTGTCTGGGGGTTTCCAGGACATCTTCCAAGTGATAGATGTGTTTTGTTTTTGCCCTTGTAGGACAAATGACTTTGGAGCCATAACCAAGGGGGAATAGGCAGGCACTGTAGGTCAGCTCAGGATTTGTGCTGGCTCTCTTGGAGGAGAGCCCAGTGTTTGCACAGAACAAGCAGGAGACTGTTTCCAGGGCTGGAAATGTTACCCTTGGCCATCCCAGCAAAATTTACACCTCGGCACAGAATAGAAGCAGGAAGGTTTGGAAAACCTTCCCCTCTGCCATGTCCAAGTTCAGCAGGGACAACAGGGGCCCAGAACTGTGGCAGCCTTGCGTGAGGGAGCTGCTGAGGAAACCACAGTCTTCACTTGAATTTGGGAGTTCACTCCAGTTCACTGAGGCAAGGGATACTTCCCTGCCTGCTCTGCACACAGGCTCTGCTGTTTGAGCTGCACCAGCAAGCCTGTTGCATCCAGAAATTATTAAAGCTGGAATGTTTCCTAGGCAAATTCTGTAAGTTCAGTAGGACATTCAATTAGGGAAGAGGAATGAGAGTACACTGGTTGCTGAGCCTGCTTCTGACAGACCTCACTGAGAACTCAGAGTGGCTTTGCAGGGAGGAGCAACCACCATGCAAAACTCAGAAAATAAATAATCAGTTGGGATTTTTCTGCCTGTTTTTTTCCCAAAACCCTGAACCCGCCTTCTGATGATGAACAGAAAGCTGTTGCTTTATCTGTACTTTAAGCTTCAGCTTGCAAATAGCAAAATCTTGTGATCAGAATGATTTTAGATATGATGAAGACAGAAAGATGCCAATTTCTCTGCTATCCACCTAAGAAAATGGAGTGATGGGCTTGTAATAGAGCAATAGACCACAGTGCCTTTGTGGGTGCAAACTGTTAGCCTGAGGTTCCCTGCAAGACAGAGGAACAAAGGCAACTTCTCTTTCATCAGCCACTTGAGCAGTACAGACCCCCCACCACCCTTCCTGAGTGAAAGACTCCACTGGTGTCTTTATTGCCAGGAGAAAATGAAAATTATATGCAAAATATAGACGAGAAAATTCGTATCTCTGTGTTTGAGTGCTGTGCTGGGTATGACATCACTGGGAGCCAATCAGCAAACTCCCTTTGTGTCTGGCTTTCTAATAAAAGCCACTTCATCAGAGTAATTTGCAGTAATAATTTATTCTCCTTCTAGGAACAGCACCACCTGACTCCCTGAGCAGCCAGGGAGACTGAATGAGCAAAGGTCCTGAGCCCCAGATATGGCTGAGCCCTGGGTGGGCACAGCTCCAGCTCTGCCTTGAGAAGGATTGCCTTCAAGCTGCAGATAATAGGAGTGATCATATGTGTTCATTAATTACCCCATGGCTGAGCAGGTGCCCAGAGCAGGGGGATGGTTCCCAGCAGGAAAAGTGGCTCTGGGGTTGGAAGTGTTGCACTGGGAGCACAAGACAGGGCTCTGCAATCTGCAGGGTGGAGGGTTCCCCTTGTTCTTCAGACAAGGGGCAGCTTTGCATGGACACAGGGAAGAATTTGGCCTTTTGAATTTGGGGTTTGCCTGGGTGAGGGGCAGGGAAGCCTGTGCTGGAGGCACAGAGAGGAACTGAGGCACTACATCAGGGTGTGCAGTTCAGATGCCTGGTGCTGTACAGGGGGCATCCAGACACATGGGAATGTCATGGATATGGCCATGGTTATGTCACTCAGTGCAGCTCACAGGAACCTTCTTTGCAGGCTGGGACAGCTCAGAGCACCTTGGTGGCATCCAGCCTTACAGGCAATGAGTAATAGCTCTGTGGATGAGGACAAACCCCCAACAAAAAAGAGCAGCAGTCTGTGGAATCTCCCCCTGAATCCCAAGAAAGTGTTGATTCAAGCAGCACTCCAGGGCTGAGTGATCTGGTTGTGCAGGAGACGTGTGGGCAGCTCATCCTACATGTCTCTAGCAGGAGCTTCACTGTGCCACTATGTTGTGTGGGAGGCTCTTGCAGAGCTGTGTATCATTGCTGCACTGGATGGGTATTCTGGTGGTGTAAACTCCCCTATTCAGATTCTGCACACACAGTGCTGGATTTGGAAACTCAGCACAGAGCACTGAACAGAGAGCAGCCCTTGAAGGCAACCAGAACAAGAGATCACTTCTACCTTGAATGATTTATTCTGTTTACAGCCAGCAGAAGCAGCAGAGCTGGGAGCAGATGTCCTGAGCTGGCCCAAGGAAGCCCAGGCAGGCACACTGACACAGCCATCAGCACACAGGCAATGAAGATCTCAACTGGACATGCAGCCAGGCACAAACCCAGCAATTGTTCAGTGGCAGAGTGAGGGGATCTCCATTCTCATTGTGTGCAACAGCAGCCCTCCTCTCTGGCTGAATTGTCAGCATTGTGTCTATGCAGCCTTTGGAGGTTTTGAAGGAAAAAAAAAAAATCCAAATAATTCCACCAGTGGAGTTAATTTGCACTGTAAATCCTGCTGTGAGTGCATCCAAGCAGGCTTTGTGTCAGAGGTTTCTCTGGTAGTTCCCTTGCCCATGTGTGCATTGATCCTGGGGAGCAGGACAGCTCCTGGTGATGGATGACCAACCTCTCAGCCCTTCCCTAGGGAAATGGTTAACCAGCAGTCCACACTGTGCTCCTGGGGTCCATTATGGGTCACCTTGGAGGAGCTGCTTGAGGAGGGACAACCCTGTTAGAGCTTATTGTGAAACTCCCAAAGATCAGGTCCTGTGCTGTATGGCTGTTGGTGTGCTGGGAAATACGAGAAGCCACAAGAAGTGTAAAGGGGGATAAGGGGTGATGTGCTGCCCTGGGATTCCCCAGTAAATCTAGGTATGCTCTATTTGGATGTGAGAGCAAGCCTGAGGGGCCCTACATGTCTTCAGTTAGAGTGGGAGGTGCATGGCAGCTTTCTGACTCCAGGCTTTCCAGGTTTGCCATCCCAGTCTCTCCCTGGGGGTGAGATGTTTCCTGGGGTGCCTCCAGGACCACCTGCAGCAACCAAGAGGCCCTGGCTGCAGCCCCCAGGGGTAGCACAGGCTGGTAGTGAGGAGAATCTGCTGATCCCTGGGAGACCCTTCCCAGACTGTGCTGTGCCACTCCTTTGGGGACTCCAGGGACTTTGGACACTGGAGGTGCCATTCCAGGTGCAAGGCAGGCCCTGGCCCTACTCCCATTCTGTAAAGCAACACTGGGAGATTTTGGAAGTGTTGTCCTGTTTGGATTTCACCCATTTGCTCGGTTAGGTTGAAGCACAGCAGAGATAACTGGGGAGGGGGAGGTGGTGCTGCCCCCAGCCTGTCTGTAGGACCCTTTTAAGCCTTGTTTATTGATTTACTTTGAAACTACATCCTTGGCTCAAATGAGTGCAATCAGAGGTGGCAGAACTCCAGAGCAGAAGAGCTTATAACATATTTTCTAGGAATTGCATGTCATATCTGAAGGGAAAATGGAAGGGTAACATAAACACACATAAAGCCTGAGGATAATGTCTATTACTGTGTTGAGACAGTAGTCTCAGAGCCTGGAGTGATCTGATGAAGTCTGGTAGTGGAATTTTGGACTAAGCTCTGCTTTACAGACTGGATTCTTCTATAAATGAAGCTGTGCAAAAGAAATTCTGGTTTCCTGGGTCAGGTAAACAGGAAAGCAGGCAGGCTGCAGAGACCAGGCCACTTTGTCCTGACATGGAGCCTGGCTTTTGGATAACCTCTGCCAGTCACCCTGGCACCAGCTCACTGAACTTCGCCTCTTGGGGTTGAACAGACAGAGATGTTAAGGCTCCTCACCCCATCACAGCACCAGGTTTGTATAATATCTTGCTTCCATCAGGGGTTGTGTACTTTAAACCTGAAAGTGCTTTGCCTTTGTTGTGAACACAGAAACATAAGGTTTGGGCTGCTTAAGTGCCTCACCCTCTTTTCTCCACTGACTTGGCCAGGCATTTCTAGATTGTAAAACTGACTCACTATTAGCCTCAGATTAGGCAGCAGCAAAATTGCTTAAAGCTGGTTTGACTGCCAGAATACACCCTTTAATGCAGCCCTTTTGTTCTTGGACCATTGTCCCAGTGGTCCATTCCCAGCCCCCCTTCCCCTGGCTCTGCCTGGGGCTTGCTGGACTTGCTAAGAGCCTCTCTGCAGCTAGAAATGGATCTGTTTTTTTTCAGGATCTCTTTGTTATCTTGAGCTCTCAGGGTGGCTGCCTAACACCTGCAGCACTCCCACATCCCTGTGTAAATTGCCTGCATCCCTTGCTGACAAGTGAGAGGCCACTGCCAGCAGCAAGGTAACCTGGCATTCCCTTGGAGCTGCTCCTGGGGTCAATTGAGCCTTTCAGGATCCCTCTGCTCCTTCCCCTGCAATCCCAGACACAAGCTCTGGCTCTCCCAGTGCCTGGGAAGCAGCTGAGTGATGCTGGCCAGGCTCAGTTTCCACACAACTCCCTGCCAGCTGCAGCCCTGGAATTGTCTTTTTCAATCTGTGGCTACCACTAGCACACTGACATCACAGTTTGCTCTCTCTGTGTGTCTGGTAGTGACAAGTCTACCTGTTGGCAGAGGGAGAGGTTTGTTCCCCTCTGCCCAAGGAGGACATGGCTCCCCCTGCCTTGATGGATCTGAGGCTGTGCCTGCCCTGCTTGACAATCCTCAGGTACTGTCAGCTACATCACCTGCTCCATCCTTGGCTATTTGCCCAGCCCTCCTCTCTCCCTGCTCTGCATTCCCTCTCAGGGTGACCTTATTTACAAATTTTGCATATTTAATGTCCTGCTGATGACTCACAGAGTGATCACTTTCCTCCTAAACCATCCTGTACTGTCCAAATTAATTCACATTCTGCTTTCTGACAGCCCTTCCTGGACACCTACCTCCTGCCTTCAGCTCAGGAATTTTAAATCTCCTCATGCTTACTCTTCCCTGCTCCTTTCTTGATGTCTCTTTCTCCCCATGCACTCACCCCCTCCATTCTCTCTGATGACCTTTCTCTAAGTACCCATATCTGGGCTCTGCTGAAAGCTGGATGGTTCTGCCCAAAGGTTATCTCTAAAATCCAGCTTGTCCTCCCTGTGCACCCAGCTGAAATCCCTTTGGAATGCCCAGGTTTTTAGGCAGTCAGATTTCTGTCACACTTATCAGTGCTGTGCAGAGTCCTGCACACCTTATCACTGGGATTTTCCTGGGGGTCTCTGGCAGTGCAGTGTGAAAGGGCTGTGTGAGTGAGTCTCACCCAACCTGTCACCATTTCCCTGACACTCCCTGTGAAGTGCCTGTGCCTCCTGCAGGCAGCCTGTGCTCCTGGCCCTGCTCCATCCAGCCATCAGCTGGATTTGCACTGCAGGGACACCGAGTTTTCCTGCCAGCCATGCCAGTTCCCATCTGCCACTGCATGTTTCTCCCTCTGCAGCACAGGAGCAACCTGTAGCCACTGACAAAGCCTTTTCTTCTTCTTCTAGATCCCTGCTAAAATCTACTGGGCTGCACTGGCTGCCCACAGCTACTGCTGCTCTGTGTTTGTGCTCCTTTGCATGTGTAGGGTCTCTGTGTCCCCCCAGTGTGTCCTTGGCATGTGGGTGAGACTGTCCCCCTGTGCCATCAGCAAGGTGAGACCATCCTACAGCCCATAATGAGGGAGGAAAGTGAAGGCTGAATGATGAAGTCAGGTCATTTTGGTTTCTGGAAGCAGCAAACTCCAGGCTGGTTCCAGGGCTTGCAAATCTCCTGATTCCCAGGCCCATTGTGGTGGTGCTGCCTCTGTCAAGCACAGCAGCTCTGGCTCCCCTCCCACAGATTATCTGGGCATGCAAATGACCTCAGACAGATAGACTGTCATTTTCTCATGCTGTGATTTTCCTTACACCCCCCTGCAGGACATGACAATAAAATTACCCCTCTTGTTCCTTTCCCACAGACAATCTCACAGCGTGTCAGTCAGTGAGCAGTCCCCCA
Source organism: Oenanthe melanoleuca (assembly GCF_029582105.1). Taxonomy (NCBI): domain Eukaryota; kingdom Metazoa; phylum Chordata; class Aves; order Passeriformes; family Muscicapidae; genus Oenanthe; species Oenanthe melanoleuca. The sequence continues at coordinate 16,921,629 of NC_079344.1, forward strand.
TCCATTGCTCCTGGGACCCAGGGGGTGATTTGGAAAGGATCTGTTGGGCTGTCACTCACCTCCATCTGCCTTCAGGAGAAGGATTTTGGGTTCCATGCTGTTTCCTCTTGTGCCTGCGTGGCTCTTTGATCACAATTTGCTTCCCAGCCCTTCAGAATCACAGCTGCCCTGTAAGGTTTGCCCATAATCCTGCTGACATGTTGTTCCCTAGCAAGCTCTGGACTGTACTTGCTCCCAATTTGGGATTAGCTGCTATTTCTGATGATTCTGCTGTTGTCACAGATGTCCCATTTCTTACCCAGATTTAAGAGCTGTTTTGGTCTAAAGTACTCCTGGCCTTCTCTGTCACTGTAATCTGACCAGCCACATTTTTACTTCAAGATTTCATTATTGAATCCATTTCTCTCTCTCGTTTTTGTCCCCACTGACCCTTGTGCTCAACATACGAGACCTGCAGCAGGAATTTCTGTGGAGAGCCTGCAGCACTCACCAGCACTTGCCAGCAAGGTTCCTGTCTGGAAAACATAACAGCAGAGCTCTGACATGACAGCAAGATCTATGTCAGAGAAACCCATGTGCTGTCTCATCTTCCTCCCCAAAACACTTCAGACATGCACTGAAGTTTCCACTCCTGGAGCTGAGATTGAGCTGGTCAAGGCAGGATCAGAAATGCTTGCAGGCAGGAAGGTATTGCACTCAGAAGTTTCCCTTCTTCCTGCTCATTGCAGGAGCAGGATACCAGAGTTGGTTGGCTCTTTCCAGGGCAGAGCTGATGGTGAGAGAGCCCCTTGGTAGTGGGGTGTGAAGCTGCTCCAGGAATCATCCTCTGCAGCAAGGGATGGGGATAGCAAGTGGCTGTAGCTGAGCATGGCAGTGTGTTCTGTGGATGTGAGCTGTAAAACCAGAGAATCAGAGAGTACCAGCCTGGCTTGGGCTGGAAGGGACTTTAAACTCATCCAGTCTCAACTGTGCCACAGCCAGGGACACCTTCCACAGTCCCAGGGTGCTCCAAGCCCTGTCCAGCCTGGCCTTGGACACTGCCAGGGATCCAGGGGCAGCCACAGCTGCTGTGGGCACCTGTGCCAGACAGAAATTCCTTTCCAATATCCCACCTCATCCTGCCCTCTGGCAGTGAAAGCCATTCACTGTGTCCTGTCCCTCATCCCTTGTCCCCAGTCCATCCCCTTTAGGCACTGGCAGGGCTCTGGGGTTTCTCCTCTCCAGGTGAGCACCCCCAGCTCTCCAGCCTGGCTCCAGGGCACAGGGGCTCCACCCTCAGAGCATCTCTGTGACTCTCTGGACTCTCTGGCAGCTGCACATCCTCCCTGTGCTGTTCCCCAGGGCTGGGGCAGCTCTGCAGGTGGGGTCTCACCTGAGTGGGGCAGAGGGACAGAATTCTCTCCCTTGACCTTGAAGATACAAAGCTCTTCTTTGACACCTTCGTGTCTGGAGTGGAAAATGTTCCCTGGGCACAGGACACTCTCTTTTTGCACCAGCTCCCCAGAGAAGGGGTTGGGTAGGTAAATTTTCCACCTAGGTGTACTGAGCCCATATGGATGCTAGAGCTCAGAGTTCCACTCCCTTCCCACACCTCCTGTGGCTGGCAGAGAGGGAAAAGCACTGGGGGAGGAATATCCCAAGCTTTCCCTGAAAGCAGGGACTGAATCAGAGTGCAGTAAAAAACTACTTCAATTTTTCTGTAATATTTTTTTATATTTGGTAATAGCAGGAGTGACCCCCTGGTCAGATGTTTCAGGAAATGCAATGACCAGCTGTGGGAGGGGACCTTGGTTTCACCTTCCATCCTCTGGGTTTGGAGCAGCTCCCAGCTCATCACTGGCACATGCAGCAGCACTGATGTTACCTGGGGGTTAGGAAGGGGAAGTTTCCCATGGTCCTTTTTCTGCTGCCTGAATTCTGGGCAAACAGGGTTCATCAATCCCTGTTTGTACAGTCAGAAAATGCCCTTATTCCCTTCAATTATAATCCCAAACTGAAAAATAAATTGAAGCAGGTATTAAATTAGGCAGGTTTTGCTTGAGTAAATATTTACCATTTGGGAGCCTAATCTATTCACTTAATAATCTAACCCTTTTGTACTTTTTATTATTAGTTTGCAAAAAAAATAATAATGTCTGCTCCATTAGGAGCTGCTGCTGGCTTAAGAGGATTTCACTCCCATTTTATGGTTTGGATCAAAGAAAATTTATTCTTGCAACAGATTTAATGATTCTTAGCTAACATTGTCTTCCCAGCTGCAGTTGGACTGCAATGAAAACACCTTTAGCTTTTGTTAGACTTGCACATCCTTTGCTGCCAATAATGATTAATCTCTCCCCCTAGAAGACCATCTTATTACTCAGGTTTGACTTAGGAGCTGCTGCTCCCCCTGGAGCTTGGTAAGGGCTTTCTCCTGGAGCAGCACAGGTGTGACCTCAGTGCCTCCCTTGGCACTCTGTCTGTGCTCCCTAATTGCTGCTCTGTGTTCCTCCTCCACACAGCAGAGCTGTCTTGGGGGTGACAGGGAATTAATGGCCAGAATTCCTGAGTACTGCCATGCATGGAAGGGCCCTTGGCATGCCAGCAGGGAGGGATTGCCTAGAAATGGGGGTGAGGAGATACAGGGCAGCTCCCACTGCCCCTGACCTTGGGCTAGCATGGGGAACATGGATCCTCACCCCAAACCAGGCCACTGCTGCCCCCAGCTCTGCTTTTCCCTCTCCCACAGCTGCCAGAGGCACAGACCATATCCCAGCTACCCCCTAACTCAGCAGGGAGGGATGGGGATGCTCTGCAAGGCACAGGAGGAGGCTGAGAGTGCAGGGCTGCTCTAGGAAGATGTCTGGGACAGCATCCCAGATGGTTTTGGGACATTGGGACATGTGAGCCTGGAGCTTCATGCTGAGGAAATGTGTGGGTTAATTCCTGGCCATTTTGTCTGTGTTCTAAAGGTTTGTAGTAGTAAAACCCCTGGGAAGAAGGAGGGAAGAGATGATCCCTTTGCAGGGACACAGGTGCTGAGCAGCCCATCACACCAGGCAGGAAGGAATTCATGATAGATGGATTTGGGAATTTGAATTTGCTGTGCTGTCCCTCTGCCTTTGCCTGTGAGATTTTTGGGCAAGGTGCTCCCACTGGAGATGTTGCATGAAGGAATCTCTTTGCCCTGGCTGTATCAAGAGAAGTGATCCTCAGAACCAGCCATAAAATAGAGGTGGGAAAGGCTGCTCACTCATCAAAAAGCCCTGACACCTATTCCAAACTGCCTGGCTACCTCCAGAGGGGGTTTCTCAAGGCTTAGGGAGCACTGGGGATCCCTGCTCCTCTGCAAGGACTGGAATCTGAAGGTGCTTTGTCACTGTGCCTGAGCCATGTGGGGTCAAGCAAAAATACATGCAAAATTCAGGGCAAGCTCAGCAAGTCATTGTAAACCAAGGAAACACACCCAGCTCTCCTGTGGATTACAGCTCCAGTCCTTTCTTAGACTTAGTTTAAAACAAAATTGCTCAAGTTTTCATTCTGAGGAGGTATTTCATTCAGAAATGTAGCTGGCTGATGTTTTTAGAGCTGTACAAAAGCTCATGAAACCAAAACCAAACTATTTTTTTGGGGGGTTGGCTGTGAAAAATGGTTTTGGATTTGAGTTTTTTTACTTCAACAAAGGAACTTGATGGTCTTTTGTAATGGCTTGGTCTGACAGAGTTTTGTATTTTTGACAAATACACAAAGGGTGTTTTTTCCTCTGTTGTTTTTTTTTTTTAGCTCAGTCCTTGAAAAGTCCTGCAGATGCCACTGAGGTGTTTGGCTGTGCTGGGAGATCCCTCCTTCCTCTTCCTGGTCAGGAGAGGGACACAGCTGGGCCCCAGGAGACTGGGGCTGATGGAGGGTGAAGGTGCTGAGAGTGGAGCTGTTCTGTGTTGGAGAGTAGATGTGGATGAACATCCCTCACCTCTTGCTGATGGAGCACTGTGGTGTCCCTGCCTGCCCTTCACACCAAAGTGTGGGTTTGACCACTTCCTTTATTTTACAAATCATTGTGCCTGTATTCATTGGATCACAGACTGGTTTTGGTAGGAAGGAACCTTAAAAATCATCTTGTCCCACCCCCTGCCATGGGCAGGGACACCTTCCACTATCCCAGGTTGCTCCAAGCCCTGCCCAGCCCAGCCTTGGACACTCAGGGATGGGGCAGTCACAGCTGCTCTGGGCAGCCTGAGTTTGCTCACTTTTTGTTTTTTTAGTGATTGTACCTGTATTCCCTTCCAACCAGCAGCTCAGGGTTTGCCATATCATGTCTGGGGAGGATGTTTTCCCTGTCCCTGCTGCTGGCTGCCCATTCCTGCACCACTCTGGGACTGTTTCTGGGCTCACAGCACTTAACACCATCCTTGAGCAGAAGCTGTGTTTTCTCACGTCCTGCTCAAGTAACAAACCCAGCCTTCCAGTGTGAAGGGGACTGGTGCAGGGTGTTTGAGCTTTAACTCTTCCATGTCTTCCCCCAGAGCCTTTCCTGCCCTTGGCAGCCCCAGGGCAGTCACACTGTGCCACTGCCCCCCTTGTGCTGCTGTGCTGGGTCACGGGTGTTCCAGCTCTGCCCCGGGCACTGGCACTTCAAAGAGCCTTCCAGGGGCAGGAAACAGGGAGATTAGAGGCACACTCTTTCATTGTATGCCAGCACTTTGCAGTGCTCTTGCTGCTGTTCCTGAGGCCCCATGAGCAGGAGGCAGCACACACCACAGTTCTGAGGGATGAGAGTCACGAGGCTCTTCAAGAGAGCTGCAGGGCTGGCTCCTTTGGGATGCTCTGGCAGCAGGAACAGCTCAGCCTCACCACCACAGGCATGCTCAGAGCCTGAGCTTGGCTGTCACTGTCACCTTGCACCCAGGCACAGCCCACCCTCCTCAGGCTGTGCTCTGGGAGGCACTGCTGAGGCAGCCAGAGCTCCTGAAAGCTGGGGCAGTGGCTGCTGCTGGGGTTTTGCTGCATCTTCTTTCTCTCATGCCTTTGCACCCTTTCCAAATGTGCCTCAGCTCCCCTCCCTCCCACAGCAGTGGAGCACTCCCCAGCAGCTGCTCCTCCATGCTTCCCCCAGCAATGTAAACAGTTTACAGGGCACTTTGTAAACAGCAGATTTGTTTAGGATATTGTCTGCATTCCCCTTGCCTCTGTGTTCCCTTTTTCAGCAGCACAGGGAGGGCTGAGCTGCCATCTGTAGGGCTGGGGCTTGCCTGGCTAGAGGGGATGGTGGTGACAACCAGGAGAAGGAGCTGTGTGCACTCCTGCATTCCCTGTGAGCCTGGGGCATTGAGGGGACCAAACACAAACACTGGGGCTGCAGGGAAATGCTTCTGCATCCAGCAGAGACAGGAGCTGCCATGGGAGCCTTTGCAGAACAGGGTAAGCAGAAGAGAGACCAGCCTGGGGAGGGATCAGCCACCTTCAAAGGCAGGAGCTTCATCCCAGGAAAGCACTGCCTATTAGAAAAGCCTCAGAAAGTCATTGACTCCCTTGGAAAGCTGATTGTCCACCTAGGGAGGGGAGACTTAAATCAAATCAGTGGGAGCAGCATCTTCAGAACTCTTCACACAGGGATCCAGCCTGTGCTCACCTTCCCTCTTAACCCTTGGAAACGAGCAGAGGAGGGAAAGGGCAATTTCCACCTGAGCTTCTGCACCTGGCACAGCAGCTCTGTCAAATTTCCCTCCCAGAAAACCATGAAACCTCAGGTGCACACACAGCAGACAGGAGCAGTCTCAGGAGGGGTTGGGGCAGCTTCAGGTAGAGGCTGACACATCAGAAATAGGGCCAGGGGTTGGGGAGTGGCAAACAAAGGTTTAGAAGCAGTCAGGGGATGCTCCTCGAGCCCCAGATGTTTAATGCAGCTGTGGGTGAGTTCAGTCTTCCCTCTGCTCATGGAACAACAGACCCTGTAGAGGAGGCAGCAAAGCCTAAATGTTTCAGTACACTTATTGCCTGTTGGATCTTTTAAATTCTGTCTTGTAAGTCTGAGCAGCTTAAATCTGCTTGAGCCACTGCCTCTGCTCCCCCATTCCCTGTGCACAGAGGGATGTGCTGCAGGCTGGGCAGGCAGGAGCTGACAGCAGATTGTTTGGCTCTTTGTTTGCCCCTCTTCCCTGCCAACCACAAGTTTGAGGTTGAATTTAAACGTCCTGGATGGAAAGGACAAGATCTCCAATGGCAGCTCGGTTTTGTTGCCAGGGGAGTCTTGCACCCAGGAGACACAAACAGCTCCACACAGCCAAACACGAGGAGAAGCAATCTGACCCCTTTTTCCACAGCAAGGGCTTCCCAAGCATGTGGCTGCTGGATGCAGCTCTGAATGGTCCCCACCTCCTCTGTTTGTGTCACCACGTGAGGGGCTGGTGACCTGCTCTGGCTGTGCCCATGTGGGCACATCATTAGGAAGAAAAGGCCAGCAGGTTTTTCCTGTTTCCCTCAGAGGCATGGATGTGTGGCACAGACCCATTCTGAGCAATGGAGAGGGCTTCATCCTGGATGGCTTCTCAGGATGCTTCAAATACCTCATAAAAACCCTCCTTGCCTTTGGAGGACGTGGATGGTTGAGTGTTGTCCAGCAGAATCCTGTTGATTTTTCTGGTGAGCTCTAACTGTAAATATTTGAACAAAAAATTATCTTGTATTAACCTTGGAGAAATTCAGTCTCTCTCCACATAATGAAATCTGGCTTGAGTCACAACTGGTAGGGCTGGGAAAGGGAACTCAGCCTTGGGAATGAATATTGAGCTTTGTCTGCACCTGCATAATCATCATATGATAAATAATATGATTGTTAAATATAATGATTGTTTGGTAATTGAACATAATTATTGTTTAATTGTAATAAGAATCATGAGGAACGATGTAATTGTAACAAGGATCATGAGAAAGGATGTTTGGGGGTCCTGATGAAAATTACAAGAATACATGCTTGGATAAGATCAATGTATACAATGGAACAATATGGGTTTAATCATTAATATATAGTTATATAATGAGAAGGGTATAAAAACATGTCCATTCCACTGATTGGTGAATGGAAAAAGATATTTGCCTTTACAAACAAACTGCAGGTTTGCTGATAAATGAAATTGGATAGTGGAAGATGAAAGAAGCAATGGGGAAAAACTATGAATTCTATAAGAATTAAAAATTAAAAATTTAAAGGGAGGGTTGTACATTAGAGGGGAATCTCAGGTGTTCTGGGCAGTCTGTGCCTCTCAAGTACCTCAGCCCATGGGGACAGAGAGAGGGAAATGCTGCCACGAAATTGGAATAAAAGGGAGGCTGCACCCTCCAAAAATTTGAGAGATCCCAGGGGAATGCCCCATGGCCTCTCCCTTTATGTGAATAAAACTCTGTCTCCTTTTTGGACATAAGCCTCTGGTGTTTGTGGATTAATTTTCCTGACAGGTAGAAACATCTGGAAGCCACCAGCATCCTGTCCAAACTCCCCTGCTCAAGGCAGCCAGGTCTGTTCCCTCTGTACCCCTGCCAAGGGAGTGAGTGCAGGGCTGAGCTGTGTCCCATGGGCACACACTGGGACACAGCAGGGCTGATCCCACTGGGAACAGAGATCTCCTTACAGGGTCCAGCTCAGCTTCACTCCCTCTTTCAGGCCTGGCTTGGGTGTAGCCACTCCATGTGAGGGTTGGGAGCTGATGTGCAGGCAGGAGCTCCAGCTCTGGCAATTCCCATTTAGGTTTGACCTTTTGCTGGATATTAAAGCCTTTCTGTGGCTCAGTAAGATGAACACTGCAGCAAACACAATTCCTCAAGATGAAATATCTCTCCAGAGGATAATTCCAGCCTCTTTGAGGGTTGTTGGATTTTTTTTTCCCTTTCCCACTGAATCATTTATTCCTGGTGTCAGGAAGGTGCAGAATGACTTTCCCCACTGGCTTTCAGAGCTTCATTGATTCTTCAACTCCCACTCCTGCAAATCTGCTGGAACAGCAGCCCTTTGCCTCTGCAGCTCTCCCAGGGGGGGAAATGGGGAAGGCAGGGTCTCAGAGCTGAAGGAGCTCCTCAGGGAGCCCATTCACAATCTGGGGGAGATGCCATCATATTTTAAGCTCTATAATCCAGAGGCAGTGTATTTATCTGTAGTTTTTTTTGCTTTAAAAGCCTTCTCAGCACTTTGCTGTCTGCGTGGGGAAGGGAGCAGCACACATTTCACCGAGTTTGCACAGGGCACTCTGGACCTTTAGCCCTTCCTGCTTTTTGGTTCACTGTTCCAGCTGAACTCTGCTCATGATGGGTTTGAATCCCTTCAGCAAAGGAAGCAGCGTGCTCCCAAAATGTGTGTAGTGCACAAATCCAATCAGTGCCTGGCTGGCAGGCAGCAGTGACTGAAGCCAGGCCCCTGCCTGTCATCATCAATCCATTTGCAGCCCCGGCTCTGAGTTCACACCTTGTGCTCCTGGGGGACTGGGAAGGGCTTCTCCTCCAGCTGGGGGGGGGAGATGGGAGAGAGGCCATGCAGTGAGACCTGGAGGGAAGAGGGTCCCAGAAGCCAAGCTGAGGGTGCCAATCCATCACTGTGAGATCCTGTGTTTGTGCAGGAGCAGCTGGAGCCATGACCCACACTGTGGTGTGGAAGGAGCCAGGTGGGTGTGAAGGGCAGGGTCCTGCCTGACCCCTCTGCAGAAGAGGAGCAAATAGAGCAGCACTTGCTGTCAGTGGGTGCCAGCCTTTCCTCAGGGCTGAATGGATCCCTGTGTCCAGCAAAGTTTGTCAGCAGAGCTGGCTGCCAAAGGCAGAGCTTTGATTTAGGGAGTCTCAACCATGCCCATTAGCACTTACACCATTCCCCTGCCAAGCAGTTGTAAATGTTCCTATTTGTTCTGCACTTGGTCTGGTTCCTCCTGTTTATTATCTTAAATGTACCCAGGACATGACCCTGCTCCCCTTCCCCAGCACTCCCTCCAGTTCCATTTATTTTCCACTGCTTCCCATGAACCCCTGTAACACAAGTACCACTCAAAGGACAGAAGGGAGGGAGGTGGATGTCCATGGAGGTGCTGTGCCCTCCCTGGGATCACTGGCACCAGTGCTAGTGGGAGGTGCAGAGGGAAGCTGCCAGGGAGCTCAGAGCTGGCAGACAGCTAAGTCACTCCTTATTGCAGTGCTGCACAGGAACAAAATGGATCAATATTTATTAGTTGCAGAAAGCATAATTTTGCATGAAAGGCATTGATCAGCATGTCAGCCCAGACAATGTCATTACATCTTTATGATTTGGTCAGCATCCCTCTAGGAATTAGGACATTGTTCCCCTAGACAGACAGAGCTGGGGGTGAAGGAGGAGTGCTGTGATCAGTGGGGCACAGCAGGAGTGCTTGGTGTCACAGGACAGGCTCAGGGGCACTGATCCTCTGCCTCATTGTTCTGTGTGGTCAGTTTGTCACTGACTCTAAGGGCCACCAAGAGAAATTCCCTATTTCAGAGTCAGGGCCTAATATTTTAGTCCTGTTTCCCAGTGGATTAAGCTGCCCCATAAATAACAGTGCACAAGGATTTGCTTTATGGCAGTGGCTGGGAGGAGGCAGAGGAGCTCTGTGGCAGCCCTCAGTAAGGTGATGTGTTGGAGAGGTGGAAGTGGTGGAAGTAGGAAGATGAGGATGGTGGAAGTTGTTGCAGTTTCACAAAGCCAAAGGGAAGAGACTTCTGGAGCTGCACTGTGGGAGATGACTGCTCACATCTCTCCTTGCTTTGGTCCAGCAGGTCAAATCCTGCCTTTTCCATCACTGTGCTGGCCCCAGCAGAGACACAGGAGCACAAATATGGAAGCAGCAGCCCTGTGGTTTTGCAGAATGCCTGAGTCAGGACTCTGGGGTCAGAATTCCCAGCAGTGCCATGGATTCCCTCAGGGCAAGCCACAAGCCCACTGCACACATGGCAATTACAGAGCTCAGCTTCCACTTGGATACCAAAATAATCAGCTCCACAAAAACAGCCTGCTCCAGTCACTAGGAGCACAGAGTCTGCTCAGAAAAACCCTGAAAAAATCCTCATGGGAGCAAGGAATTCTTCCAGCCTCCAGCACCGTGCTGGATGTGAGCCAGGAAAAGATGCCCCTGGTGTGGTAAAAAGATCCTGATGGGTTCACAGGCTGGTTGTGAGTCAGCCTAGGTGTTTGTAGATAAAAGGTGTCCTGAGTGAAGATGAGTGGCTCTGTCTGGCTCTCTGAATGATGAATGAGGTGTTGTTCCATACAATCAGAAGGAACCTCTGTGTGGATCCTGAAAGACAGTTTTAGAGACAGCTGCTCCTGCCTAACCTGACAGGCAGCCCTTTAGTCAGCAGGAGAGGCTCCTGGAGAGGTGGCACAGGCAGGTTTGAGCTGCCTGCAACCCACCTGCATTGCAGCTGGTGCTGCAGGGATTTGTGGGTCTGGAATCCCTGGCACAGGAGGCTGAAGGAGCCTCGAGCACAGGAGCTCCAAACTGCAGCCCATCAGGGTCCAGCACCACCAGATGCTGCAGAGAGTTCAGAGGGACTGATGATGGAGGTGAGTCACTGAGCCTGGGTGGGGGCTGAGGGATTGTCTTGGGTTGCAGTGCAGGATGTGGCCAGAAATGTGAATTCTGTCCCCATCTGTTAACCCGGGTGGGGCAGTGACCCTGATCTCCTGGCACACATTATCTGCTCATGGGCCATCTTTAAACCAGCTGGGCAATCATCTTTATCTTTCCACAGCCCATCCTCCCTCCAGGAAGATCTCATCTGCTGCTGGCCCATTCAGTCCCACTGTGTGACTGATAAAATTCCATCATCCCACTGGGAGATGCTCCAGCCAGGGCAGCAGCCAAGCCTTTCCTACCCAGAGAAAAACTGAGATTTTGGACACCAAGGCACCTTCTTTGCACTGGATTCCAGAGGAAAGCCAGACCTTTCCACATCATCCCTGGAGCTTCAGAGGAAACTGCACCTTCTCCAGGAGCACTGCTCCAGCTGAACCACATCTGCCCCTGCAGGAGGATGCAGCCACCATTGAATGGGACTGTGCCAACACCCTGACTGACTGACGGGTGTCAGCTTGGATTCTGACTCTGGCAGGGTTGGGATTGTTCTGTGTAATACTGCATTTCTAGTTTAATTTTCCTAGTAAAGAACTGTTATTCCTAATTCCCATGTCTTTGCCTGAGAGCCCCTTAATTTCAAAATTATAATAATAATTTGGAGGGAGGGGGTTTACATTCTCCATTTCAAAGAGAAGCTCCTGCCTTTATTGACAGACACCTGTCCTCCAAACCAGGACAGTGATGTGTTCCATCCAGGAGAATTCTGAAGGAATGAGTTTTCAGCCCCACTTTTGCTTTGCCAGGTGGATGGAATGCCCAGAGCAGGCAGCTTTGCCTCATGGAGTCTCAGTGAGAGAACCATTAATTTTGTATTAGGACATAAAAACTGTTGGAGCTGAACAGACCCACAGAACTTCCAGCCCTGGATACTGTCTCCAGCAGAAGCCAAGACAGATGCCTTAAAGCAAGGCATAAAAATCCCATAATTGTGCAATACAGCCCTGTGAGGGGAGATTCCCCCTGACCCCAGCTGGCAGCAGCTTCTACCCCAGAGCAGGAGAGGCAGGAGCTGCTCTGATTGTCACTGGAGCTGGAGTCCCTGCAGATGCTGTTATTGTGCACATAAATGTCCAATCCTGTGGTGAAACTCTCTAATTCTGATTTTTATATCACTTTTTTGGATATCCTGGTGAGGAGCTGATAGTCTTGGATGACCTGCTGCAGGCTGCTCTTTGGAGAGCAGAAGAGCTTTGCCCCTTCCCCCTTGCCAGTGCTTGCCCCTTCTTGAACTCTGGAATTAATGTAGAAGTGTCCAAGGCCAGGTTGGATAGTACATGGTTCTTTGCCTATGGGGAATTGAGTGGGTGTTCCTTAGAGAGGGACTGTGGGGCTAATTGGAGAGTGGTTGATCTGTGGCTGGGTGTAACCTCAGTCTTTGGGTGATAGAAGCACTTTGTGGTCTGGCAGGGTCCTCTCAACCCTCTTCCTTGGACATGCCAGCCAAGGACAGAGTGAGGTGTGAGTGCCAGGTGGAGCTGCTGGGATGCTGAGCAGGTGCCAGAGGCTGGAGCTGCTGGAGACCAGGATGCTGCCTCACTGTAATGTTTGGTTCAGGAGCTTCACGTGACTTTCATGAGATTTTTTTTCATTAGATTGTTTTGCTAATTAAGCAAAAAATTATATTTTCACCCATGGAAGAAGACCAGCTCCCAAAGAGCCACCTTTGGGCTGGGATACCCACCCCAGAGGTCACCTCTGGGCATCCCCATCCCTGGGCATGGGAGAAGTTACCCCTGAACGAGCAGCAGTTTGTGTCTGCCTGCTGGCAGAGCAGGAGGGGAATGGAGGCAGGAGAGCAGCTCTGGGCATGCACAAGGGGAGGAGGTGACACTGCCTGGGATAATTGGACCATTAAATCTCACAAAGGCACCGACACTTTCACAATGTGGCTCAGGGAAACAATCACTCTCCAACAGCAATCGTAGCTGCCTGCAACCATTTTTCTGCTGATCCAGTGCTTAATCCCATTGTTCAGACTCCAGGTTAAATTGTCCTCAACCCACAGTGCAGAGGCCAGGTATGTTTGCAGAGATATGCAGGCGTAACTGAGGGGAAATTTTGGCTCAGAAATCCTTTTGTAAATGTCTCTCAAATGTCTGCTCCTGCTCCCTCTGCCTCCTCTTTGCCAGCCCTTCCACCTCCAAAATCTCCACATGGAAAGGAGCCATCCCAGTTCTCTGGTCAATCCCCCTTCATTCTGCCCTGCTTCTCCTAAGAACAAAGAATGCCAGAACTGCCTGATAGCCACAAAATTGGCTTCAAATCCTTCTAGTTTGCAGAACTGCTTTAACTCTATTTACTGTAGGTCTGGGGAGCAGGGGAGGGGTTTAATCCCTTAGCTGCATTCTCAGACTCTTCAGCTGTGGGAGCCCAGAATGCCATTTTTGCAGTAACAAAAGTGGAATTTTGCATGCAGACACAGGGCCCCAGGAGCTGGGGATTGAAGAACCCCCTGTTTCTGAAGGCTTTGTAGTAAAGTTGTGGCTTTGGGGGTTTTGGGGCTCTCAAGTCTGATCCTGGATAATATCTTTGTAGGTTCTTAATTAACCTGCTCTAATCCATGGAGCACGTCAGACTCCACCCTGCCCCCGGATTGTTGTTTGGATGGTGAAATGCAGGAGGAGGTTTGACCTGTTCAGATCCCTGAGTCTGGGGTTGGGTTTGTGGTGCTGGGTGTCCCTGCTCCCTGTTCACTGCTCCTGGTCAGCTCTGAGTGTTCAGGGCTGACTGTGCTCACTGCTGGGGCTGAGACACTCGAGGGCTGGGGTTAAAAACAAAGATAATTTTCCCCATGTGTTTTTCAGCAGAAGCCCTTTCTCAGTCCCATGTCTGACCAGGGGACTGAATAACGCTGCAGATGTTCCAGCTGTGCTGCTGAAGTGCTGGGTGTTGCTTCTGTTTTGGTAGGAGGATGGTTCACAGGTGTTACCTGGCACAGGTGACAGCAGGACAGGAGTGGGACCCTTTGCCTGGCAGGAAGGGTTGGGTTGGGACAGAAGGAGACCCCAGAGTGTGAGACAGTGCTGTGGGACACAGGGCTCAGGGCTGGCCATGGGGTGTGGCTGGAGCTCCTCGGGGGGTGTGAGCTGGAACTATTGACTCCCAGTGATTCATTCCCTTCCCGGGGCTGTCTGAGCTCCGTTAGGACTATCCACAGATGCCTGGGGTGTATTTATTTTCCTTTTTTCTCTTTGATGCCTCCTTCCTTACTGTGGGAGACTCTGCAGCTGGGGTTGCCCTTCCCTGCCTGGGCTGGCCAGGGCTCCTGGGTGAGCAGGAATTAATGGCAGGGGAGGGCAGGACCTGGGATAACTCAGCCTGGCAGCCCCAGAAGCACCGAGCTGATGGAATGGTCTTTGGGGACCCAGAGAGCTTCAGTCAGCACTTCTGCCTGAAAAGAGTAGTTGTGAAAGGGTGAAGGAAAGTCACCCCAGATCCCAGGATGCAGGTTCTTCCTTTGGGAGGGTGTGACTGGGTTGCTACCAGCAGGGTGGTTTCATTTTAAAATTCATTTGAGCAGAGAATTAAAGAAGAGAATGGACTTTCTCTCTGCAAGAATTTATACACATCCATCTCACCCAGCCCCTGCCACCCCCTCACTGAGCCCCAGGCAGAGTTTTGAGGCTCAGTTTCCTGCAGCTTGAGCAGGGAGTTGGGCTCTGAGTTCCCCAAATTCCCATGTGGGACTCTGTGGCCAAAGCAGAGTCTGGAGCATGTTCAGAAACCTCCTCTGTTGTTCTTGCAGTGGTGCTGATGTCATGGTGCTGAGGATGGTTTTCATCACCCTCCCATTAAGCCAAGCCAGCACATGTGCCAGGACCCAGACCTGTGAACCAGATCAGCTGTTCCTGCTGCAGCACTTGGTGGGCTGTTGCAAAATGTTTATTTCCTCATGTCCTATCAGCCTGGAATTATTCCAGGACACCTTAGGGTTGTCTCTTATCCTTGTTGCTCATATTTTCACATCCCCTACACAGTAATGAGCCAGCTCAGTGCCCTGAGGGTCACCCCAGCACCTGTCCCTGCAAACCTGGGACACCTGGTCAGCACATGTGCCTGCTGATGTCCACTGCCCACTCTGGGGTGTTACAGGGATCCCAGCTCCCTGTGTCACTGCCTGGGAGCCAGGACTGGCAGCTGGCTGGGCAGGGAACCACTTCAGCCATCACACTGGCCTTGGCCCCAGTCAAATATTTTCTGTCAGTGATCCTTAGGAGTTTTGTGGCATCCCCAAATGAGGCACAGGGGATTGCAGAGCAGCCAGCTCTCCTTTAAAGCCTGACCTTGGCACCAGGCTGGTAGCATGGCAAGGAAGAGAGATGAGTTAGCTGGCAGCCTGCCTGTGTGTGCCAAGGGTCTTTAAAGCCTCAAAGGATGCATTAGTTTGATGTCAGAGGCTTTGTTTGCTGCATTCCCTGGCACAACCCTCCTCCCTCTGTGTGTGTGTGTGTGTGTGTGTGTGTGTGTGTGTGTTTGCTCCTGCATCCCTGCTGCTCCCCATCCTGGGGCCAAAGAGCAGCATGGACAGCTCCAGTGGACAGATGGAGCTGGATCCAGGCCTCTGTGGGAACAGCTGCATCCCTGACAGTCCCTTTGGCCATGCACCTGTTAGGAGCTATACTTAGCATGGGAAAACTCTCCAGAAATGAGAAAGCAGGGCAGAAGTGGGAAGGGAATTTGGCCTCATTCTCCTCAGCAGGTCCCAAAACTCCTAAAATGCCTCTCAGTAAGAGCATCCCAAAATGCCAGTCAGGTGAGAGCAGAGCTCTGAGGGCTGCTGGCACTGTCTGGGGACAGCCTGAGTGACTGATGGCTTCAGAACTCCTGGGAGGGTCCAGCAGTGCCGTGTGGTCCTGAGCTGCCAAATGGGAGCAGCTGGGGATCCTGGACTCCCACATTCCAGGGGTCACAGTGCAGACCCCAGGCTCAGCCAGGGCTGCTGCAGCTCCTCTCCCTTCTCCTGGCTGCCTGTGCTCCAGCCTGGCTGCCACACTCAGCCATCCATCCCCAGCCTGGGCACTGCCAGCTGCCATGGATGGATGGATGGATGATGGATGGATGGATGGATGATGGATGGATGGATGGATGGATGGATGGATGGATGGATGGGTGAGGAAACCTCCTGCTGGTGCTGGGCAGGCTCTCTGTGAGGAGACAGAGGCTCTGCAGCTCTTCCTGTGATAAATGAAGAGCCCTAAGTTAGATGCTTGCAGCCTCACAGCAAATTAATGTGCCTTTTCCCCTTCTTGCAGCAGGGGCTCCCTGGGAGCCTGGCACAGAGCCAACAGGTCCAGGTGGTTTTTAAGGCCACGTTTTCTTTGTGTTCTTTTCCTTTTGTAAGTGCTGAGCTGCATTTCAGCTCCCAAGTGTCCTGTTGGCACAGGAGGTCCCCGGGGCCGTCGCTGCTGTGTCACATCTGCAGCCTCTGTTCCCCACCCATCTTCATCTCTGCAGAGACACTTCCCTTTCCTGGAGCTGCTGCTGTGAGCAGTGAAGCCCAATCCCTGCCTGGTGGCTGCAGGAGGCTTTGGATGGGTGAGAATGCAGCAGGGCTGGGTGCTGCTGGCAGGTGGCATCGCCTCCCTGCAAGGACAGTGTCCCCCTCCAGCTGCTCCCTGCTCTGCCTGCTGCACAGCCTGCCCAGCACCTGCTCCCACCTGGCATTCCAGCACTGAGGGCATTTGCTGTACTCAGATGAAAAATGCAACAGGCACTTTAAACTGCCCTGTGGCTAAATTGAGCTGAGTTTTCCAATCCCTGCAGTGCTCAGCTCTGCTCCTCTGCCTCGTAGCAAGAGGCAAGGAAACTGTTAGGTGGCATTTAACAGCCACCTAAACACCTACTAAATGCCTTCCCTGAGTGATGCTCTTGGTCAGGGCTTCCCCAGCCTCAGGAGCAAGGTCTGGGTGTGAAACCAGGAAAGGGAGAGGGAGTACAGCACACCTCATGGCTGCCAGCAATGCCTGCAGCTGCCAGGATAAATCCATGGTATTCCTAACTGCCCCATCACGATCCTTGTGGCACTGGAACAATTTGCATTTGCACACCTGTGCAGAAATGTGAATTGGAACCTCTTACAGTTTCCAGGTGCTTGAGCCCTGCTGGTTCCAGTGCCAGCTCTGGTGCTCCAAGATTGGTTTCTGTGCCATCAGAAGTGAGGAAATGCTCATCTCCTTCCAGTGGCCACTTACAGCTCTTTCCTTTTAAGACTGAGAAAACCCTTGTCACACTTCCTAATGTCTCTGTATGATGTGAGGAAGTGACCATAGAGAGCATCATCCCTATTTCTGCATGGGAGAGGGAGAAACAGGAGGTCATTCCTCATCTCAGGCCTGGGCTTGGACTGAATGAACCTGGTAATCTGGGATAACTGGATAACCTGTATAGCACCTGCCAGGTGCTCTTTGCATGCCAGGAAGGCTTTCTTGGAACTGGAGGCACCAGCCAACATAAATTGCTTGTGTCTATGTGCTTTACTGGACTACATCAAAGTAGAATCGATAGAGAATTAAAAAAAAAAAAATCCAAAATGGGGTTTCTAAAGGCAGAGCAAGTCATAAAGAGACAGGAGTGTTGTGCAGGCCAGGTTTCACCTGGCAGCCAGGGAAACAGGGGGGCTCTGGCTCTGATTCATTGCCCTGGAATATTCCAGGAGTTAACACACTGCTGCAAGGAGAGGGGCTCTGAGTGGGTTGGGTGCCTCCAACTTTGCTGTCACATTTGTTGTGATATCATCTCTATCAGTGTAAGTTATCTGCTTCCATTTAACCTAGATGAAAGCTCGAGTGTGGTTATTGCATTCTAAGGTTGCTGGAACTTGTTAATAATTTAGAATAATCAAGTCAAATTAATTCCCTCTCAAAATCGAGGTTATTTGCATTGGCTGGTCTGGTTTTTTGTGACAGATCTCTCTGCAGGCACATGTTTGTGTAAGGTTTTTGTGTGTGCTCATGAGTGTTTGTGTGCATATGTAATTTCCTTCTCCATCTCACAACCAACAGATGCTGAGCTGGATTTAAATGTTGTGCAGGAAAAATGTGAGGAAGGTCCACCCCAAAGTGGAGCTGAATAGCTGAGGTAGAAATCCACAGGGAAAAATGGGGTTTGTAATGGAAATGCTGCCTGGTTTTAAATGATAGCCAGGCATCTGCGAGGCTGAAATTCCTGCTGCAGCATCCAGACGGTGCCTCAAGCTGGCTGCTCGTTCCCAGAGATGAGGAAATGAAGAAAACCCCCTCCCAGCCTACCTGCAGCCTGACCTTTGTGCTGACACCGTGCTGCAGCTCTTGTGCTGCACTCAGTGACAGATTGCTGCTGGCAGGCAGAGGGAGGCTCCTCCAGCTGCATTTCTCTGCAGCCCTGCCAGAAATCCAGGGGCTTGTTAGAGCAACAGCAGCACCAGCCAATGACCAGTTGGTCTAAACCCCTGGGACAGAGTGTGGCCCACACTGAGCTGGGAGTGTGGGGTAAATTCAGCTGCCAGGGTGCTTGCAGCCCAGCAAAGGAAAACACTCAGTCTGTGCAGAGCTGCACCTATAAATAACAGTGTTTGTGTGTGTCTGTGCATATTTATGTGGCTGTGTGTTTACTGGGGGTGAGGCTGCTTGCAGAGCAGCCCAGAAAATGGAAATCCTTTAGTGCCAGTGTGCCTGTGTGGAGGCAGTGGGAGCCAGGAGAGCAGGGGTGATGGATCACCCTGAACCACGATGACAGCCCTATTTTTTTTTTTTAAAGTCAAAACAATTTCAGGGAAAGGCTCTCCAAAAAAAAAAGGTCCAGTTTCAGGAGGTAGCACAATTGAATTTCTGGTTGCTGGCTGGCTGCCTGGAGGGCCTCTTGTCACTTCTGCTTTCTTCCAACAAGGCAGAAGGCGGAATTGACAGCAGCCTTCCCGCCAGGCTGCCAGGGAAGCAGGGGAGCCAGATGCTTTCCCTCCCTGCTCCTCCCCTTCTGCAGCCCAACAGCAGAGAGGTGAGTTGCTTAACTCTTCCATTCTCCCTCTCCAGTGCTCCTGGTCTGACCCAGCAGGAAAGAAATGCCTGGGAGTGCCTCACTCCTGAGGGTGGGAGTGGAAAGTGCCTTTGTCTTTGCACAGAACAGGAAAATTAGACTTTTATACAGAAAGATTCTGCAAAGAAGCACATGGATACAGGAGCTTCTCCTCCAGGAAACCCAGGGGAAATAATATGATTTCAGAGCTTCCAGCCCACTTCTAAATTCTCCTTCAGCCCCTGTTATTTATCTCACTGCATATAGGGTACAGTGTAGGTGAGGGCTAGAATATTCCCATAATTTCTCCAGCAAGGACAGTGCGCTCAGCCCTCTCTTTTCTTTGTGTAGAATTATCATCTTTAGATGTTAAGGGATGTGGAAGGTTTCAGTTGCTGTTGAATTAACATTTCTATATGCATCATTTCACTAGATAATTTGCTGACTCTAAAATTTTTGTGTAATCAAATTGGCTGGCTGTTTTAACATTTGTCCAACACCATTTTTATGTGGTAGTTAAATGAAGTGGAGAACAGAGCCCTTTCTTTAGGCTTGGGGTTGCAGCAGGGTCTCCAGTATGGTTTTTTGGGACAGGACCTGCTCTGTGTCAGGGGTTGTGCATTTCCAGCACTCACAACCCACAGAGACCTTTTTATTCTGCCCACAGCTGCAAAATGGGGTGACAAAGTCTCTCCAGGATCATCTCACTGCCAAAATTTTGGTTCAGTGAGAATCCTTCTCCTTTTCTACTAAGGACAAGAGGAAAAAGCCTCAGGCTGTGCCAGGGGAGCTTCAGGTTGGACATCAGAAGGAATTTCTTCATGGAAAGGTTGGTCAGACACTGGAATGGGCTGCCCAGGGAGATGTCCAAGGAGTGCCTGGATGTGGCATTCAGTGCTCTGGGTGGTGACAAGGTGGGGATCAGTCACAGGTGGGACTTGAGAGCCTTGGAGGGCTTTTCCAGCCTCAATGATTCTGTGAAATAGCTCCAAATGGGACCAAGGGAAAGGAAAATTGAAGGGAAAATTGTGCCAAGGAAGGTTTAGACCAGGTATTATGAAAAATTTCTCCACAGAAAGGGTTTCCTCAAAAGCCATGCAGCCCTTCTCCTCCTGAGTGCCTCTTTCTGTCTCTGCACACCCAGGGCTGGATCTCTGTGCCTGTGCCCTCCTCCCCTGTGCCATCAGCCAGGCAGGAGGATGGGGATGGAGCAGGCATTCCTCTGGGTTTGGCATGCCCAGCTCAGGCAGGAGGGAGCACCAGCCTCAGGCAAGCCACAAACATTTGTCACCTGCAGCAAGGCAAAAAGTGTTGCCCAGAACAGTCTTTGGAAATATTTTAATTACCCTCGGTTGATCTGGCAATCAACAAACTTGAGGGAAAAATCACAAGTGGAGGCAAAGTCTAAGGGGAATTTTATGCTTGGAGTCAAATTTCAGCAGTGTTTTTGAAGCACTTTTAATGGGATGGTTTAAGAGCCATCCATAAACCTTCCTGAATCCAAACAGTTCTGAGAGCTGGAACAGCACCTTCTGAAAGAACCAGCCTGACCACTGAGCTCTTTCTGTGCAGCTTTACAGCCAGAAAACTCCCTTAGTGGACTGTAAAGCAGAAAAGGAAATTGATTTTTTGTTTCTTCAGGCTGGGAAGGGTGTGTGCATCTGGCTGACAGCTTTCAGAGCGAGCCCTCCCTGCCAGCCACAGCAGATCCTCCATGCCTGCTTTCCAAGCTGAAACAACTGCTGGGAATGTGGGGTGTCTGTACAGTCCTGGCCACGAAGAGAGGTGATTATTCCTCCCTCCTAATTCCACTTCCCATAAGGAAATTATACTGTGCTAGAGGCGTGCACCTTCCTCTGTTCTGTCAGTGGGTGCTGCTGGCAAGATTTATTTCAGTAATAAGGTCTTAGCAGTGAAACTTAACAAAAATGAGGGGGCAAGTTTATTAATTATATATTTTACAGTTAATTAAAGATAATATTTAACAGAAGTAATTGCAGGCATCTGCATTGATGGCACAATTAATTTCCAGTAATAAACGGGTTGTGTGTCCCTTTGTGGGACTGATCAGAAACAAATCCTGCCTCGTGCTAAACCTCCCTCATCTCTTTCCACTTGCAGATAAAACATCCTCCTGCTCACAGCACAGGGAAGAGGCTGGAGCTGGGCTGCTTTCTCCACAGCTGTGGAACTGCAGTGGAATGGGGATTCTTCATGTTTCCTTCTCTGAGGAAAACAGTGACCATGAGATGAGACAGAGCCTTGGGTGGGTGCAGATCCCACCAGCAGGTCTGCCAGCTCCCTCAGCTGGGCTGTTCCCCCATCCCACCCTTCCTTGCAGCCCCAGCTGTGTTTTCTTTCAGTCTTTCACCCCACAAGCTGTTCCAAGCAGTCTCCTCCACTTGTGCTGAAGTGCTGGCAGGAGCATTGTCCCTCATCTCAGCTTGCACCCAGCCTGTTCCCAGAGCCTGGCATGGATGATGAGCTGTCCCTGTGGGAGCTGGCTGGGCTCTCAGAGCCCCTGCCCCTTTGCAATCTGACACAGAGGGTGCCCCTCGTGTCCCTGAGGCTCATTCTGCACTATCCCTGGCAGGGTTTCTATCCTAACACCTTCCAGACACATTGGTAGGTTCTACCTCATGCAGGTGTCCCTGTCCCATGACCTTCCTCCCAGCTGAGGTACCCCCAGAGCCTGTGACACACAGCTGAGTGATTTGTATTCCCTCCACTTGAGGGAAGTAGCTCACAATGTTTTAAACTGCTCCTCTGTGACTGACTCATGCCACCTATTTCTGAAACACAGCCAGCAAGGTAAGAGAAGATTCAGAAAAGTTAACAGTGTCCAGACCTTTTTAGGACAGGAAGGGAGCCCAAAAGTTGGATCATACACTGCAAAGAGCCAAGCCCAGCACAGCTGCCCAACACTGTGAGAGTGATGTGCCCTCCTGCTTCCTTTTCTATTTGTTATAGAAGCTGCTGGTGCAGTTAGTGGGTTCAGGGCCTGTCCAGCCTTTTAGTGTCTTCATTTCTGAGGTGAAAGGTGGGTAAGCACCATGTGAGTGGCATGGAGGGGGAAAGGAAGAGGGAGCCATGCCAAGGCTGGTGCCAGGGTCCAGCCTGGCCAAACTGAGCACAGCTGGGCTGTGTCTGCCCTGGGCTCAGGCTTCCCACTGCTTGTGTGGGTGGAAGCAAAGAGCAAAGGGCTCTGCTGAGCCTGGGCAGCCCCAGCAGCAGGCTGGGTCTGGGGGGGCAGTTTGGAGCTGAGTGTTGGCTGCTCTGCTCTAAACCCCCAAGTTTCCTGCAGGCCCATCCTGTAAATATTTAAATGCAGCAAGTCAGTGTGGGGAGCTGCAGGCAGGGAGGGCAGCAGGGGGTGTGTGAGCTGCATGGCTCCTCTCATGCCTGCACCCACCTGTGCAGCCTCCCAGAGAGATTTCAGTGCAGAGAGCTCTGACAGCCTGCCAGGCATCCATCACCAGCCCTGCAAGGTCAGAGTTATCAGTGTCAGAGCTCTTTGTGCCTCAGCAAGGAGTGATGGCAGAGGGAGGGTGGCTGCTGGTTGTGCTGAGGGTCCCTGCAATCACAGCTGCCCAAATTCCCAGAGCTGGGGTGGGATCCAGCTCTCCTGAATGCTGGAAAAGCTTCCCCAGTGCAGAGGGCTGTGCACAGCCTCTGCTCTACCCCATCTGCAGGCACATTTTTGGGTTGTGTGCTCACTGAAATCCTGGTTTGCTGCCTGCAGAGAAGTGGATTGTTGAGCAGCCAGGGCTGCCTGCACGTGGAAATTCCCTGCACAGCCAGACCAGGCCAGGGGGAGCTGCTCCTGTGAGGAGCCTTGTCTCTGCTCTAAACATTTGTCTTAAAGGTTTGAGCATTAAAAATCGAGCTTATAGAGAAATGCTGTTTTTCCCAATAGAAATAAAGGAAATTTTGGCTCGAATTAAATTTTACACTTCAAATGATGGTCCTGGAAATGGCACTAATTTGTGTTCATGAAGAATTTCATTGATAATTTGAAAAATGTAAACTAGAAATCTATTACAATTTGGTTGGAAGGGAAAGCTAAAATACTGATAATAAATCTATGAGGCATAAATTTGCAAGCCTCTCCAAAGAAATTTAAAACAGATTAATTCATATTGAGAGCATTGCAAAGGCTTAGAAGCTGGGTTTAAAAAAACCAAAATAATAATTACCTGTTTACCTGCTCTCACTGGAGCTTTTCTGGCTTCTCCAATCCCTTCCTTGGCTGCTGTGGCTGCAGGGCCTCGTGATAGCTGGCTGGATTTATTTATTTAATAATAAAGCTTAAAGAGTGGGTTGTTTTCCAGGCAGTGGCTGTCTCTATGGAGCCAGGTCGTGATGGGGTTGGTGTGGAGGGAAGCAGGGCTGCTTGGGGAGCTTAAAATCTGCCAATCCCACTGTTCCTTCTGCCCCTCAGCCTTCTCCAGCAAGCCCTTCCTCCTGCACTGCCAGGAAGGTTTATGGTGTTCTCCACACCTTGCCATTCCATCTCTCTCAGGGGGTGGTGAGGATTGCAGAAGGGGGAGTTCACCCAAACAGGACAAGATGAGAGTAAAGAGAAGATGATGGAACAGCAAGAGTGGGCTTTCCTTTGGTTGTTTGTGCTGTGCAGATCCCTACAGTTGTCACAACATGTGTCTCCTGTATCCCTGTAAGGGACAATGACATCCTCCCCACAGGGCTTAGCAGTGCTGGCTTTATTCTCATGGCTGGGAAGCAACTGCACTCTTTGAGAGGATGGATTAGTCAGGGGTTTGAAACAAAATCAGGGGTTTGTGCTCCGGATCCCAACCTGAGACACCTGCTGGGGCTAATCTGCAGGGCTCCCCCTCCCAGCTTCACACACAGGACCTGCATGCTGAATGGGCCACTGAGCTGCCTTGGGACACTCCATTTTCTCCATCTGCACAAAATCCTGAGTTGTGGTGCCTGCCTGCCAGCTCTGCTTTGGGCAGAGGTCAGTCAAACCGTTCCCACTCCATCATCAGTGCTTTCCTCCCCTTGGGATTTACAGCTGAGTGAGGAAACACACCTCCCTCCCTCTCTGACCTGGGCTGGGCAGTTCAGGTGCCAAGAGGCAGGAACCTGTCACAGCACAGCCCTGTGCCTCAGGATGGGGGGCAGTGTTCCCTGGAGCTTTGGCTTCAGGAATAAATCTGTGCCTCCACACTCTGCCCATAAAACTGATAACACTGAGATAGCTTTACACATCAGCAACAGAATGGAGGCAGTGGAGGCAATCAGGACCCAAAATAATGATGTTTATTGTCTGTAATCATCACACAGAGTCTAACAGCACATTAGCACTTCCAGCAGGCAGCAGGAGCAGGGAATGCAGGCAGTGTTTTGGAGGGTGCACTGATTATTTTAAAGGACACCAGCCACAACTGGACATGCCATGGGGGATCCTCTGAGCTGTCAGCACACCTTTGTATGGCCTGTGTGGGGAACAGGAGCAGGGCCAGTGCTAAACCATTCTGTAAAGTGTTACTGGGTGCAGTTTCCAGAGGCAGGTGGTGGAACCAACAATCCAACCTCTCTCTGACTTACCCCAGGGGTTTGGAAGGTGTAATCTGGAGGAGCCTCCAGCTGCTTCCACCCCTCTCCATGGATGGGATCACTCCAAGGGAAGTCCCTCATGTTTCCCCTTGTGGTGCTGCCCCTGCTCCTCCCTGTTTTCCTGCCAGTCTAGCTCCTGTGCTAGATCCTTAGCAAAAGCTTTGTGGTGGGGAATTGCAGCAGGGAAAAGGAGCAGGCTTGTCCCAGAGAGCTCCTGCCCACGTGTGAGACTGTGGAGGTGCACAGCAGTGATCCTGAGGTGATCCTGGTGCTGTGTAGTGCTTGCTGGAGTCACAGCAGGAGGAGGTTTTGGAGCTTTCTGGTGTTTTTCCCTGCTAGAAGCAGGAATACAGAGAAGCACAGCAGTGCTTCACTGGAAATCTGGTGGGTGGCCTGTGCTAAGAGCTGATGGAAGGTGGGGGCTCATTCCTTCATAATGAATGAAAGATGACAGATGGGGAGAGGCAAGGAAGGGCCTTCAGCACTGGTATAATTAACTTGCTCCTGAGAACACTGGGATGAGCTTTTTTCCTAATATGACAGAGAGAAGAGAGGATTGTTTGCCAGAGTGAGGAGATAATGGGAATTGCAGAGGTGAAGGTGGCTGTCCCTCTGTCCCTGAGAAGCAGAGTGTCCCTGCCAGCTTCAGGAGCAGACCTGGAGGATGGACTCCTGCTCTTGGGGGTGGGTGCACCTCCTGGGGTGCTTCTCCCAGCTTAATCCACAGCCCTGAGCCCTTGGCTTGGAGGAGGAGAGGGCAGAGCCCCTTCCCAGCCATAATGACTTCACACCCTGACTTTGTCCCCACAGCCTTTTCTCTTGCACACTAACGAGCCTGAGCCCACTTCATTGTGCCTCGGTAATTGTGCTTTTAATTATGCTGTGTGTCTGCCACCATCTGTTGTGCTCTTTTCAGAATCTGTTTCAGTTCTGATCTCCCCTTTTGAGATTCAGGGACCACGAGTGCCCGCAGTACCCAAGGTGTGGATGAATCACAGATTTCTCTGTTCTGTTCTTTGCTTTCCAGATGATTCATTCCTCTTGATCTGTTTGAGCTGACATTTTCATGGAACTGACAGCTTTATGTGGAAAAGTGAGGGCTGACCAAGAGGAGTGAAAAAGAAAAGTCCTGATCTTTCCAAAATGAGTTTATTTGGACAAGGGGCTATCAGAGGATTCTGGAAGGAGAGGTGACAATAGCTCCCAGTGTGGATGTCACCTGGGAGAGGCCAGTGTGAAATTGCTGGTGTAGGGATGATGCTGTGACTTGGGGACAGACAGATGAGAGCAGCATGGTACACATCCCCCAGAGCAGGGCAAGGGACAGGGACATCAAGCCAGGAGAGGGAGCTGGAAAGGCTCCAGCTGCCAGAAAGGAGATGAAGAGAAGCAAAACAAGGTTAATGAATGAGAGAGCTTGTTAGGAAGGGAGGAGAGCTGCAAGTTTAGGGTTAGGTGGGAAATCAGGAGAAGGTTCTTCCCCCAGAGGATGGGGGGCACTGACAGGCTCCCCAGGACATGCTCACAGCCCCAAGGCTGCCACAGCTCCAGAAGTATTTGTACAGCCCGTGGGTCCCTTCCAACTCAGGGTGTTCCATGACTCTGTGAAGTTAAGCTTGTGGATCAGATGGTCCTGCTCACCCAGTTCAAGAGAGAAGATGGAAGGTGAGAGCAGGGGAGAAAATCTAGCATTTGGTGGGTGAGAAGAATGGGCTTAATGCTGGTGTTTTGGGGTGTGGGATAAATGTGGCTGAATCTGAGGAGCAGTGGCTGCAGGGAGGCCAGGAGTGATAGCCTGCAAGTGGCCTGTTCTCATTTTTAGGATAAGGGAATAAAACTGTCATCTGGAGAACTGTTGATGTGGTTCAGGTCCCTTTTGGCTGTGTGTGGAACATCTTTTCCCTTCATAGGACAGAATGAATTCCTCTCTGTCCTGTCTGCCCCTGCTCTGGCTCCTTTCCCCTGTGTGCAGGGCTGTCCTGGCCTGTCCCACTGCTGATACTGTGCTGTGTTTGGCTCTGAGCACCTTGCTCTAAACAGGGTGACCTCTCTTTCTGTCACTGGTTGGGCCCACAAACCCAGCCCTGACACAAAGTGTGCCTTTGTCTCTCTGTCATCTGCAGGGTGCTGCAGTTGGCTCTGGGTTGGATCTCTGGGTGGGTATCATACATGGTGCCAGACCCTCAGTGCCCTTAGAGAAGTCTTATTCCATCCCAGGCCAGAAAGTTCATCCCTTGACCTCTGGCAGTTGCTCCTCATCTTGTCTTCTGAGCATCTCTTAAAAAACATTTGGGCTGTCCTGACATGGTTTCCTGATGCCCTTTCTGCTCTTGCTCTCCCCCTTGGGCCTGAGACCTTGGTGCTTCAGGGTCACCCAAGGCCATGGGAGAGGAAAAGAACCACCTGAGCCTTGGTTTGCAGCTCCTGGAGACCTTTCACCTTTAGGTTCTACTGTGGAAAGGGAGGGTGGTGTCCTTCTGCTCGTGCTGGTTCCTTGTGCAGAGAGGATGGAGAGCACAAACAGCTCACAGATCAGCTCAGGGGCTCTCTCTCTGCCATTCTGGCATCCACAGGTCCTTTTCCAGTCCCCTCCTGTGCATGCAGGGTGAGGAGCCAAGCATCAGTAGTGGGACAGGACTGTAAATAAGGTTCCTTAAAAACCAGTTCTATTTAGCTGAAGGCCATAATGGGAAAACCACTGTGTTTTCATTAAATCCACTTTGTATCAGTCCAGGGAGCTGGGCTTGGGTGAGAGGTGCTGGGATCCCTATAGGCCACTAATTAATTACCTAGTCCAGTCTTCATTGGCAAGGCAGGGCCCTTCTGTGGTTAATTAGGGTGGGAGCCAAGGAGAGGCTCCATCTCAGTGTGATCCACCTTCCCTCTGGCTTCCTTCCTCCCAGACACGTCCTGGCATTGGGAGGGGAAGCCAAGGCTGAACATATGGCTCACTGAGGAGCTCTGACCTTCCTGGAGCAGGGCAGAGCCAAGAGGCTGGAATTCCCTCCCAGTGCCCCTCAAAACCTACCTGATGCTGTGGAAATCCTCCATGACAATTCTGGGAACACAAACCCTTGGCCCAAGTGCCAACAGTCGTTTTTTCCTCATCCTTCCTGTGCACCATGGACAGCAGGACCTGTGCCTTGCTCTGTGCTCAGGGGTGATGAAGAGCAGCACAGCTCCATGGGTGCTCTGGGGATCCCAGGGGTAGGATACCTGAGGGCTCTCCCCTGTCCTCAAACACAGCTGGGGTGAATCATGGTAGTTCAGAAACTGTCCAGCTGTTCCAGCTGTGAAATCCATGGCTGGCTGGCCTGAGAGAGACCTTGGATAAGGGGAATGTAAACACTCACAGCAGCTTGCCAAGATCTGAGAGGGAAAAACCTTCCTCTGAAGAGGATTTCCCATCTCATCCCAAGGAGTCTCAGCTGCTTTGTTGTCATGGCCTCGTGTCTGGGATTTGCTTTTCCCAAGACCTTGAAACCCATTCCCCTCCCCAGCTCCCCGTGGAGCTTGATGCAGCCTGTCTCCAGAAACCCAGCTGTTTGCTCCTTCTCTGGAATCAGGGGACATTTCTACTTTCTTTCCTTGTGCTCTGCAATGACCTAATTATTTAACTTTGTGTTGCAGCCTCTTCCTGCAGCACTTGCCAAGGAGCTCATCAAAGCCTCCCATCCCCAGGGCTGGGGGAGCTGGATTATTAATCTCTCTCTGCTCAAGGTTAGAGGAGATGTTTCCTCCTCTTATGGAAAACTCCTCCAGACAAATCTCCACTCGAGATCACCCACAGGCACATGGGAGGGTGTTGGAGTGATGCTCATTCTCAACATAAGGCTCCTGCAGGCTGCAGTGGAATATCACACACTTAATTCTTGGCATAACTTGCTCTGTTTGGTCTTGGGATGACTGGAGGAGTGTTCTGGTCTCCCTCCTTCCTTGCTAAAAGGAGGTTCATAATCAGCCTTATTGCTCTTGATTTGGGGAGACCAAAGGCTAATGCAGGCAGTCTCTCAGCTCTGGCTGTGATTTCCCAAGTCTGTGATGTTCAGGAGCTGTGGCAGTGCTTGGAGCAGGGGGGATGTGGGTTCAAGCCCATGTACTGCACTGGGATTTCCTGTGTGTGCCTGAGCTGTGTGCAGGGGAACTGCTGGGGGTGACTGCCCAGAGTGCTGCTCCACAGGGATGTCCAGCCAGCCCCAGCACTGCCTTGCTCCTCTGGGGGTGTTCTGTGGGGGCAGCATGGTGCAGAGCTGCCCAGCAGTGGGTCTAAAGCCACTAAAGCCCCCTGGCCACCAGTGACCCCACTCCAGGAGAGCAGCTGGAGTAACGTCAAAGGACAGGAAGTAGGAAGAGAGCAGGAGATTTTGGGAGGATGTTGGAAGTGCTGTCAAAGTCAAGGGAGCTGGATCTGGCTGGTGCTGGATCCAGGGTGTGAGCAGGGCAGGAGCAAGGTGGTTTAGAGTCACCCCATCCCTTCCTTATTTGAGCAGCTCTGCCACTGTCACTGTCTCCCCCAGGGCCTGTCCCTGCCCAGGGGCTCCTGCACTGTGCAGTCTTTGGGCAGCACCCAGCTCCCCCATCCCACCCTGCATCCTTGGACTGCCCAAACCCATCAGCCTGTGGCTGCTGGTACCCAGCACGTGCCTCTGCTCAATCCACTTGCCTAGCAGGTGTGTTCCTGCATTCACAGGGAGAATAGGCTTTTTGGAAGAGAGGAGGGAGAGAATAGAGGAAAAACTGGTGGGAGTGCAGGAGGAAATAAAAGGTAGAAGAGAGAGGGAAAAAGCAGCAAATGAAGAATTAGAGAAGGAGTGTGGAAAGGGCTGCCTGTCCCCCGTTGCTTTGAGCACTCAGCAGATCCTGTGGTGTGTCTGCTTTATTACTGACAGAGTTCTCCCTTCTGTCAGCTTGTTTCCTAATTGCTGGTCTTGTAAACTGCTTGATTTATGGCTCTGTTCATCAGTCCTGGCCCTCGGGTATAACATGCTTTTCCTTCCAGGCTGGGAAGTGAATAACGAATTAACAGCCTGCCTTAGGTTCAATGAGGAGCTGCACATTCAGGGATCTTTATTGGGCTGCACATGCCAAATACAAGTGCTTAATTTTTACTCCTCATTCACAGAGGGTATTCAGGGAGTCCCTCCCCAGGGCAGCAGAGGCATTGTGGCTGTGTGGTGCCTTTGAAGTGTCCCACAAGAGAAGCCACCAAGGAATGGTTTTGCTGGTGGTTTGCACAGAGCTCAATCTGCTTCCTCACAGCTTGCTCTGAAGCTAGCACTGTGTGCCATACACGTTTGTCTGCTGCAAGCTTCCCTTCAGAGCAGCCCAGGGATGAAGTCAGAGCACAAATGGCCCTGCTGAGCTGGAGCTGTGCCTTGAGCCCTGGCTGTCACCCCTGTGCTCACCCCTGACAAGGGGTTTGTCCTCAACCCTGCAGTGCACTACAGTCAGTGTAGCTTAAGTCTTCACTGAGTGACTCTAATAGTTCTGCTCCCACAGCCCAGTGCTTTCCTCACAGCTGTGATCCTTGTGCCTCCATGGTCACACCACCATGCACCAGGTTTATGGATAGCCAGGCCTTGGAATAAGCCCAGGGTGGAGGTTCCTGGCTGTTCTCCTTGCCCAGCACTCAGGACTGGGGTCAGGAAAGATATGGGAATTAGGAATAACAGCTCTTTACTAGGAAAATTAAAATAGAAATGCAGTATTACACAGAACAATCCCAGCCCTGCCAGAGTCAGAATCCAAGCTGACACCCGTCAGTCAGTCAGGGTGTTGGCACAGTCCCATTCAATGGTGGCTGCATCCTCCTGCAGGGGCAGATGTGGTTCAGCTGGAGCAGTGCTCCTGGAGAAGGTGCAGTTTCCTCTGAAGCTCCAGGGATGATGTGGAAAGGTCTGGCTTTCCTCTGGAATCCAGTGCAAAGAAGGTCCCTTGGTGTCCAAAATCTCAGTTTTTCTCTGGGTAGGAAAGGCTTGGCTGCTGCCCTGGCTGGAGCATCTCCCAGTGGGATGATGGAATTTTATCAGTCACACAGTGGGACTGAATGGGCCAGCAGCAGATGAGATCTTCCTGGAGGGAGGATGGGCTGTGGGAAGATAAAGATGGTTGCCCAGCTGGTTTAAAGATGGCCCATGAGCAGATAATGTGTGCCAGGAGATCAGGGTCACTGCCCCACCCATAGATGGGGACAGAATTCACATTTCTGGCCACATCAACCCAACACACCAGGTGAGAAAGAAATGCCCATAATACCACACCTTTGTGGAGGAAGAAAACTGTGGTAAAGACCAGACAAGCTGCTGTAGCACTGCAGGGCTGCTCTGTGAGCACAGTGCTCCACAATGCGAGCTCAGGGCCTGCAGGTCTCCAGCAGATAAAGTTTAAGCTGCCAGGTCCCCTCAGGTCTTGGCAGCTTTGCCCTCCTGCCCTCAGCAGCTTCTCAGGCTGCTGCTGCTGCCTCTGAGCTGCTTCGTGGCTGTGTCAGGTGAAAGTGATGTGCCTGGAAGGATGAGCTCAGGAAAATGGCTCTGCAGGGTTCATCCTGGCATCACGAGGCTGCGAGTGAGGGACAGAGCCTGCACAGTCAACTGCAGCATTAATGAAAGGCTGCAGCACCTCAGGGGCTGCAAAAATTCTGTTAGAGGGAGAGTTTTAACACACCTACTTAGTCCTGACCCAGCCCTCACCTGTCCGTGGGAGCTCAGCTGGATGGAGTGCTCTCTTCCAAGAATCCTACAGCAGGGAGAGCTGCTGCTGTCTGGTTTTGCTCTTAGAGCAATAATAAATAAATAACAAATAATAATAAATAAATAAATAAATAAATAAATAAATAAAAATTATAAATAAATGGCAAGGTGTGGTGTTTCTTTTCTCATGACATTATCAGCACATGATTACATGGTCACAGTCATCCCGTGGGCTCTGCTCTTGCTCTGCCTTCTGCTGATGGTCCTGTGGATCTTCTGGGAGCAGGGAACAGTGCCTTGGAGCCCCATGAGCATCTGGTATCATCAACTTTGATTTCTCACAGGGCTCAAGAACCTGTCCAACTCCAGGGAAAAAGCTGAGTCCATGTGTCCTTATGCCATATCCATCAGGATTCCCCTGTTTTTATTTAAAATCCATGATTTCTCACCCAGCTGAGTCCTCCCAACAATCCCAGCAGGCTGTGACAGCAGGATCCTGGAGTGCAGAGCAGGAGAGGACACTGCACTGTTCTTCATGGGGCATGAGCACCCACCTCCCATGGCTACAATCATGTGGGTTTTTGTGCCATGGAGCCCAGGATCCAGGAGCACAAGGGCAGAAGATCAAAAGAGCTCTTG
Source organism: Oenanthe melanoleuca (assembly GCF_029582105.1). NCBI lineage: Eukaryota > Metazoa > Chordata > Aves > Passeriformes > Muscicapidae > Oenanthe > Oenanthe melanoleuca. The sequence continues at coordinate 16,953,133 of NC_079344.1, forward strand.
CTTGCATTTCACACATGCTATCATCAGGAACATTTACTACTAATCACTAAACTACTCCAAATATATTCTCAAATTCCAGGTGTTATCACTGCCTGATAAAACAACCTGAGGTGTGTTTGGTGCAGCGTGTGGATGTGCTCACACCCTGCAGGATCTGAGGCACAGCTCCTAAGCTGCACAGCAGGCAGGATGGCTCAGGAGCAGGAGAGGCAGGGCCAAGGCTCTGCCTGCTCAGCCTGAGGCTGGAGGAGCAATAGCCCCAGATCCATGCTGAAGGTGGGCACAGGAGGTGCCTGCATCCTTCCCCTCTTCCATGCACGAGCTGGAGCAGTTTCTAAGCTTGAGTGCAGGCCCCCTGCTCTCTGAGTGACAGCACAGCTCTGTCTCCCCCAACCTGCTCCTCCTGCTCGCACTGCACAAGAGGCTGGAACTGCATTCAGAGGGAGATGCTGCTCTTTATACCCGATATCCACACGGTGGGACCCTCCCTCCTCCCCTCTGCCCTGCTCCTGCCTGGCTGCCAGGGTGGGTGTGAGCAGCACAGTGTTCAATCACCTCTGCCCGAGCGAGCAGGGGCCGTTCCGTGGGTGGGAATCCCCTCGTGGGGTGTGAGCAGCAGCCGCTCCATCAGCCAGCCGAGCTGCCGCTGCCTGGGTGCGGTTACAAACAGCCTGCTGGTGAGAAGGGGATCTCTTACAGCCGAGGGTGTGATGGATGAGCGTCTGCTCCGTCCCCAGAACGTGATTTCTTTTTGAAGTTCTGTATTTCCGCAAAAGGTCACGGCTCCTCTGCTGTCAGGGCTGCTCCTGCAGCTCAGGGAAGCTGCTTGTTCTGTGTGCAGGGCAGAGCCACACAGGGCAGTGTCAGAGCCCTGCTGACAGCTCTGCTCTTGTGCCGGGTCTGGCCATGTCAGGATGTGACCTCTGGTTCTGCAGGGCCTGCCCTGGGTCACCCCCGGGCTTGGGGGGAGCCCTGGACTTGAAGGAGAGGTGTCTGCCAATAAAGGCAGGAGCTTCTCTTTGAAATGGAGAATGTAAACCCCCTCCCTCCAAATTATTAGGACAATTTTGAAATTAAGGGGCTCTCAGGCAAAGACATGGGAATTAGGAATAACAGTTCTTTACTAGGAAAATTAAAATAGAAATGCAGTATTACACAGAACAATCCCAACCCTGCCAGAGTCAGAATCCAAGCTGACACCCGTCAGTCAGTCAGGGTGTTGGCACAGTCCCATTCAATGGTGGCTGCATCCTCCTGCAGGGGCAGATGTGGTTCAGCTGGAGCAGTGCTCCTGGAGAAGGTGCAGGTTCCTCTGAAGCTCCAGGGATGATGTGGAAAGGTCTGGCTTTCCTCTGGAATCCAGTGCAAAGAAGGTTCCTTGGTGTCCAAAATCTCAGTTTTTCTCTGGGTAGGAAAGGCTTGGCTGCTGCCCTGGCTGGAGCATCTCCCAGTGGGATGATGGAATTTTATCAGTCACACAGTGGGACTGAATGGGCCAGCAGCAGATGAGATCTTCCTGGAGGGAGGATGGGCTGTGGGAAGATAAAGATGATTGCCCAGCTGGTTTAAAGATGGCCCATGAGCAGATAATGTGTGCCAGGAGATCAGGGTCACTGCCCCACCCATAGATGGGGACAGAACTCACATTTCTGGGCACAACCTGCATTGCAACCCAAGACAGGAATAATGTTGATTCTCAGGTCAGGAGCACAACCAGGACTGTGCTCTTGGTAGAAGCTTCTGGAGCAGCTGGGCAAGGAGATTCTTCCTGAGTGCTCTAAGAAAAGCCTGGTGCTGGAGCTGTGGGGCTCATCTCACCAGGCCTGTGTCCTCCTGCACAGAAGGCAGGCTGCACATCACATTTTGATGGCTCTCACCCACCAAAGACCTTGGCCAGATGCTTTTCCCCTATTCTGAGCTTCATGGTTACTCAATTTAGCCCTGAGAGCTCTTTTAGGGAGGGAATAGTGATTGCCACCTTATCAAGCTGCAGTCTCTGCAGACTTTATGGGTCCAGAATCCCTGTGTTCTGCAGCTCCATTGAGGTGTCTGGCAGCACAAGGCTGCCCTGAAGAGCACAAAGTGAATCCCTCTCAAAATGGCTGTGGCTAAGGGATGTGTGACATAGGTCTGGGTTGGGAGGGCTGTGGTCTTTTAAAACCTCAGGAAGCTATGGATGTGAAATGTAGGACAGCAGCAGTATGCTGCTAATTCCTCATGAGCATTCCCAACCCATTCATCCCTCCCACGGGTGACAAGGAGGGAGAAGGAAACTGCTTGTGCACGTGTAGGGTGTGGAAAACCCAGTTCATGCTGGCTGAGCCAGATTAGGGAGCAGTGAGAGGCCAGCCCAGCTGGCAGATGGCACAGGGGGGTCCTTGGGAGTGGGCACTGGCAGAGCTGGCACAGCTGCAGCTGGGCTCTGACGTTCCTGCTCGTGTGCCCGCAGTGTGCTCTGCTCTTGGCAGCACTTGGAGCCTCCCTCCCTTCTCCCTACCCAGAGAACTGATTGCAAGCTAGAAGGAGAATCTGGTGGCAGGCCCCACAAACGTTTGGGTGCTTTCCAGATCTCTCCCACTCTCTGTAGCAGCTCTCGACGTGCTTGGAGTCAAGGACACAGATTAACTTGCAGTTTGCCTTTCTCTTCCCCACACCACCCATCAGCTCCAGCTCTGCACCCACACAGGGATGGGCTTGATCAGGACACCTGCCAGGTGACAGGAGGCTTCTGACTGATCCATTCTGAGCTCCCTGGAGCCAAGCTGGGGGTGCTACACTGCTGAGTTTGCTCTGGGCATCGCCCCTCCAGGTTCTTGGATAGAGTCACACAATCAAAAAATCATCCAGGTTGAAAAAGAGCTTTAAAATAATCAATCCAACTTCTGCGCATAGAGAAGGGCTCACAAGAGAGAGCTGTTTATGCTGGTAAGGTATGGCTGACCCTCAGCTCAGAGACTTCTAGATCCAAGACTTGGTCCCTAAATCCAACCAACCCAGCTCTGGTTCTGTGCCCCGTTTGGAAACAAAGGCAAAAGTTGTAGCCTGAGCTCCTGGGCTGGCCAGAGCCGTGCTGGGGCCGTCTCAGCTCTGCTTCCTGCCAAGCCTGGGCTGCACGGGGACAAGGCAGGGTGGTGTGTGATGAGCCCCTCTCTGGTGACCTCCCAGAGCCCCTTTCCCACTGGCACCGCTGCTGCGGGGATGAACAGTCCCGGCAAGGCAGGGACAGGGAAAGGGAGGTGGCTTTCCTCTCTGGTTGCTTTGTTTGTTGTTTAGGGATCGGGTGGAAGAAAGACTTTGCCGACTCCATTAAGAAAGCCGTTGTTTAGTTGAGGACTCATTTGTTCCTTGGGAAGAAGATCGTGTTTGCCTTCGGGGGAACACTGTGCAATGTCAGTTCCTTTTAATTAGTTGTTGTTTCTTTACCTTGGCTTAGTTTGGCCAGAGAAGATTCTGAAAGGAGAATTTAGAGAAAAGCCAGGGAGAGGAAATAGGAACACAAACCAAAGCTCAGATGTGGGGCTGGGATTTGGGATCTGTGCTTCCAGCTTGTCCCTGCTACGCACACACTTAGCAAGAAAAGCTTTTACCACAGAGGCTGAGGGTGTGTGTGCCTCCTTGCCTTCCCACTGTTCCTGGCCTCTCCTTGCACTCAGGGATGAATGAGGGGAGGCTGTGTATCTCTGTGCTGGGGTCCATGGCCATATGGAGATAAGCTGAGTGTACAATAGCCCGTTTCCCAGGAGAAGGAGCCGGGACCAGCCGTCCTTCGGCCCAGATGTCGGGGAGGGCTGTACCTCTCTCCCTTTTATGAGAGCACCTGGTCATCCTCTTGCAGTCCTTCTGTCCTGGAGGCTGAGTGGAAAGAGCTGGGGATCAGAGCAGGCTGCTGAGCAGAGGGATGTGCCGTGTCACCAGTTCTGAGGGTGTTTAGGTGCCTGTTTGTCCGACTTCAGTGACAAGGCATTAAACAGGACAGAGGATCTTGCCCTCCCCTCCCTTCATATCCACCCTCGTTTCCATCCATTTTCCTCTCTCACGGCCTCATGGGGAGGGAGCAGGGGGAGGATTTCCTTCTGTCCTCCCTGCTGTGTTGTAAATGAGTTGACCTTGGGCATGGAGTTATTGGTTAATTGTTAATGAATTGTTGGCGTTTGTGTTGATGTGTGTCCACCATAACTGTTGATGTTTGTGCTGACTATTTGTTGTTACGTTTTATGTTTTTGTAAATTGTAAATGCTCCTGGCTGTTTGTCCCTCACCCTGTCCCAGCACCCACGCTCACCTCCACCATCCCTTCCAAAGGCACACAACAGCAGGTGCTCACAGGATACCACTCTGTGATAAAAACCCCTAAAAACAACGAGCCAGTATAACACCCAACACTGAAAAATGGTACTCCCAGGTTGGGGAAAACAGTGGAGAATATGGAGTCACCAAGCAGAGCTATTTTGCCTTGTTGCCATGACTTGAACAGCACTCAGTCACCATCACACCCCCAGACCGAGAGGCAATAAGGCTTTTCCTGGGGACTCTGGTGAGGATGGGAGCCCCAGCTCTGCCGTTTGGCAAAGCTGATTTTCTCCTTGGTGTTGTCCAACAGTGTGCAGCCCCTCGGGTTCCCCACCCCAAGCTGACCTCTCATAAAGGCGCTAGCAAGGAGCTGCTCTGCTGCCCGGTTATCCCAGCAGCGCTCAGGCTGCAGCTCCGGGCAGGGTCAGCGCTCTGTCAGCCCCGCGGTGACAGCCGGGGAGCAGGCACAGGCAGCTGGCCCGCAGAGCCGCGGGTCGGGGGGGGTGTGCTTTTGTGCAGGCCACAGGGGGAGGAGAGCGGCACAAAGAGAGTTAAAAGGCGTCGGTGGAGCCCCGGGGCTGCCGCAGCTCCGCCGGCAGGCTGCCGAGCGCCTTCTGTCCCCGCCGAGCTGGGTCACCCCGCTTCCAGCCCCGCTTCCCCTTCCAGCTCCTTAAACAACAGAGGTGCTGAGGGAATTTATACCTCTCTGCCTGGTAACAAGGCAGATCAGCGAGACGCTGTCACGGTTTTGTGAGGGCTCCATAGATTTTTATTGCTTTTCAGTCCTTGGGTTCCCAGCCTTCCTTTGGCTTGTAAATTGCCCGCAAAATGCAGACACAGCTCCTATTCTGTGAGTCCCTTTGATGATTTTATTTATATCTCTGGCTTTGTCTTGTCTTTTATTACAGGGAGACTGCAATTAATTATTATCCCATCAGCTTCTATTTAGGCTGACAGTACAATGCAGTGCACGGTGTCCAACCTTGCCCTGCCCCTGTGAGCACGAGCAGGACACTATTCTGGGGAGGAACAAAGGCCTGGCAGCTTAAGAAAGGGACTTGCTGCTAAAGGGCAGCTGAGAGGCTTCAATAGCACCAGCAGGGTACAGTTGTGACAGAGCTAAAGTGACCGGACATCCCAACTTAGTTGTGATGCTCCTGATTTTATCTTCTCATCCACAGCGAATTTTAGGCTTTTGCTCTTTGGGTGTTTGAGCACAGACAGGGCTCCTGTGTGGTTTTCCCCCCCATGTCTCTGATTGACCAGGTCTTTTATTTTGTTCATAAAATAGAAATTGCACCTGAAAGATCTGCAAAGCAGTCCCTGCCTCAGTGGGGAGACAGGGGTGCACACAGCAGCAGAGACGAGCTGGAGCAATCATAGTCCCAGGGAACATTTGCCTGGGGAGCAGACAGAGGGAACTGGGCGTGTTTGGGCAAGAGAGCACCTGGTGATGATGCTCTGGCAAAGAGGGAGGGATGGGTCTGTGCTGGGAGGGCAGGAATGGACTTAACAACAAGGGATATTCAGCGTAGGTGCTGGGAAAGTGGTGAGAATAGTAACAGTGTGAGCAGATCTCCTGGGCTGGAGAGGAACAGTTCCCAGGGCTGCAGCTTCTTTGGAGTAGTTTGGATACATTTCTGGCTTATTCTATGTGTTAGAAAGAAGTGATGCCAGGCACAACCCTGAAGAAACAATGACTGAAGACCTCCAGAACAAGTGTCTGTTAGACAGGGAAATGTCTGATGGTAATTTCAGGGCTCATTTCCTATGCAATCTTTGGCTTTGTTCAGGGAATATCAGTTTTCTCCACTGGCCATCCTGTCACTAGAAAAGCAGTGTAGCTGTTTTTTTATTCTTCCCCTTTATCTTCACATCTTGTGGGAAGGTTTGTTTGCCGTGCTGATGGCACGGCGCTGATGCTGAGCAGTGCTGGTGATGAGATAAAGGTGTTTTGACAAGATCCAGGTGAGTAGAAGCTGTTAAAGCAAATGTTTGTTCACTCCACTCCTGCTTCTTTCTCTGGTTGTTTGATGTATTCATTTACACCTGATCTTGGCAGCCTTGGCAGTGCAGCTCTCGCTCTGACGCCCCCAGAGCAGCTCATGACAGTGGAGCAGAGTCTCTGGGCCTTGTCCTTATGAAAATTCCCTCTGGTTCTTCACTAGGATTAGCTCAGTTGGTCAGAGCATGATGCTGATGATGCCAGGGTTGTGGATTTTACCCCTGTATGGGCCATTCATTTAAGATTGGGACTCGATGATCCCTGTGGGTCCCTTCCAGCTCAGAATGTTCTGTGATTCTGAATTCTGCACCAGCTCTCTCCTGAGCAGAGTCCACTCCTTCAGAGGAAGCTGGGAGATTGGGATACCATGCCCTAAATCCAGGGTGTTCCTCACTCCTGCCCTCCCCAAACAACATGTGCTCACTGGCCCACATGGCTGGCAGCCATTCCTGGTGGAAGTTTTTCAGTGCAGGGGAAGGTGTCTGTGGGGCTCCTGGGGAAGGAAGGGCAGGGAGGCTGGGCAGGCTGAGCTGGCTGTGCCCTGCCACAGTCAGAGTGGGAGAGATGGGAATGGCAGGGCTGGGATGCTGAGCTGCCTGTTTGGGTTTAGGGTGGTCTTGGTTCACCCCACTTAATTCACCTTCCTGAGAGTGCTGTCCTGCACAGGTGGGAGCTGGGGTGGCCTGGTGTCCTGGTTTGAGGGACAGGTGTCTGCCAATAAAGGCAGAAGCTTCTCTTTGAAATGGAGAATGTAAACCCCCTCCCTCCAAATTATTATAGTTTTGAAATTAAGGGGCTCTCAGGCAAAGATATGGGAATTAGGAATAACAGTTCTTTACCAGGAAAATTAAAATAGAAATGCAGTATTACACAGAACAATCCCAGCCCTGCCAGAGTCAGAATCCAAGCTGACACCCGTCAGTCAGTCAGGGTGTTGGCACAGTCCCATTCAATGGTGGCTGCATCCTCCTGCAGGGGCAGATGTGGTTCAGCTGGAGCAGTGCTCCTGGAGAAGGTGCAGTTTCCTCTGAAGCTCCAGGGATGATGTGGAAAGGTCTGGCTTTCCTCTGGAATCCAGTGCAAAGAAGGTCCCTTGGTGTCCAAAATCTCAGTTTTTCTCTGGGTAGGAAAGGCTTGGCTGCTGCCCTGGCTGGAGCATCTCCCAGTGGGATGATGGAATTTTATCAGTCACACAGTGGGACTGAATGGGCCAGCAGCAGATGAGATCTTCCTGGAGGGAGGATGGGCTGTGGGAAGATAAAGATGATTGCCCAGCTGGTTTAAAGCTGGCCCATGAGCAGATAATGTGTGCCAGGAGATCAGGGGCACTGCCCCACCCGGCTGCAGCAGATGGGGACAGAATTCACATCAACCCTACACACCTGGATCCCTGCCCTGTGTGAGAACTGAGCTCAGATCTGCATTGCTTCAGCTCTCCCCTGTGCTTGGAGGATGAAGGTAAAGGCAAGAGCAGCAGCTCTGAGGCTGATTCCATGTCTCCCACTTGCATACCTCGACTGGAAGAGAGATCTTCCACCTCCACCCAGCTGCATTTTTACTGGATCTGTGATTTCTAGGATGAAATTGCAGCTGAATTCTGCCAGCTTTGAAGCCTGAACTAGGAGGTGTGGTCTTTACATCAGACATGTAATTACCTGTCTACAAAATCATGAACGTGCACAAGAGAAAAAAGGGAAAAGCAAGATCTCTGTCAAATGGCAGGAAGGCTGTCATTTTCCCTGTTATTTTTTGGGCTGATTTCCTCCATTCACAGCAGTGCTTAATCCAGCTGGGAACCTGCTCCAGAGATCATTCTGCCTGATAAGCTCCCTTGTCAGTGCTGACCCTGAGATCTGTAAGGACACAGGACTTGATGTTAGAAAAGCCTGGAAAAATTCTCCAATATCTTAGAAGCAGGAAAAATCTGTTTTCCTGTGTAAGAAGAACATCTTTTTATGGTGGCTGAACACTGGCTGGCAGTCAGGATGGCAGTACTACTTGTTAAATGCAAGTTACTGAAATACTTCATTTTGGGACTAATTACACAGTGCGTGGTTGCTCCAGAGATTCTGTGTAATTAAGGAGAAGGTTCCTGCAGCACTACCATGATGCTGATGGTGCTCATGGAGAAGAGACTCAGATTTCCTGGCAGGGCACAGATTATGTGCTAATTAAGGGGATTCATGGAGTGCCCATGTGTGTTTTGTGCTTGGAGGCAGCATCTCCTCCTTTCCTAGAGACATCCTTGGATTTGACTAAAGTCCCAGGTCATCAAAGCTTCCCATAATTTTAAATATATGCTTAAAACCTTTTGAAGTTAATGGTGCTTGAGGACCAGCCTCAGTTACACTGAATTGTGCTGGCTGGTCAGGGATGAATCCTCACTGGTGCCTGCTCTTGCTTGAGGACACAACTCATCCCTTGATCCAACACAGCAGGCTGGAAACGCCTCAGTGATGTCGGACTTAACTTTATTTCTCTTTAAACTCTTAAGAGCTTGAAGAGGTTTTTCTTTTCCCTGAGAAACTAAATGAGGGTATATGTAGGAGGAAAAAAATACCATCTCTGGTTATATTATTTTACTGTGCCAGCCAGTAGGGAGGCTTGACAGAGGATTATATAGTGCCCAGTTTTGCAATGCTTTAATGACTGGGCCTTTGTTTTACCTCTCAACTGTGACCATTTATTAAAAACTACTTGACTGACTTTTCCCTCAATGTGAAGTTGAACATGGCCTCATTGTCTTGGAGGACAGGGCTGAAGTTAAAATGTAGTTTAATGATTCAGGTGGTAACCCAGATTACCCAATAGCTGCATGTGGAGTGGGCCTTTGTGAGCATGCTTTGATATGAAAATGCTTCCCTAGACAAAATTAAATGTATCAGTGTTCTGTGGTTAAGTTCCCAAGTCACAGAATCCCAGAATGGTTTGGATTGGAAAGGACCTTGAAGCTCATCCCGTTCCATCCCTGCCAGGGCAGAGACACCTTCCACTGTCCCAGGCTGCTCCAAGCCCCTTCCAACCTGGCCTTGGACACTGCCAGCAATGGGACAGCCACAGCTGCTCTGGGCTCCCTGTGCCAGGGCCTCCCCACCCTCACAGGGAACAATTCCTTCCCAATATCCATCTAACCCTCCCCTCTGGCACTTTAAAACCATTGCTCCTTGCCCTGTCACTACCTGCCCATATAAAAAGTGTCTCTCCCTCCTCTCCCATCTTTAAATCTTGTGTGAGGAATCTCAACTGGATGTTCAGCCAACAGCAAAATGACAGAAAACTCTCTGCTTTGGCTGAAAGGGATGTAGACATCTTTGCCCCGAGTTGCTCTGTCCTCTGTGGAGTTCAGGTTTAAGCAAGGCAGGCTGGAGGAGGGAGGAAAGCCAGCTCTGGGAGGAAGGTGCTGTGCCTAAAGGTGGCACAAGAGGACAGGAGCAGAGCTGGAGCTGCACCCCGAGCCCCAGTGAGTGCCTGTGAGTGCCAGCAGCAACCCCTGGGGCTGGGGCTGATCCTGGGCTGGCAGCTGCATCCAGCTGTGGGGACACCCTTCAGGAAGGACTTTACTGCCCACCACGGTGGGGAGAGGAACTGTAAGAAATGGATAGTTTGGCCGTGCAATAGCTTTTTTTGTTGTTTTTTTTGGGGAGGTGGGTGTTACATTTTAGGCTATAGGAGAGTGTCAAAAAGAATAATGCAACATAGTTCCTCGTGTAATGGAGAAGCAAAAAGAGAGAGAGAGCTTTATTCAAAGAAACACTACACTTTATATAGGGTACTATGTGAAAAACAAAATAGGAAAGACTCACTGGTCCAAGAAGGCAGCACCTCTTTGAAAACACTTTCTGCAAAACATCACAAGGCACTGACATGGCTCTCACGCACCCTGCAGGTGTAAAATCATTGTTGTAATTTCTTGTCCTTGTGAAGCCTGAGAAAGGGCTGCAAGGCTGCTTTTCCCCTGTCCCAGCAGTATCCAATGCCAGGTGGGCTTTAGCAGTTTTCTCAGCAGCAGGAGGCAATGGTGGTGTGTGGCTGGAAGCTCCAAGGTGGACCTGCTCCTGTCCCTCCTGCCCAAGGTGCTTCGTCAGGGTCTGCAGAATATCAGATCAGGTAAATCCCACTTTGAGTGTCTTGAGCCAGGCTTAATTCCTCGTGCTGTGTGTCTCTGAAAGGAGTCAGGCATCCTTGACTGTGGCTGCCCTCTCTGCAGTGACAGCTCTTTCATGCCTCCCCTTGTTCCTGTACCCTCTGGCTCGCTTTTTGTCCAGCCCATTCCCAAAACAACCCCACAATGCCTGTGCTCCATCCCAACAGAAATAATAACAGGGGGCAGAGATTCCAGAGGAATGTTGTTCTTCTAAAATTTTCATTTACAGTTAGCTCAATTTTTTTTTTTAGGATGAATCAATTTACTGTAGTAGGAATGAGTCAGCATGGATATACTGCAGGTACATCATGTAAGACTAATTTGATCACTTATGCTAATGAAATACCTATCAGGCTAGATAGTATAAATCTATCTGGTTGTCCATGAGTCTTTAAGAAAATTTTTGCCTGATAGATTATGGTCCAAACTCCCTAAACGTAGGTTAAAATAATCTATTATTGAAAAGGGTAAAATACTGGGAAGAAGGCTTGGAGCTCAGGGTGAGTGTCAGTGAGGGGAGGACTGAGCAGCAGATCCTCTGCTGGGGCTCTTTAATATTTTTATAAAAGATTTACAGGGCATGGCAGCTTGTAGGGTCATTAAATTTGCAGTTATACAGAGCTAAAGGGATCAGGCAAGGCTTACTGGTCTTTCTTTGCAGAGAAATTACTTTCTGGCTGTAAAATCTTCCTAAATTATGCAGGGAGACTGAAAACATGATCCTGACAGGACCAGGATCGTGGCAATTGCAGAGCTGAAGGTACAAACTGGGGTTTTCAGAGTGGAGTTGGGGAGGTCTGGACTGGGAGACTGGGGATAGAGAGATCACCTGCAGGACATGGACAGAGTTTTCCTTGATTTTTAAATTTTTTTGGGTCCTTAAGATATTTTCACCATAGAAGGTGACTGGGAGCAGCTTCCAGAGTGAAGTGCTGACTGTGCTGCTCCAGTGGCAGTGGGATATGCCCTCCTCTTCCAGCCTCTCCAGGAAAAAAGCTCAGTCTTGGGAAGATGTTCTGTAAGTAGCAGCTGATTTGTCGCATGAGATTCAGAGCAGGGGAAGAGTGAAAATAACAGGAGAGTGGTTTTTCCTCTATTTTGGTCTCTGATTTAATTCAGTTCCTGAGGCAGAATTCATTTCTGGGAGAAGAGTGATGCTTTTGAACTGAGATTTCTGCAAAGGGGGAGAACACCAGTGTTTCTGAGCCAGTGGAAGTGTCTAAGGTGGCCAATCACACTTCCAGCATGCCCAGATGCTACACTCCTGATTCCTTCACCAGTGAGACACTGAGCTGCAAACCATAGCATCAGCAGAAGGGCAAATTATGAACATCTAACCCAGAAAATAAATCTGTTCAATAAATCAAAGGTGGAAGCAAAGATGAAATCTGAAATCCCCGTGGAGTGGGAATAACTCATTCCTGGTGCCAGTTCAAAATCAACCACCACAGGAGAACATAATGATCCTGGTGTTTAGTGAAATTAGACTTGACACTGGCCAGGGCCCTGTTATTTTGGTTAGTTAGGATTTGTAATTGTTTGCCACCCATTAAAAGTCTCAGTAACCAGTGGCTGATTACTCATCACACCACAGCTCTGTGTTAATTGGAAAATAACTGGTGGCTGAGCACATCTTGCCCGAGCTGCCATCGGAGCCCGGGAATGCTGGGCTGAGCTCACACACAATTTGTTGGACACACAACAGCTCACAAAAACCTTGCAGGAAATTAAAGCTCCAATATCTTATCAGATGCAATGGTAATTATTAATCCTTAATGATCCTGGTAATTTCTTTATGGGAATTCACTTCCACTTCCTTCAGGGCCTCCAGCATGAGAACACACGGTTCCCTTCCTGAACCTCAGCTCTTGATTTTCCTTTATTCAGAGCCTGACAGTGAGTTGAGGAACTCTGAGGGTTTGATGGTCCAAGCCAAGCTCCCAGGGCATGGACCTCTGCAGGCTGCACTCACTCACAGACAAGAGGACAGTCATGGAATCACAGACTGAGAGGTTTGGAGGGACCTTAAAGCCCATCCAGTCCCAACCACTGCTGTGGGCAGGGACACTTTCCACTGGAGCAGGTTGCTCCTACCTGGTCTGGAACACTTCCAGGGATGGGGCAGCCACAGCTGCTCTTCACAGTGGTGGGTAAACTGTGAGCTCCAATCATACCACCTTCCCTCTCCTGCTAATGGGAATCTTGTTTAGCTAAACCAGAACAGAGTGGAATGGGGGCAGATTTAGCTGATTGGTCCATGAGGTTGTGCAGGGAGAGAAGCAGGGCAAGAGAGGCTTCCTGGAGATGCAGCCTGCACTAGGAAGCAGGAAGGTGCAATATGAACAGATCTGGGGAGTGAATGCCCAGTGCTGGTTCACTCTGTTTTGGGAGGAATTACTTGGGTAGGTTTGGTCTGGCCCCATGGCTTGGAGCATTCAGTAGCAGCATGGCTCTTTGGGTCTCTGGGGCTCCTTCCACAGCTGAAAGGACTCCAGTTCTGCAGTCTGGACCTGGCTGTAATTGGCAAGGTCAGGAGACCCTGCCCCCCCCTCAAAGGGGCTGCTCTGCTCCAGATAAAGCCAACACCAACACAGGCATGGGATGTGCAGGGAGCTGTCAGAGCAGCTGCTCCTTCCTGGAAACAGCAGATGAAAGTTAATGTGGACATGCACAGCCTGGTTTATTGTTTTGATAACACATTCACTCTGAAATGCTGTTGTTCCAGGGAAGCAATAGCTCGCAGTCAGGAAGTTGCTGTTTCATTATTAGAATTGCTGTAGCTCCCAAGGGAAGGGATGGCACTGTCTGGGCAGACTTGGATCTGCCAAGAACACTTGCAGCTGGTACTGCACCAAGGATCTGGTTTATGGTGGAGTGGTTGCCACTGATGAAGTGGGATTTAGGAGCCACAGAGCAAGACACAGGGCAAGTGGGACACAGAACTGAATGGGAGCAGTGAGAAGTGGAGTTCCCCCAGTGACACAAGCTCACAGCTTGCTTTGGAGGGAAGCTGTACAGGTAAGATCAGTTTACTCAATGCATTCAGTTTTTTATCCAGGAAATACACTCCTTGTACCCCACTGCCTGAGTCCCTGTGTTCCCTTGTGCATCCAAACAGCAGCTGCATTTTTGCTTGTGATAGTTCAACTTGCAAAAACCAAGGGAGAGATGGAAAAGGACCTTTGTGCATCAGTGCCATGATGGATCGATTTTTATTTTTGCTCCGATGCCAGGTCTGGATTTGAAATAGAAAAGCAGGATCCTGTTTTGTGGAGTAACTTTTGGAGGGGGCCCTGAAGGAGGAATGTAAGCCAGGCTGGAGAGATCAGACAGGAGCCAGGAGAACAAAAGCTGCCAGTGTTGGGGCCGGGGGAGCTGGTGCTGGATGAAGCGGGACCTCCCGCTGTTCGTGGCTCGCTGCTGCCCTGGCCAGGCTGGCATCCTGTGCAGGGGGAATGCAGGGAAGAGCTAATCTGTGGAAACAGAAGGACAGACTTAGCTTGAGAAGATGAGCATGCTGAGCTGGTTTCTGCTCTGTTACACCCTGAAACCTTGCTGATATCCATGCAGCTCCCCAGCTGGAACTCAGAGCAGACGGGGGTTCTTTATGTATTTTCTCCAGAGTCAGACTGGTGAGGATTTGTTCAGGACTGGAGAAACTGATACTGAGATTTTCAGCTCGGCAGGAGGGAATCTCTGTTTGCTTAATTTGGGAAGAGACAGCCCTATAACTTACAGTATGTAAAGCTTAAGCAGAAGTATCCCCTCGTGTAGAGTTTGAGGCAGCCAGGAAAAGTCTTTCAGGCTGCCTGAACCATTCCACAGGCTTCCTCCATTCCCTCAAATACAAAGAGAAGCCTGCTTCAAACAGTTTGTGCAAGGGCTGGACTCCAGTATAGTAATCCAGGGATTCCTACAGCCACGTCTAGTGTAACCAGCTCCCTGTATTTCTCCCAGAGGTGAGTTAAACAGCCCCTTCTGGAAAACACCTGACCTTGTCATGTCACCTGGTACCCTGGGAAGCTCTTCCAGTGCTGGACATCCTCCATGGTGTTTCTGTTGGGTTTCTTCAAGGTTAAATCTGCAATTGTCTAGGAAGAGGTATCATTGTTCCCAGGAGGCCTCCCCACCAGCTGCCATCCCATATCAGTGCCTGGAGCAGTGGCCAGGTCCTGTCTCAGTCACATCCTTGACAAGCTGACACCTTGGGTTTCTTCAGGAGAATGCTGGGCAGCTTCCATTTCCCAGCCTCAGAGTCACTGTTTGGCTTTGTGCAGTTGCTCCTGTATTTTCCCTTTTTTCATTAAGGAAGGAACAGAAGCTGATCATGGCCTTCCAGCAGGTTCCTGGAGCTGTGTGCCAGAAGGAATCCTCCCTGCTGGGATCATCCATCGTCCCTTCTCAGCACTGAGGGATCACAGTCCCCCTTTGTGGCAGATTTAGGGCTACCACAAATCTCCAACGTCCTCCAAGTCCTTTTCCAAACTATTCCTTTCCGAGGCAGCATCCTGTGAGTGGAACCTGTGTTTCTTGTTTCAGATTTCTTACTTTGTATTTGGCAGTTTAAATCATGTCTCACTGGCGTGTGGCCAGCTCTCACTCATGTCAGATCCCAGTGAATTGATAGCCCAATCCTGCTTCTTGTTCCCCTCCTACCAATCTCATTGGCATCTGGAAACTTTCCCATGACAAGGATTTATATAGTCATTCAGATAATTGATAAAAATATTAAATAAAATGGCAATGGGAGTTTCTCTCTTCTTTTATCCCAGATATTTTTAGCCAGTGTAATATTGCTGTATGTTTATTGAGTTGTGGCTATTGGAACATCCAGTAAATATGCCTTTGAAGAACAGCCAGTTTCCAGGAATGCTTTCCACCTTAGATGTGCATTCCCAATCCATTATGCTGGCAGCTGATGGCAGGGACAGTATAACTGTTAAATGCATAGGTGTGTGTATCAGTGCAGGTATTTGCACAAGTGTAACCAGGTCATGTCCTGTGGTGTTGAGGCAGCTTGCTGGCCTTTGGATTAGGAATGACTCCTTGGCATTCTGAGGTCCAGCAAGAGTTTTTCCATGTGGATTGCATCAGTTTCTGGGCTGAAGGCACTGTTGCTTGGGAAGAACTCCTGCTCCTGGCTTTATGAGTCAGAGCCAGGCCTGATCCTTGCAGCTTACCACAGTCGTGTAACTCTGCTTTGACATTGTCTCTGTGGAGCTGGGCATTGTCCCTCTGCTGGTGCCCGCCCCCTAAAACAGTTAACGAACATTTCAAATGTTTCTTTTCAGTCGCCAGCCTGGATCCCAGGGCTGCTCTGATTGCCATGGACTGAGCTGGATCTGCAGGTTTATCCAGAGCCAGGTGTGCAGAGCTCAGTGCCAGTATTCCCAGGATGGCAGGATGATATCTTTGCCACAAAGCATACCTTTGCCACCAACCCTAAGGTTTGCAGGTTGTTCAAGACCTCTCAATTTAGATCCCTGATTATGAGGCTATAAACCCAGGGAATTATTTGTAAATATCCCCTTCACCCTCCAGATCTGCAGCTGTCACCTGGCTTTGGGAGGTGTGGGCGTGGTAGGATCTGGCTTCCCACTTCCAGAGGGCAAGGTTAGATGGGATATTAGGGAGAAAGTCCTCCTAATGAGGCACTGGTTGCCCAGAGAAGCTGTGGCTGCCCCTGGATCCCTACAAGTGTCCAGGACCAGGCTGGATGGGGCTTGGAGCAACCCAGGAGAGTGAAAGATGCCCCTGCCCATGGCAGGAGTGGGATGAAATCATGTTCAAGGACCCATCCAACCCAAACCAGTCTAGGATTCTGTGGTTTTCTGATTCTGTGATGTGCCCCTTTAGCAGCACTTCCCAAGAGCAGAGGTGTCACTGTTGGAGGGAGGGACAGAGGCAGCTTTTCAGCTGGCAGCTGTGTAGCAAATCTCCCTGCAGAAATACATCTCAGAATCTCAGATCTCCTCAGAACTGGCCAAATATCCCCAGGCTGGTACTGCAGAGCAGAAAGGAAGTGGTTGATATTCAGACCTTGGCCTTTAGCTGTGCAGGAGCTGAAAGCACTGTGCCTCTGGGAGAGAGGCCTGGGCAGCCTTTGGCACAGGAACAGGAGCTTTCCTGTGCCACGCTGGAGGCAGAGGAGATTTTATTTGAAGGAGGTGCCTTGGCCTGTGTGAGGTTGGTGGAGCTGCCCTGCTGTGCACAGCCCTGATCTCACTGTGGGATCAGCTCAGCACTCAGCACAGACAGCTCTGCTCATGGCTGGGGAGCTTGGACAGGAGTACAGGAATTCTGAATGTACACAGTGTCATCCAAGTGCTCAATCTCAGGGCTCATGGCACACAGGCAGGAGGGAACAAGAAGGGAGGGCAGCTGAAGGTAGTTCCTGCTACAGTCAGCTCAGTGTGGCTTAGGAAGGCCTTGGGCAACCTATCCACCATCCCTGTCTGCTTTTCATTATTGCTTTTATAGCCAGAAATAAGAGCTTTATTGGCTTTATTCATCTCCTGTCAGATGCCCAATCAACATCTGGCAACGCAATAATTCCCAGAAAGTGCTGACCTAGTGAGAGCCAGTGGAGCAGGAGGTGTTCAGGAAGGGCTCCATCCCCCTTCCCATCCCTGCCTGCTCTGATCATTATCTGCCCAGCACAAGTGGGCACTGGATTTCAGAGCACCAGGCTCCTGGGACATCCTGGGGTTGGAAGGCACCCAACAAAACAGCTGGGGCAGGAGGAACTGAGAAGGAGACAGAGCATCCCAAAAACTGCTGCTGGGCTAGAGTCAGCCCATACATAGGGGGAGATTGGAAAAATGGATGAGAAAGGAGCTGATCCATTCCTTTGAGCAGTGCTGGGCCAGTGTGAGGGATGCACACAGCAGGGCAGAGCAGCTCAGCTCCCCCTCCTCCCATTTGCCTTCGTCTGGATTTGCACAGGACTCAGAACTCAGACATGAGAATGCAGGGATCCTTCCCAAGGATGTTAGAAGATTTTAAGATCCAGTAGAAGATTGAATAGAGAGGAACCCATTTTTGTTTTCTTGGGTGCATATTGGACTCATAATAAAACAGGGTGTAACAAGCCAAAGGCAAGTTCTGCTCCACTTGGAGATTAGCTGGAGTGTGGCTGCTCCAGCAGGTCCAGCAGGTTCCCTGTCAGATCCCTGGGCTCCCACACTGGATTTCCTGAGCCCCCTTTTCCCACATGGTCCCGCCCTGCCTTCTCCCTCAGCTGTGGGTGGCTCGGTTTGTGCTCGGATTGTGGGACCTGCCTTTCCACATCTTGGCTTTTCTTTGCCCCCTCTCCTACATTCCAGCTCCAGCCAGCTGGTCAGGGCAGTTCCTCCCTCTTCTCTGTCAGTCTTCTCCCCACATTTGGGTCCTTTTCTGCTGGCCAGTTCCATGGCAAGCTCCCTTCGGTTCCCATGGCACTGTTCCTGTTCCTCTGATCGTGCTCCTGTCCCAGACCAGCTGCTGCCCAGCTCTTTGATGTGCTCTCCTGCCCCATAAATCCTCCATGGGCTCTGCAGCCCCTCTGGAAGCCCTTCCCAAACCTTCACCCTGAGACAGCATCTAACCAAGGCCACTTTGTGACTTCAGGTGGTTTTGTCACCTTGTGCCTGCACTTTGGTGCCTGTGATGAGTGGAGTGAGTTCCCCTTTCCTCCTGCCCAGAAGTGGAGCCAGGGCAGATGGTCCTTGGCTCCAGGAGGGAAAAGCTGTACCCCAACATGGATATTTCCCCTGGAGTAGCAAACCCTGCCATAAAACAAGGACTCAGACCCTTGTAGCCCAAAGCAATGCTGGGTACCTGCACTCCACTCCCATCCTGCCACTTTCTGGGACATGCAGTGTCCCCAGGAGCCCAGAGCTGGGTGTCTGTGCCCATCCTCTGCTCCAAACCTGCAGCAGAAAACACAGATCACTCAGAGAACGGTCCTGAACTGCCTCATCAGCTGCCCACTCATGTGAGCAAATGCCACCAGTGGGAGCCGAGGCATCGCAATCCAGCCCAGAATGCTCCTTTGAAGACATTTCAGCAGCTCAATTAAGTTTCCACTTGTGTGTTTTCTTTTTCAACCCCCTTTGCTTTCATGGTCATTTAAAACAAATAAAGTGAGCAGAACACGGCAGCGTGATAACCACCCTTTAATTCCCTTCCCACGGGTCTCCTGATTATTTGGTGATTCAGCGGCAGCGGGGGGAACATTTACGGAAGGGAAGGCGGGAGCTTCCCACAGGGACAACAGCTCCGAGCCAGGGCCCCCGAGCACCGGGGAGGAAATACGTGCCTCGGGGTCTCCTTTTCAGTCCCCTGGATGTGCTGAATGCAGGGCAGAGCCCGGGCCCTGCAAGAGCAGCAGCCCTGTTCTCAGTGCCCTCGTTGTTCTCGCATTGTGCTCCGGGGACGGCACCAGTGCTCGGGATGTGTTTCACGCTTCTGTGCAAACACAATATGAGATGAAGAATTCATTTATACCCTCGCACAAGACCAGAGTGGATTTTCTCATAATAAGGAAAAGCAGCCAGATTGGAGCCTGCCAATTCCTGCCCCGTGCTCCTGCCTCCTTAGGAAGTTCAGACAAGCCTGTGCTTTTAAACTGGTGCACAGAAGTATACTGCATTTTTAAAAAAACGAACACAAATCCTTTTGGATTTTTTTTACGTTATTCCCCCCACCCCTGTCTTGGTAGATGACTTTTCCAGCCCTCCCCCACTTGGTCTGCTGGGTCTGAGTGGGGGCAGAGGAGAATTCCATGTGTTTTATGTGTGTGAACAATTAATAGTGGGACTGTGTCTTGCTGGAAGAGTGCGTAAAACACACCCCAGGAGGGGGAAAAGAACAACTGCCCAGCCTGCTAAACACTTCAGAGCTTTTCCTGTCCTGGAGGAAAACATGATGTGGGGGTTTTCTTACTCATCAGCAGCAGTAAATAACGGGCCTCACCTTGAGCTCTCCTTCAGCCCCCTCTGCTTCTCCAGGCTGGCAAGGAAAGGAAATGCTGTCTTCTTTGTGACAAATTGGGAGTTTATAGCTGTTCACATTTTAGCTTTTGTTTCCTCCCTGAAAAGCGCTGTTCTTATCCTTGTGGCTTTGTATTTCCCAGCATCTGAAGCCTGGAGTGCTTGTGCCAGCCTGACACTGGAGGAGAGTCCTGACCCCAGTGCCTGAGCTGCCACTGCCACATCCCATCCATTGTGCATGCAGCTGCTTTTCCTGGGCAGGACACGGGGTGCACCTGAGTCATTCCATACATTTATAATCTTGGAACAGCTCTGTCAGCAGCTACTCCTCCCTCATGCAGTTCATGGAGATGTTTCCTTCCCTGGGCGCCCTGGAAGTCCCCACAAGCCATGAGTTCAGGACCTGCCGAAGGGTGTTGATCCAGACACTGGATCCCTGAAACCTGTGCTTTCCCCAGCACCTTCATAAACTGCCCTGAGTTAAAGTGATTCAGGGAGCACATTTCTGGACTGTCAGCGAGCTGCATCCATCACTCCCCTGAACATGCACCAGATTGTTAATGCCCCAGGCCAAATACCACGTCTTTTTTAATGCCTACCAAATGTAGTGTGTGCTGCTGGCTTTATATTTATAATAATTATTAAAGTAATGGCAGTAGCTGCATTCCTATAGGCTAGAAGTGGCCAGGAACAGACAAAAAAAAATGATTCATTGTTCCAATTAATGCTGGAGCTCACACCGGTGATTAATTAGCCTGGCGATAGCGCTATGCAAAAGATCAGGGTGAGAATTAATAGGAAGACACGTGCTGACTTTTAAGATGGTTCCAGCACTCTTTAGTGCCTTTCCTTGGGCCTGTTTAATTGGAGGCAGCGGCACGGGCTCGCTCCGCACCGACACCCCCGACAGCAGCACTGCGGAATATTTATATGACAGGGTGTCGTGGAAAACTTCAAAATTAAATTCCCATCCAGGTCTCTAAATATAATTCTGAAATGTCAGAGATGCTGGGAAGAAGGCTGGCTGAAGTTGCTGTCACGGAGAGGCAAGAGTGTGCCAGATTTAAACAGGCCTGAACAGGGAGGTGACTTTTCAGCTTGGTGTTTAAGGAGCCTGAGGTACTCTGATGGATGTATTTCACCTGGACGTATTTTTCCTGGTGAGAGGCACAGGATCCAACTGGAACACATGCTGGAGCCTTGTGTGCTTGGTGTGGATGAGGGAGATGGAGCAGGGACAGCTCCCAGGAGCCTGCAAGTTCCCAGGAGGCACAAATCATTCCGGAGCACCAACCTTTGAAGGTGAGCCCTGCTGGCAAAGTTTCTCCTCCTGGTTTTATTCATCGCTCCTTCTGTTGCCTCATTATCTCTCCCTTCTGTACATTGGTGACTCCCACCACCCCAATTCATTTTTCCCAGTTGCAGCAGCTCTTGAGTGGTTTATAGAGATGGGGTTGAGCTCGTCCCCCCCGGCTGCTCCCAAATCGCTGACGAGGCTGATTCCTCTGTTCACACATCAATCTCTGAGCACCAGCAAAGTTCCATCTTGGCTGACTTAATTCTTAGGAGCTGCAACCCCAATGTCTTTGTAAATAAAATAGTTTAATCTCATGGGGCCTGCCTGGAGAGAAGGGAATAAATACATCAATATGTAAATGGATCCACAAGAGGAGGATGAACTGGGACTTTGCAAAACTGATAAAGCATCCTGGGAGACGTGTTGTCACTGCAGTTTGTTCATATTCTGATGAAGCAGACAGTGAGGCTGGATCTCAGCCTGGGTTGGGGAGGGAGGGAGAGAGAGAGAGGGAAATGAAGAGGGAGGGAGGGAGAAATATGGGCACCAGCACACCGTGACTGCAATTCTTCTACGGATTGATTTGACTCCAATATATTCCGAGGCTGGTTTAATTGCTCCTTTAGTCTCATGCTTTGATTTTCCTGTTGTTTTCACATCTCTGCCACTGAGTCTTTCCTGCATTTCAAGCAGCCTGGCTGGGGCAGTGTCCAGCCTGGGCTGCACTTCTGTGTCACCGAGAGTCAGCAGCTGTTCTTGCACAGAGTCTGCAGCAGAGTGGGCATGTGTTAATGACAGCAAAGGTCAGGCTTTTGCTGGATGGGTGTTTTAGCTGTTTAACAGCATCGGGGGTTATTTTGGAAAACAAAACCTGAAGCTTTTGGGACACCTTGTTCATGATGGACCTGTGCTGGTGTAATCCCCATAGGAGATGAGAGGGAACTGGGGGAGAGCAGCTGCAAGGAGCAAGGGCAGGAGAGGATGCAGTGGCACTGTGTATCCTGGATCCTGCCTGGCTATCCTTTCCCCTTTCCCTTTCCCTTTCCCTTCTCCTTCCCTTTCCCCCTTTCCCTTTCCCTTTCCCTTTCCCTTCTCCTTCCCTTTCCCCGCCGCTCCCGGGCCGTGTCCCGGCGCTGCCCGGGCACAGGTGGCACTGCCGGGGTTGGCCCTGGGCAGCGGCACTCCCGTGCCGTGTGTCAGGCAGGAGCAGACCTGTCACCCAGCCGGCCCCGGGCCCTTCTCCCGGATTTTCCAGGCCGGAGAGCAGGAGAGCAGGAGCTCCCTCCCGCCTCGCTGCCTGCGGCGCTGCTCCCTCTCCGCGGGCGCAGCTCCAGCCCTTGTTTTGCAGCGCGCCACACGTGGAATTTTATCACCTTCAACAATGAAATCTGTCACCTTCAAGCTGCCTTATTGTGATCTGGGGACTCGAGCCCGGCCGCTGGAACTGGGCTCTGTCACGGAGCACCGCGTCCCTCCCCACGACCGACTTGAGGGAACTTTAGGGACCACAATTATGCTGTTCTGTCCCCGGGATCAGATCGTTAATTGATCCTTTTCCTTTCTTTCTCTCCCTCTGCCCCTTCCTGTCTCATGTGCGTCTCAATCGCCGTCTCCTGATGGCTGCTTCACCCCCGCTCCAGCTCGGAGAATAAATCCCACCAGAGCCGCAGTACAGCCAGTGCTCAGGAGATCCGGGGTGTTAAAGAGGCATAAATTCATGTTTAAAAGGATGGCACCCTCGTGTTGCATCAGGTATAGAAACACAGGTGTTGGAGTCACTGGCTGCTGGACCTTCTCTGTGCCAGAGTGATTTAACAGTAAAGCCAGGGAGTGGTGCCTTCTCAGCAGACATTGCTTGGATGTCACAGCTCTTCAAGTGGCCTTTGTGGGAGCCTTTCTGAGGACAGTTTGGTAATAAATTGACTTTACCTGCTAAGATTAGAATGCTTGCTGTATTTCTCTGGTGTCCATTGTAGCTGCATTTTTGCTTTAGGGGATGAGTAGTTTCTCCTTAAATGCAGTTTTGTACATTTGCATACACATTTCTATGGGCTAATTATAAACTCACCATCAGCGCTGCAATATCTGCACAGCAAAGGGGTTGTCACTGCTTGGAAACGCCTCCTTTGGAGGAAAAATCAGACCTTTTTTGTGAAATCATCTGGTCAAATCTTTGGGGTTTAGATTTTCAATGAATAATCAATACCTGCAACAAAAGATTTAAACAAAAAAAAAAAAAAAAAAAGGTGTTCATTGAAGTTTCTCCACAGGAAAAAATCGATCCCATGTATTATTAAATACAAAGAGACTTATGTCTTGAGTTTCATCTCGCCACAGCTTATAATAACCCTTCAGAAGCTTGAAGCAGAGCTTTTTTTCATTTAACAAAATGTTGGGTTCCCCTGAGCAACTCTCTGCTTCATTACAGGCATGTGTTGGAAGGTACCTGTGCCCAGCATCTCTGGCCTGGAGGGCTGAGCTCATCCCTGCCCCTTTCCATAAAAAACAGGAATATTTATTTCCAAAGTGGCTGTGTAAGGGGTGTCAGCACACGAACAGTGACAGGGAAGCACATTTTCTGGCTGGCAGGTTTAAACATCTGCCTCCTGAGCACCTGGGTAGGGAAGTGGGGCCATGGAGAGGTCACTGGTGGCTAAAGGTGCAGTGAGTGATGCTACAGCTCATCCCCTGGTCCCCCCAGCCCATGATCCCTGACCTCAGAGAAGTCCCCCATCTCTGAGCAGTTGCAGTACACTTGGACACTTCAGGAATACAAGGAATTCCAGCACCACGAGCAAGGAGTTGGGGCAATACCCTAATTGCTCTGTCCCTTTAGAGTTGGATTTTCCAGAGATGGGACCCCAAAGCAGCCACGCAAACTTGGAATAAAGAAATGCTTCAATTATATTTTCATTCCCCATGGGCGAATTCTAGTCTCCAAAATGGGATTACCAGGGTGAGATGCAGCTGAGTTTCACCTCTGGCAGCCTTCAGCAGCTTCTGTTGCAGCCCCGTGCCCCGGGAGAGCTCTGGGGATGCCCCTCTGGGGATGTGTCAGGCTGGTGTTGCTGCCTCCAGCCTGTCCCAAGTCAGGCTGTCCAACTGACTGACCCAGCTGCAGAGATTTTGTGACAAGCCAGTGCAAACTGTTCTTCCAGCACACATAGATTTGTTTTGCAGGGCAAAAATAAACAGCAATGCAAATATCATACTCTGTTTTATTTCCCCCTGACTTTTTTCCCCTCTTTGCTTCAGGGAAGCAGGAGGAGGCGAGGAAGGATTGACACTTTCTCTTGCCAAGGGCTTTTCCTAAGATGCCTGCTGGGAACACTCCTGTGTGTTTCTCTTTAGGTGGGAGCTCTTTTGATTTTCTCGCTGCTGAAGTCGCACCAAGGTGCCTGGAGAAGGATTTGCTGCTTGCTTATGAAATCCATTCTCCCTCGAGGATCTGCTCTTTCCGGCTTGATAAACTCTTAATTCTTGCAGTCTAACAACACCCAGGGACTGTGTTTTGTGCCTTGATGAGTGTTGGGTGATTGATGTTCGTTTGTGCTTGCAGGAGATCAGAAACCTCGTTTCAGTTTTGCCAGTTTTTGTGTCCTTCTCCCTTCTCGGTCAGGTACAAATGAAAGAGAAAGTAAAGAGGCTGTAGCCTGTGCAGACCTACCCTCTCAGCATATGGCTCAAGTCCTGGCACTGTTTGTGCCCCACGTTGCACTGGGGCATGTGGGAAAGGACGTGCTTGGCTATTTTTGTTATCATTTTATCTTGGCTTTAGTCTTGGTTCCGTTCACTGTCTGGGATATTTGGAAGGAGCTGTTGTAACTTGGCATGGGAGCAGATTGCTTAAATATTACCTCACAGAGTCGATGTAAATTTAGAGTAGATAAGACTTGGACCTCAAATACCTTCTTTAACCCTTTACTGTCTTTTCCAAGTCCATTCCCTTTGCTCTTTCTGAGCTCTTTCCAGCAGTTTTGAGAGGAACATGACTCCTGTTTTATCACCTGTCTGTGATACCCAAACAGTTTCTATATGGCCAGCAGAGACATCTTTCACTCACGCCTGCATGTGCACACACACAGGTACATCCTCTGGGGAAGGATTTGTCAGCAGAAGAAATCCCAGAGGAAAAATGTCCATCATGATGAATTCACAGAAAATATACAATCCTATACCCAGAGAGCCAGATAATATTATCCACCAAACTGTGACCCTGTTCTCAGAGAGTAAATGTCATTTCCTTTTAAAAAATCCATTTTCTTTCCTTAGAAGAAAGGACACTTGGAGCATCTATACTGAAAGGGAGAAGGTGAAGGAGCCTGTGAGCATTCCCTTCCTCCTCTGTTCTTATGCAGATTCTAAGGTCTGGTTGTTTCTTATATATATTTATTTTTCCTCTCTTCTTCTTTGCTTTGAAGTATCTGCCTGTGTTCCCAATGAAGAACAGCTGAGAGATCAGGAAAATGGCTTAAGAATTCAGTGGGCTGTGAGCAATTTGGATTGAAAACAGTGTCTGGGAGAGAGCTCTTCACACTGCCTTGCTAAACAATCTCCTCCTGTCACCATCGGCGATTGCTGTCCTTTGTTTGTCACCTTCCCTCTGATTCTCCAGAGCCTTCAAGGGAACGAAGGGGGCTCCTTTTTCTTTGTTAAATTCCCCCAAGCCCTCGTTTAAAAACCCACAGCACAGCCCTTATGGCCCATCTGCCGTTGTTTCACGTTTGCTCCATGGCTTTGTTCACCATTTCCCCATTAAGCAAGCCCTGGATCCTTGGGAGCCACAAGCAGGAGCCAAGTGCCACCCTGAGCTGCAGCTCCCCCTCTGTATCCTGCCAAAGAGGAGCTGCCCACAGCACACTCAGGCACAGATTCTGGAGTGTCTCTAAAGCCATTTTTATTCAGAAATTCCTGTTGTTGTTGTTCCTGCTGACCTCTGTGGGCTGTATCTTTTCCAAATGTTTCTGACGTTTCTCACAGGGTAATCTGTGAATGTCACAGACAAGAATTCTGCTGACTTCAGTTTGGCTTCTGTTCCCCATTGGATAGGCTCCTCTCTTTATTGGGGAATGCCTCCAGCCAAAAAGAGAGGAAAAAACCCCCAGCCCCTGAGCTAAGTGAAAGCAGGCCCAAAGGAAAGCGCGTTCCAGCCGCAGTGCCTCTCGCTGGCTGGCTTCTGCTCCGTGCTTGGGGATGTGCCAGACTCCAGTGCCTCCGTGCTTTTGATTCCTGTTTATCCCCGGCAACATGATTGTCTGTAATTATATATAATCTCCTCCTTGTTTACTCTTCTTCCTCCAGGTCTGAACGCAAGCTCGATGGCAACTCTCTGCTCCGTCTGCCAGGGCTCCAGCTCCAACCGCTCCTCTCCATCCTCCACCTTCTTTTTCCAAAGTAACAAAGCCATTGGATTTCCTCCCACCCCTTCCCTGCGCCTCCCCTCCCCCTCGCTGGCACCGGGGTTATTTATACAGAATGTGGAAACAATTTGCAGGAAAGTGAACAATGTAAGTGGGACCGAGGGAAGGGAGGCAAGTTTGTTGTGCTCGCTGAGAGCCCCAGCAGTGAAACGCTGCTTTTTGGGGAGCACAAGGAGCAGACTGTTTTCCTTTCTTCCTTCTCCCCTCTCTCACCATCTCCCTGAGCTCTTTCCATCCTGCTGGAGCCAGGGCCAAACCAGAGCAACCAGATCTGAGTGCATTTTGGAGGACGTTCAGGTTGGATCCCGCCCTGCACCGCAGCTCCGTGAGGCGGTGTCTGTGTACTTAATCCCCTCGGAGGTTCTGCTCTCGGATCATTGCTGCTCCTGGATTAGCATTAATGAACAGCATGTGTGCTCCAGAGGTGCTGCTGCAGGCCCCGGAGCTGCAGCACTGCCTGGTGTTAGAGACAGCTATTCCCAGCAACAGTTCTGCACAAAGAGCACATTTCTGGGAGTGAACAAGGCAGGAACTTTTTGCAGTCTAATTTCAGTCTTTTTGCCCTCACCTGCTGAGCATTGCATTTCCAGGGCATCCCAGCACCTTGCTGGCTCCATTGGGAGTGTGTCTGTAAATCCAGCAGTTTCCCTGAGTGCCCTGGGCTGGGGAAGCTGAACCAGCACTCAGTCAGCACCTCTGAGCAGTTCTGGGCTCTTCAGCCCTTGCTCTGCAAGGCAAAGTCCTCAAAGAGAGATGATCCAAACACTCATCCTTTGGGGAAGGGCCACAGGCATTGCAGAGGGAAGGGAACGTTATCCAGAGCAGCTGCCCTGGCCACAGTGGGGCCTCCTGCCCTCCTGGGAGCCTCTGTTCCCAACAGCTCCAGCCTCGGGCGGGATCTGTGCATTGTGCTGAGCTGGTAGGGCAGGGCCAGGAAGCTGCCAAGTGGGACAGTGTGTTCTTCCCTAAACAAGGCAGATTCCTGCCTGAGAACTGGTGCAGCTGATCCACTGTGATCCAGTGGCACAGAAGAACAGTCAGAAGGAACCTGTGGTGGGCTTTTCCTTCCTGAGAATCCATACTCTCTGCTTTCCAGTTCTTCCTGCTGTTTCTCAATCGTTGTCCACACACAGCGTGAACTTCCCGTGGCTGTGGGTTCTGTAACCTGCCATGTCTGCTGTCCCACATGGAATGGCAGGTGGACAGTCTGGGCCTTCCAAAGCTCAGGGCACAGCAGAGCCCGTTCCAAATGCTGCTCCCTTTATCCAGTTCTTGGCTGACTTCACAATCCAGGAGTAAAGCCCAGGAAGGGCTGGAGCAAAGACACTTTGGCCACCGATGTTTTCTGGTCAGGGCAGTTCAGCTCTTTGGGTTCTCCTGATTCTTACTGACTCTGAGAAGGGCCCAAGAGAACATTTTCTGTTTTCCCTCCCAATCCAGGCTGGGATGCTGCAACTGGGAGCAGACAGAACCCAGACCCAGCAGTGGGGCCCAGTGGAGCTGGGTGGTCACCAATTCCCACTGCAGCCACGCCGTGTCCAGGAGCACACAGTGTGAGCCACAGCCTGGCTGCTTCCCATCCCTGCTCCTGGCAGCAGCCTGCTGGTGTCTGAGCACCTGCCCAGGCTTGTTCCACACTGTGCTTCCCTGCTGGCAAAGGGGAGGATAGGAGACAGCTTGAATCTATCAGCCTCTGGAGAGAGGCTCGTGCAGGCTCAGGCAGGAGGGCAGCAGCTCTGCTGCTCAGAGGAGTCTCTGGGCACCCCACTGAAGGCCTCAGAGAAGACACAGACATTTCCAGTCTCTCTCTGACTCCCAAAGGTCTCTCCTTACTCCTGGAGAGATGCAGCCTTGAGTTACCCTGCGTGGTGAGCTCTCAACTCACTTTCAACAGGTTTGGGCGAAGTGGAGGCTTGAAGCTCCTACAGAGACTAAGCTGCAGAGACCAGAGGGACAAGGGTAATTTCAGAAAAACAGCCATTGGAACACTTGTGAATTTTCCCTTATGGTTCTAAATGCTCAAATTCTTACAAAAATATGAGACAAACTCTCCTCGGAATGACTGTGCTGCTGAAAACATTTGGAATTTCCTCTTTCATCTAGTTCTTTCTATTTTTTAAATCATTTTGAGGGCTTTTTAGATGAGAACAGATTTGTATTCCTCTCTCTCTGCTGCTCGCTTCCCACCTGAAATCCTCAGCTGCTCTTTGCAGTTCCCAACACAATGGTGAGTGAAACCCTGAACGGAGCATTCAAACTTGAGGTGAGGAAAAGCAACAGCAGCAGATGGGCTTGTAAACAGCAGAGACCTGGCTGGGGCACAGAGGTCCTGGCAGAGTGGGAAGGAGCAGGAGGGTTGGTAAACATGGAGCAATTTCCATTTTCTGGGCTGAAATGTGGGGATATGGGGAGGGGAGGGCAGTGTAGGAGCAGCAGCTCTCCCATTCTGGCACAGTCAGCTCTTCCCAGAAGAAGCTGTTCCTGTCAGAACTTGCAGCAAATGGCAGAAGATGGGAAAGTGAGGGACGTTTTCCAGAATCAGGGAATTAGTGGGTGATGAAAACAAGATTTCTAGCAGCCATTTTGCACTAGTCTTGGTTTCTAAAGATGTATCCTGCTGTTTTCCTGCCATTCTTTCTTTCCCTTGAATTCCTTCTGAAACTCAGCAGAGTTAGGAGTAACTTCACTGATACAAAATTCCCAAAAGTTACCTGAAAGTTTGTAGCCGGACTGAGGAAAAAGAAACCCAGAGCAGAGTTCCCATGGGTGGAAGAAAAAAGCAGAACAAGGAGGCTCAGTTCCATAGTTTACTGAGCCCAGAGGCATTCCTACAAACCACATGGCATCAAGTGTCAAAGAAATGAGGGATAAAAACCAACGTGGAACAACGGAGCAGCCCAAAACTCCCACAGTCCAGCGAGGCTCCAGAAATGTTGGAGAGGCTTAAAGAACCCCTTAATGTGAATGTGCTGGCCAAGAGCAGCCCCTCCACCTTGTTCTGTCAGGAGAAAGTCCTC
Source organism: Oenanthe melanoleuca (assembly GCF_029582105.1). Classification (NCBI taxonomy): domain Eukaryota; kingdom Metazoa; phylum Chordata; class Aves; order Passeriformes; family Muscicapidae; genus Oenanthe; species Oenanthe melanoleuca. The sequence goes on from NC_079344.1 coordinate 16,982,277, forward strand.
ACTCCTGTCATGGGGGTTCTTTCCTTGGACAGGGAGACTCTGCACGTCCTGTGGAGTCCAGGAGTCACGGAAAACAGACTGATGAAAGATGGTTTCGAGCTGGGATTTTGGAGAGGCTTGTGCTTGATCTAAGGTTGAAGGGCTGTTGTTTCTGTTTTTCTTGGGAATTGGGAGGGGACAAGTTACTGAGTCCCTGAGCCTTAATGTAAAATGATTAGAATCTGGAACAGTTTCCAAAACAGACATTTAGGGACTACTAAATGTACAAAGCAGCTTGGATATCAATCACCAGAGTTCATCCAGTCCAGGAAAAAACCTCTGAAATGGGCAGTGCTTTAACAAAGTGCAGATGTCTGGGGACTCAAAATACAAGGAAAAATTATGAGGAGGAAGAGATAACACTTTCTCCATTTCTTAGAGAGGGAGAAAATGCCAGAAAGTTATTAATTTTATTCCCAGGACTCTGAGAGCTGGACAAGGATCCAAGGTTAAGGTGATCCCCATGACCTGACACTTGCAGAACAAGTGGGCTCCCTGCATCCTGGCATCAGGAGTTCTAGGGAGATTTGTAATCCCCAGTAATAACCTTGGAGGTTAATTGGTGTCTGGAAATGAGTTTATTTGGTAGGTGGGCTAGAGGGGGTTTAATTATGTGTTTAGATCAGTGCTGCTTCAAGCATTAATTTTGCCTGGGAAAGGAGGGTGTAATGTCAGTGGTGACACCTTCACACTGCTTAGATTGGGAGACAACCAGGGGGACTGGAGACAGCCCATGAACTGTTGGGGAGGATGGGAATGAGCTCTGAGTAAAATCACCTCTGTTGTTTTGGGCCAAAATTCCCTGGACTTTGTGTAAGGCCCAGTTTCCTGAGAATGGCACTCAGTAGTTTTTGGACAGTCAGGCTGTCAGAAGGAATCCCTCTGAAATACACATTGGATTTCTTTTTTTGGGTCTTATTTCTCTTGTCTGCTTTGTGTCATATTCTCCTCACAGCTTTCCAGAGCAGAGTTACTCTTCCACTTGTTCCCTTTTGCCTCCTGCTGAGTCAATTCCTTTCTTTTCCAACATTATTTGTACTATAGTCACTCCCAGAATCTGGGAAATCATCCTCAGAAGTCTCCCCATCTCCTGAGCTTACTGCCAACTCTCCCACTAAAGCTTTGAATTCTTTGTTATAAAGAAGAATAAAAGGCCAGCAAAGTGCACCTCGACACCCATTCAGGTGCCATTACCCTGTAATTCTTTAAAAACTCTGTGTGCATTTATAGTCACTGGGAAGTGCTGGAGTGGGAAGCCTCTGGACTAAATTGGTGTTAGCACATGAAAGAGAGCCAGTCCTGCACGGGGCAGTGGCTCTGGGCTGGTTTGGTCACCAGCTCGCTCGGTGGGCTCAGGGCAATCATCCCCTGCCTGTGGCCCTGCTGACAGTGCCCAGCTCCAGCTGTGCCCCTTTGGATGAGGAGCTCCTGGGGATACAGCCTGTCCCCCACCCCTGGAGCTGCAGCAGAGCCTGAGGTGAGCAGGGAACGCAAACAGGGATGAGAGGAATGGCCAGACAGCAGGGCAAGGTTCCCAGACACGCTGCCCTGCGAGCACGGCTGAACCCTGGGCGCTGCAAGCTGTCTCTGTTCCCAGGCCACCAAAGTGTTCACCACTTACCACTTCCAAATACAGCAGGGAGCTGAACTGGCAGCTTCCCAGTTCCACTGGGAAATGAGGGAAATCACTAAACTCACTTTGCAAACTCAAGACGAGCCTGATGGATCCTCCATCCTGCCTGGAGCTGTGCCACCTCCCTGCAGGTGAAAACCTCCTTGTGGTTCTGAGCCATCCCATCCCACGCCACCCATGTTCCAGCCTGCTCCAATTTGCCAGCAGAGAAACCCATTTTCTCCCCTCCTCCCCTGTCTGAGGAGCTGCAGACACATCCCTTGGCTTTCCCAGAGCCCTTTCTTCCCATTGTTTGTTCGTTCCCTGTACTCCATCCCATCTTTTGCCTCCCTCCCTGGTTTGATACAGCATCTCACTGCTCCTGCCTCACACTCTGAGCAGGGGTATTGGATGGATTCCCCATAGAGTATAAATTGAATGGAGAGAAGTGGCTGGTTTCCCAGCAATAATTTATCTGATTAAAAAAATCCTCCCCAAACTCCTCCTCCTCTGCTGGTCCTACGCCCCCTCCAAAAAGCATCACTGGCACCAGGGCTGGTGTTTGAACTCTGTTATTCAAATTGCTGGAAGGGGGATTTAGATGGGAAAATAACTGGCAAAGGATGGTTCTCGGGGGATTTCCCCAGAGTGTCAGCGCTGAAATTTGGAACCTGGGTTGTTAAGTGGAGAAGGCAGAGGGTAAATAATTCTGAGCCAAGTAGCTGGGTGATTTGTACCTTTGCCCCCATGGCCCGGCCGCCCTGGCCGGACGCACACGCGCGTGCTCTCGCATGTGTTTGCCCACCACAGACATTGCATGGAGCAGCCCAGCTCTGGACACAGCAAGCTGCTCCTGCTGCTCCCTCTCTCCTCTCTTTTCTTCTCTTACCTAAGGGCTGATTCCAAATAAAAGAAGGAATCTGCCTCACAAAATGCATGTTGCCTTGTTTGTTACTTGCACGGGCTTTATTCTTCCAAACCATTTTCTTCTCCAACATTCCTGTTGTAATTGCAGGATGGAAAAGTCACCCAAGGCTCCTCTCGGCGGGGCCCGGAAGTGGGTTTGACTGGCGCCTGTTCCTGTGTGGGTGACAGGCAGGTATTTGCAGGTATTTACATCCCAGAGTGCTCCCAGTGGGCTGGGATTTACAGCAGGGGCTCCCTGCTGCTGTCAGGGGCAGCACTGCTCCTGACACCCGAGTGTCTGTGAAACATTCCAGGGCCTGGCGTGCTCCCAGCTCCCCGGGCTGCTGGACATGGACATCCTTCTGCTCACAGCTGCTTTTGGCCACTGGGTGAAACGGGAACTGGTCCAGCTGGAGCGTTTCAGCCTCAGAGCACCCTCAAGCCAGTGGCCAGGGTTCAGGTTTCCTGCATTTTGACAGGAGGGCTGCTCACATGAAACCTCTCTCCGCTCCTTCTGGAGGATTTACACTGCCACAAGCCCTCATTTTTTCCAGATGTTTTACCTAATAAATCAAGGAGTCTCATCAGAGGATTGGGATCCAAAAGCTGTTACCATGACTTCAAAGGCACAGACTGGAGTGGAAAGAAGCGGTGCAGACATTTTATACCACTCTGTATGCACTGATCATGAAAATACACTCTGCTCCCAGGATTTTTTTCCTATGGATACCAGAACTCCAACTATGATTAAATAAAATGGTGCTATGCTCCTTCAGCCAAACTTTGCTGAAAAGAATGGAGCTGCAGGAGCCCCGAGCTGTAGGGCTGGCAGGAAACAGGATGGGGCTGGTCCTGAGAGGGGCTGAGCTCTGCCAGCCCCTGTCCAAAATCCAGGACTATTAACTCAGGGCTGAACTCACTCCATCTTTTCAGATCAATATTCAACTGCATATTTTCTCCTAGTGCTGGTTTAAACAATTCCCATATGAAAGAATAAGATGTTCGTCTTCTTCAGATGTTGGGAGAGAAAAAGATAAAAAGAGTTACATGGCTGTAAAATGTGATTGTGACTATACAGACCAGTTTGTTTCTTGATCAAGAATGTAACTTTTTATTTTTTTTAACATAGAGAAGGCTTTCTTTTTACAGTGTCTACATGGTGTCATTTTCTTTTGCTGTTCCATTTCTAAAGATAACTGTGTTTGAAGAAGCTGTTACGTGTTTCTATCACTCCATAACACAAGGTGCTGCAGGAGAACAGAATGAAGAAAAGGAAAGCTGATCCTGTGGTGGGTGAGCAGCAGGCCCACAGGGTTTTGGTTCCCCACCTTCCCAGAGCACTGGTCTGGCATCAGAGATGCTTGAACTCCTCACCCTCTGCCTTGTCTTCCCTTGGATGCTGTTGGATTTGGAATCACAGAGTGGCTTGGGTTGGAAGGGACCTTAAAGATCATCCAGTTCCACCCCTTGCCATAGGCAGGGACACCTTCCACTGTCCCAGGTTGCTCCAAGCCTTGTCCAACCTGGACACTTTCAGGGATGGGCTTTCAGGGCTTCAGTCACAGCTTTATCTCCCCTCCCCAGTTAGTGCTGCATGGCTGAGGGGATGGTGCCAGGCAGGAACAGGCTGCTGGGGGCAGGAGGCACAGGGTGGCACAGATTGTGGGAGCCCCTCCAGCATGAACTGAGGTGCCCAGGCCGAGTGTTCAGGTTCAGGAGAGTTTTTGGGCTTCCTCCTTCACAGGGCTGCCCTGAAGCACAGCCATGGAGAAGGGAGGCTCTCACAACCTCCTGTGGGTACCTGCAGCAGATGATGTGAGCAGAGACTTTGGCTCGTGCTGCCTCAGGATCCTGGGACGTAAATAAGTTGCCCTTTAACAACAGTGGGAACTGTAGCACTTGGAGTTCTGGGAAAAGCCTGTGCACCCTCAGTAGGCACTGTAGTTATGTAAAACACACTTAGGACATGAATTCACTCCAGGAGACTATATTTTGTGTTTTATGTGTCCCAGGCAGTGGAGAGGGCATTAGGTTCTGCAAGATGTATAAGCAGATCTGAAAACCTCACCATGGCTGCACAAGGGTGGGAGTTTAGGAAGAGGGGATGTCCCACTGCAGCCAGGTGGAAGGGAGCACCAGGTATAGAACTCCTGTGTTCTAATGGTATGTTCAGACTGAAAAATAGCCTCCTCTAAATATTAACATTCAAATAACAGTCACCACAAATCCATTTGTTCCTGCCACAGACTTCAGAAAAATTGCTACTTGTCTTCCCTCCCCCACAAGACTGAATCCCAGCACCCCAGATTGTCGTGACTGCCTGGGATTGGTGACATCTCCAGTGAAATGTGTTGGAGCATCAAAACAGAGTGGGAGAAGCACAGCCTGGCTCTGGGAGCCAAAAATAGGTACTATCACTTCTGAGCTGAAGCCTCCTTCTCCTTCCCCACCCAGCCCTGCCTCTCTGGCACGTGCAGCACATAATTGTGGTGTTCCCATCGGACGAAAGGAAAACCACATTCCTAAAGCAAGCTGGGCATTAAGTGGTGGCCATGCTTTGGAGGCAGAGAACATTAGGACTTGTATCCTAAATTAGGGAACATAAGTGGTGATGGTTTGCAGAGTTTCTGCAGGGGAATGGGTGTTGAAAGGAGCACAGCTCATCTCCTGCAGTGCCATGTGTAAAAGCATCAGAGGTGCACCATAAAAAGGGGAGCTTGAATTCCCTTCACTGGACAGTTGCTCAAATCCTCATATTGAATGAGTGAGTGATGAATATAGCACATAGGATTTCTCCCTGGCTCCTTTCTCTCCTTTATTCTGTGATTGTGAATCTCAGTCATGCTTTCACCTCTTTGTTTTTTTTAAAGTCTGCCCACTGGAGTATTTGTCTGCTTCTACCCTAAAAGCTCCATTTCATTTAAAAAAGTGATCATTTTGGAAGGGTGAATTATGATTCAAAAAGATAGTGCTCTTTGAAAGTATCTGCTCCTTTGGCAGTGACTGATTCAAAGGAGTTCTGTTTCAGGATGTCTGTTCTGCCGCTCCCAAGGCCGCACAGAGGAGGAGGGATTGTGCGAGGCCATATAAATCAGGGGCTGCTACAGGGATGTCAAACACAACTGCACCATGGGATGCTAATGGTGAACAGGTGAGGAGTCAGAGCAAGTCAGAACCAATGAAGAAAAGCCACAAAACTCCTGTGTCTGGCTCTCAATGCTTCCCAAAAGTGCAGTGTCTGCACGCTCCTGTTCTGTCCTGGGAAAAGCGCAGGCTGTTCCTCTGATCCATATCACATTTTCAAAGTGCTCCACTAATTGGATGAGTAGGTTTGGTGGGAACATCTTTAGTTCTCAATTCTCCCATCAGGAAAGATGTAAATGAAACTATGATGAGCACATCTCTAGCCCAGGCTGTGCTTTCCCACGTCCGTTCACTGGATTTCTGCTCACCTGAGGCAGTGGTGACCAGGCCACTGAGCACACAGCAAGGAACCTCTTGGATTAAACTTCCACTGGAGTGGAGGAAGAAAACTCCCAATTTCTGTGCATGCAAATATGAGTTTCCTCATTTCCCAGCAGCAGTTAAATCCCAAAGCTCTGACTCCAGTGAGTTCCTGAGTGCTGGAGTAAGAAGTGATTTGGGATCTTGGTGTGCAGCTTTTGGAGAAGGGGCCAGTGCTGGTGCTTTCCCCCTTTCTCAATCCCATGAGCATTCCAGGTTTCTAGAAGTTCCAGCTGGCTCTTTCCAGCTCCTGCCCATCTCTCAGACTCAAGGCTGCGTGATGGACCCTGAGGTTTGTGGGCACAGAGTACAGGGGGCTGCCAGAGGGAACAGTTTTCTCTCCCACAATGATTGTGGGATCTTCACATCTTCCCAAATGCCTGTCCAGGAGAGAAGCTGAGCTCAAACCAAAATGAAGCCTTAGAGTTTTAAAACAGGCCATGAGACTCCCTTTGTAAAGAAAGAATTCAGGCTGGTGGAAGGTTTCAGGGAATGGCTGTAGGTTGTGAGCCAGGATAGTGGATGACCAGGAGCTGGACAGGCTGTGCCTGTGCATGTCCCTGCAAGCACATTCCACCGTGGTTTCTGCACAGTTTTTGTTATTTCTCAATATTCCCACTAATATTTCATGCATTTATCTCGGCTGTGGGTAATTTCAGCAGTGAAAGTGCTGATTCTGAAGTCCTTCTGTGACATTGGCTTGGGACAACCCAACAGTTTTGTGTGGGCCTGCAAAAAAATGCTCTGCCTACTGGTCTCCAACCCCAAGAACATTCCTGTTTTCTCTGCATATCCTTATGCACAGCACTGATAGAAAGATTGCATTTGTGTAGAGGACAACAATTATAAATATTTTCATTTTCCAGGACTTCTGGGACACTAGAATGATGGGACAGGAAAGACTGAGGTGCAGCTGGATAACTCCAGATCTGGCCAGTTGGGTTTGTACTTCCCTTCCAAATCAGGCCATGCAGAACCTGCTCCTCTTCCTCAGTCAAGGGGGTGTGTGAGGAACTGGGAGCTGGGAGAAAGGGGAATGTTGGCTGGATCTCATGTTGTCCTCTGGAAGGTTTTAATGTTCTTTAGCTTCCATACAAAAAGGCTCCTTCTGGACCTAGGAGAGCTCCTATGAGCTTGAGGAGCAAAATCAAGGTCAGCTGCAGCCCTTGAGTCTGAGATTTACTTTTTCAAACACCTCACATCTCTCTGGACCCCAGGGTTAGATGGGGTATTGGGAAGAGATTCCTCCCTGTGAGGGAGGTGAGGCCCTGGCACAGGGTGCCCAGAGGAGCTGTGGCTGCCCCTGGATCCCTGGAAGTCCAAGGCCAGGTTGGACACTGGGGCTTGGAGCACCCTGGGCTGGTGGAAGGTGACTCTGCCCACAGCACAGGGTGAAATGCAATGAACTTTAATGTCCCTCCCCACCCAAACCATTCTGGGATTCTATGAACCCTCTCAGTGCCCTCAGGCTGACCCAGCTATTTGATGTCATCCTTCACCTTACTTTAGTTAAAAAATAAAGATTTTTTTTGTGCTGTACCTTATACCCTGGCTCTTGAAGAGGGATCACTAGTTTAGTAGTGACACTGGGAAACACCATGGAGGTATTGCTGCTCTCGACTGGAAAAACATGGGACATCTAAAGCTGCATCCAAGCAGAGACTGAAGTGAAATATACACAAAATTTAGGCACTTTTGTCCAAAATCATGATCCTGGAAAACCTGCTCTTGGCTTTCCCTGCTGCAGGAGCTGCTTGTGCAAGGCAGACAACCCGCAGTGTTTAACTTCTTCTTCTGCCATCTCAAGGCATTTGAAGGGATATCTTCCCAGACAGACAGACCTTTCCTGCTGACAAGACTGACTGGTATTTCTCCCTAAAATACTTGGATCAAAATGGCAGGAGCTGCTTCTGCTGGGCTGGCCATGTGTCCCACGGTTGGAGCAGTCCAGCCCCCAAAGCAAGCTCATGTCTCTACCTGTTCTTGAAAAGGCCAAATGACCCCAGGTATGCTGTTCAGGAAGTATCCATGGTCCATGTTCAAGGCCAGCCTTGGAACTCCTCCTAAAGCTCCTTTGAGGGCCCTTGTGCTGCACCTCTTGAGAACAAGGAGGATTTCCATGACTTTTCAACATCTCCTGCCCAGGGGTTCATGTGTTAATTTTGACATTATCACCTCACCGCAGTTTGGGGCACCTGAGAGCCCCAAACTGCACCTGCAAACAGGGCAGATGGCATGAATGGAGCTGAGCAGTTTGGAGGTAAACAGCCTCAGTTATTAGGGAATCCATGTCCTGGCAGCCAGAGCAGTAAAGACAGAGTTATCACTTCAGGGTGCTTGAAGTGGGATGGCGAGAGCAAAACTACACCCAGCTAAGTCTGTAAGTAAAGACTAAATTATCTCTAATTGCAGCCAGGTGAAACATTCCAGTAGACAGTGTGCAAGTGCTTCACAAAAAGTAGAAAGCAAAAGCTTTTTGTACAAGCATTAATCTTGATGCCTCACTGGGGTCAGCTGGGAGTGCAAGGAGAGAATTCAGCACAGTCAGCACCGGGCTGTAAAGATCTATGTCTGGCTTTGCATTTCATTCTGTTTATCTGGGCTATTAATTAGCTCCTTTCAGTTTCCCTGGGAAGATCTGTGTGTTAGGGCTCCTGAACACTCATAAAGATCCGTCATTGATTGCTTGGGCAGCTAAATTGGGTCAGCACTTCACTACTCAGAGGTGTCTTAACTTTGCATCCTTTTCTTCTGGGCCAGGAATACCAGAGATGACTTCAATCTTCTTGGAACCTGCTTGTACATATTGCTTTCCTAATTTCATGCCTAGATATGGCATTTCCATTACAAAGGAGTTGTGTTGTTGAGCTCTGCAAGTATGGTCTCTCAATAGCTGATCAGAGCTTCTGGTCATGTGCTTGTGCTCTTTTCCCTCAAAACAAAACATCCTCTCCACAGATCCTGGGCTATCAAAGCCCCCGAAGCAGTTTTAGTGCCAAACACACCCCCAACGGCAGCCTGAGAAATGATGTCTCCCAGTGGGGCTGTTGAATATGCACAAACGTATGGTCTGTTTTCCAACGTGCCTGTCAGAGCCCTGCTGCTGCCTCCAGCAGAGCAAAATATTTGTCATAGGCCATTTCCCCCCAAACTTTACTGCTTGCTGGAAATAGAAAATATTCTTTTCCACCACATTTATTTGTGTTTGACTGTAATCACAAAGGGTTGCATTTTTCCCCTTTCTCTGGTGACCCACCAGGGTTCACTGCTGTCAGTTCTGTCATTATCTCTCACAGAGTTGTAAGCCTTTTCACCCCTTCCTCTGGTTTCAGCTGGACTCCAGGTAAAAATTCCATATAGGAGATTAGCTTTAAGGTGCTCCTTTCAGACTTACTGAGTGCCCTGTCCAGGTTTCCCTGTTTTTTAAAATCCCTATTCTCTTGTTCAGTTTCCTGGGGAAGGTGTTCTGATGTGAACACAACTGTAAACACTGCTAATTTTTCACACCACCTCTTTTGCTGTCTGTGTTTCCATACATTGAACAAGGGATCTCTTTGGTGAGAGGGAAAATCCCCACTGGGGGAGCTGACTTAGAGCAGTGTCACTGCTCAATCCCCAAAGTCTGTGTGTAGCTTTTTGCTGGGGTTAATTAAGTTCCTAGAAGTTTGTAAGTTGGTGTGCAACTTGAATATCTGCTTATCTTTGTGGTCTGGACCTCCTGCTGCAGTGTCACCCCACCCACCACAGGTCCAGGAACTCCGAACAGGGATTTTGTCCAGATTCCAGGCTGTGTTGGCATTCTCACATTCTTGATCACAGAATCCCAGAAGTGTTTAGGTTAGAAGACACCTTAAAGGCCACCTTGTTCCACCTCCTGCCATGTGTGGGAACAACTTCCCCCAGCTGTCCAGCCTGGCCTCAGAAACTGCCAGGGATGGGGCAGCCACATCTGCTCTGAGCAACCTCAGCATCAAACACAGCCAAGAATTCCTTCCCAATATCCCATCTAAACCCATCATTCTTCTGGTGTCAATTTTTTAGTGACTTTAGTCACTTCTAACAGGGCAGGCATCATTCACTTGTCTCAACTGAGAATTATTGGGACCTTTCATGTGTCAGAGCCTCCTGTAGCCAGGAACAAGACCAGGTTCTTCCTCTTCCTGGTGTGAAAACTGTTCACAGTGAAGTACCTGCTCTTGTGTCTGAGTTCCCACTGCTCCCTTCCCACAGCAGGAGCCTGTGCACAGCAGGTGCTTCTTTGGGAACCTTCTGGAGGCGCCACACCCTAGGCTGCATTTGCCTGAAACAATGCAGAATTAAAAAAAAAAAAAAAAAGAAAAAAAAAAAAAGAAAAAAAAAGAAAAAAGAGAACAGGAGTGGCTTTGAGTTTTTTCTTCCTGATGTCTTTCACTGGTACTTTTTTATAGCTTTCTTCTTAAGCTGAGGATAATTAATGAACTCTGATCTTTAGAAAATAACACATGTTAGCAGTCATAGTAACTGTAAACCTAAAAACAAATGTCAGTCATACTATTCCTTGTGGTCCCCTGTGCTGCCTTCTCCAAAAGCAGTGGTTCCCAGAATGTCCTGGCAGTCTCAGGAGTGATGGATACCATGATGGCACCCCAGAAGGAGCAGCTGAATGCTACTGACTGCCAGAGGTCAGCAGGAAATGCTGGACTCCTGTCTGAAAATACAAACCCAAGAGATCATGGACTGAGCGGCAGCATGAAAGGGGTCAGAGGCAGATTGCAGCCCTTTGGGATTGGGAAAACAGATTTGTGAGAAAGCTTTTCTCCCTCTGTCAAATCTCTGTTATTTGTTACCCGCCTCAGAGGGCTCACAGCTGAAAAGTACCATTGCTTTGCTTCGTGGAATCTAAATGTCCACATGATAGAGACATAAACCTCAATTTCTTCTCAGCCCTCACCAAAGGTTTTTGGTCACAAGGAGAGTCTTTTTGAGAAATTGATTTTTTGTTGAATACCTACACTTCTGTGCTTTCAGAAATGAAGGGCACTTCTGATAACAACTTCTGATAGCCTGAACATCTTTCTCTACCAATTCCCACTTTCAGCAATATGTTTGTTCCAAGCATCTGAATTCTCTCCAGTTTTTGGCAGTGATGCTTTTTAGATGAATTCCTTTGGGAATGTGAAGACATATTGCCTGTGCACAAAATGTCAATTGCCTGTATAGCAGGCAATGGACATTTTCCTCCCAGATTCCCCTGCCAGCACATGCCTTCCACTATGGGAGGAGGAGGAAATGCATTTCAACTTTTGGTCCTTCTAAGAGCATCCCTTAAAAAATGTGTATTAGTACAGAGGGAAGCAGGTGGAGCAACAGCCTGGGCAATATTTACAGTGTAGTGGTTTCTGGTCACAAGGATCAGACCTTCACCTCTTCTTGGGATGATGGTGCTCAAACCCCACTGATCCCTTTTGGAGTCAACTCCCCACCTTTAGTTTCCTGCTCCTTCTGGCCCATTCAGTGTCTCTGAAGACCTTTGTCTGACTTGGACACAGTCCCACTCTGACCTCTGTGAGACACATTTCATATTTCCCAGAATCAATACCTTCCGATGCAGTTGCAGGAGTACCGGGCAGTCGATCAGTTCTGTCAGGTTCCGTTAGGAGGAAAAGAGGAGCAGCGTAAGGATGACATTTCTTAGGGAACTGCTATCCAGGCACATTTGTTGTTTCAAGTCATCTTACTTCAGAGCTCAGACAGGGACTGCAGCCTGTAGCACTCATGTAATTTTATTTTAAAGCTGCCACTCAGGTGCTGAGGGAATAACACCAGTGGTAGAACCCCTGTGTGACAGCAGACCAAGCAATCCTGACATGCAAAGTGCACAGACCTGTCAGGGAGATCCAAGGGCTCGTGGCTCCATCACCCATGTTCCACATCCCATGGGAGCCCCTGGTTTGTGCTCCTGGCTTTGATCACCAGTCCCCTGGGATGAGTGTGGAAAGGTGGGAGAATGGTGGTGTTTTTGCAGAAGTGTTGCCCTGAAGGGATGTTTAAACAACAACAAAAAAAAGTGAAAAGAATGTCTGTGAGAAGTGTCAGACTGGAGCTTGAGGAGTCAGACTCTTCACCTGTCTGAAGGCTGCCCACATTTTCCCTGCCAGAGCTCTCAGTGCAGCACCATTCCTTGGCACAAAGTGTTCTTTGCTTTTTAAACTGTCCTCATGTCCTTGTATTGCTCAGTCCTGCAGCTGAGAAAGAGTCAGATTGTGCTGATGGGAGTAAGAGGTTGCACTGGTAACACTGGGAAGGAATGTTGACTAATTTACCCTGGTTTTAGAGAAGCTTAAGAATTGCAAGAGGTTAGAATGATTTAAAAATAAAATGTATGCAGAATGAGTCAAAGCATAACTTTGCTTACAAACCAGGAACTGCTGGAAACAGAAGCTTGTTTCTCTCTTTTGCAAATCAGGGCTGTACCCCTGCTACTGCTCTCTGGGAAGAGACTTCCATGTTCTCCTCTGACAGCTGCATCAGCAAGGTCTTGTCCAGACTTTTGCAGCATTCCTAGGTGCTGCAGCACAACCTTCCTGGCAGGAAGGTGATTTGGGATCACCATGATCACAGTGCACAGATCCTGTGGCAAAAGAAATCCCCCAGGGCTCCAGGCATCATTCTGTGGCATGCTGTGAGCTTGGGAAATGAAATCAGGTCTTGTTCTGAAAAATTTAATTTTACAACTGTTTGAGCTTGTCCCTTTGTCAGACAACATGGTAAAAATGAAGAAGTTCAATATTTCCCCCATGAAAAATCCATTATATTTATAGGAAATTCCTTCATAGTGTTTGAAAGGGTGATGCTGTTTGTCTGAGCATTCCTATTGGAGGAAGCAAAGCCAAAACAATGACTTTAAAGGGCTGTCTGAGAGTGCATGAACAAGATTATTACAGCAAAAAGGACTCTGTCCCTGTCTCAACCTGTTGTCCAATGTCTTTACTCCTTCCTGTTTCTGTGGCTCATTGTCCCTGTCTTTGCTACATCATAGCAATGACTGGTTTTGAATTGTTGAATTAGTAGACAGAGGTAATATTTTGTAATATTTGTAATATTTTGTAATATTTTGTTCATATTTACTCTTCCATCCCAAGGTACTATTAGCACTCTGTGCCTCCAGTTCCTGCCATTTAAAGCAAAGGGACACTTCAGCCCCTATGTCCAAGCAATGACTCCTGGAATCATTGTTTCTGTATATTCTGTTTTAAACACCTAAAATCACAGTCTGGGATATAGACCAAAAGGAAGGACAGTGGGAGTTGCTGGTGTTGGACAACAGTCAAGTCTATTTGATCTCAAGTTTTATGTGTGGACTTGCTCATCTAACTCTGGCCGATCTGTTTCTATCTCTCACAAAAAATGTGGCCTTTTTTTCCCTGTGTCCAGGAGTCCCCCAAAACATCTGATTGCAGCCATATGACCCAACACCTCAGCTGACCCTTTCAGGTAACACACAAAAGGGCCAGGCTGTGCTGCTGTGGGGGTTCTGCCATGGGCAGAGGTGAGGTTGTGAGGTGTGCTGGGATCTCTGGGAGTGATGGGCTTTGTTTTCCAGGCATCCTCTGCTGTTGGTCTTAGGTTATTTCTTTGATTTCCCAAGCCCAGAGGCAAATGACTGTTTCTGTGTGCTGAGCATTGATTCTTTTCCTTTTGTTCTTATCCCTTCTCCTCTCCACAGTTTTCCTCTCACTTTGAATTCTCTCAGACTGCTGTTGTCTCATTCCCCCGGTACAGGAGAAAACGTGATGGTGCTTACAGAGCAGAAGCACTGGGACTCAGGAGATGTGAAAGGTGGCCCTGGTGGCTCTACCTCCAACACTTCTCTGTGGTTCTGCTTTCTGACTTCCTGTCAGGATAACCTAGACTAAAAACCTCTGTGCTTTTCCTGTGTGATCCTACGGTGTCTAACACAACCTCAGGTAAGACCTTTAGGCACTCCCATTATGTGAACGAGAAGAAGATTGTTGGTGTCAGTAATTAACATTCTTGTGGGATTGTTGGAAATGCTTTGGGATAAACACCACCTGGAATCCTTGCCTGGTTTATGTGGTTTTTAGGATGCAGAGGAGACAGATCCTGTTTGCACAAGAGGGCATGGACCATTTGTCTCCTCTCTTACTGGATCTGCAGAGAGTCTTTCAATCCAAAAATGAGTTGCTGTGGCTCAGGGAGAAGTGGGACACTGGAAAAGTGAGGGCATGGACAGTGGGGAAGAAGAATGGACCCAGTGGTCAGTGTGTCTCTGGTAATGATCTCATCTGAGAACAATGACTAATGACAACCACCAAAACAGGAAAATACAGTCACTGAGAATGCTGTGAGTGCCTGTGGCACGGTGTCATCCCATGACAGGCTCCCAGAGATAAAATCTCACTCTACTGACATGGATGGCAAAAATCCCGTTGACTGCAATAGCACCAGGCTTTCCCCTTGGAGGTTACCTGCATTTCTCTCCTTCTGGATGCCCAGAGACCCATATCCCACATCATTATGCACTTCCTGATCACAAATGCATTAGCCTTTTCTTTTAAACTGTGGATTTGATTCCAGTAAATCCTGCATTTTGGATTCTAGGTTCCCTCCATCTACCTCTGACAACTCTAAATAAACAAACATTGGATTAGACCTCAGCAGCTCCTTTTCTCAGCAAGGCAAGCTTTTAAAAGCGTTTTACACCAACTGCCCTGCTTATTTCAGACTCTGTCAGCCTGGGACTCAAGGAGCTTCACCTTCCTCTCAGCTGTCCCAGGGAACTCACCTCAGTGATAGGAAGGTCTGCCTGCATTTATGACCCTCCCTGATTCCACTGCGGAGCTGGAACTGCTGTTGACCTCAGGAATGACAGAAGTATATGCTGGGGTTGAAGGGTTTCTGGTATATGACCTGCTAACCTAGAATTTGCTTGGCACAGTCCAGAGGATGACTTTTAACCTCAGAGCAATTTGCAAAACCACATCTGTGACCAATAAATGTGAAAAATAAATGAAAAAAAAAATCTAGCCCCTGTGGAAGGATGAAAGACAGTACACCTTGCTGGGCACTGGTGCTGGAATCAGGATGGAGATTGGGCATAATGGGACAGGCCTTGTTGCCAGGAGTTGTCCATGAATGGAGGCGATGCCTCACACAAGGGAGGCAGCACAGCAGGTTAAACTGAAGGTATGTCATAGCTCTGAGTCTTAAACTTAACGAGCCACGTCTTTATTTGTGCTGCAGTCCCTTCTTGTCCCAAATTGTCTTTACCAGCTGCCAGAGGATGCCTGGTAATGGAAAATTCTCCGGATAACAATAAATTGGTGTAACGATTCAGTGTCACCTCGCATCCTGCTAAGCAATAGAGAAATCACGATGAGAAAAATAGGCACGACCAGAGTGGCACTGAACAGTGCAATCCTAATTCCATAACCCTTCTTGTGGGCGACAGATAACCCAGTGCAATTTACAGCCGCTCTGAAGCGGCTCCAAGTCTCAGCAGGAGTCAGGGAAGCTCAGCGTAGCCTCGGGACCGAGGAGTCGGAAAGATCAGGGGAGTTGCTGTTCCATAACCTTGCCTCTGCACCAAAACCAGGGGGCTGGTTTGGAATGGGAAGCACTCCAAGCAAAACACAAAATTTTAATCACCAAAATGAAGGTCCTCCTCTGGATCCCTCTCGAGAATAGTCTGTCTCTGGTGATCGTGCACAGACTCGCAAAGAAGGTAAATTTTGGATTTAAATCTCAACGTCAGGGTGTGAATGACAGCATTAAATCTTGGCTGTAAGGCTGGGATATATCCAAGAAGAGAAAAACATTTTTTCCACTTAAGTGGCTGATATAGAGGAGGTAAATATTTTGTCTCCCACTATTAAAGGGTGAGGAAATAATTTATACATGTGTATTACACCTTTGCACCTAACAGTGGAGTTTTTTTTTAAATTCAAGAGTCTAGAAGTTTAGAACTATCAACATTAAGGTGGTCTGTGCAACTGTAATTTGTCCCTTCAATGCATTTGCATTATGATACAGTATTTAATTGTAATTAGATCACACGCTGCTCTTTCAACAGGTTTCTGGCCTCACTCATTGTACAGAATACACTGTGCTCACTAAGTAATAATTTTATTTTCTCCTCGCTGTTCACTGTGTGGCCTGTGCTTTATTTACAGCAGACTATTCAAATATTGTTCTGAAGATAGATTTATTCATTTCCTCCTGAGCTTTTCCATGGGATCCATCACTATGGTATCCAAGTGCTTCACAAACTCTAATTCATTTTCTCAACACTGGAGCGAGAACTGGCGTTGCCCTTATTTTACAGACGAGGAACTCTAGTGTACAGACAGAATAGTAAAAAATATCTTTTCATTTCAGAGATCCAATTAGGAATACTCAATGGCCTGATTTTGTCAGAAAATAGAACATGGCCAAGCATCTAATTGAGTCAGGAGTTGTATAAATTCTCAATTATTGCAGATTTATCTGCAAGAGCTCTTCACTTCTCCAAGCCAGGCTTCAAAATGCCAGCCCAAGCACCCGGCCAGTGCTGACTGCACAGTCAGTTCTGTTTAGGGACTGCACTTTGCATCCCACAGGTTCCAGTGGCTAAAAATCCTGTCTGGGAGAAGCAGCCACCTGCCCCACTCAAAGCACTGTGTTTGCTTGCCCTGCAGTTCTCATGATTTTTACAGAAAATGAGGCAGAAGTTGTTGAAGAGCTTTCCTGGGTCCCCCAGACCTTGGTTTGGTGTCTGAGCCTGGCTTATCCTCCTGCACTGGCTGCCTTTATCCTGGTGTTTGGTAACTGGGGAGTGTGTTACTGTGCAGAGTACTGTTGCTTTATTGAATATATATTCTTTCCCATGTAGAGATAACCCCAGCAATGTAATCCTGGGTTGACATCGATGCAGGCCATCAGCAATGTGGAAATTTCCCTCTATGAGGGATGTCATGGTTGGCACAAGTTCCAACACTCCAAGGGGGTGAGGTACATTCTCAGTGTATTTCAGTTACCTGCTTTCCAGGTGGTTTTCATTCCCCTTCCTAAATCCTCACCTTTCTGCTCTGCCTCCCTCACTCAGTTTCTGTCATTCCTGTTATTACATCACTGTTTCCAGTGAATTCCCTCTTCCCATAGGCCCTGTTGCATCCCATATTCAGCCTCAGGGTCCCCCTCGCCCCACTCCAGCTCTTCCACCTGATCCCCTTTGCCCAGTGAGCTCTCCCTTACCCTGTGACCAGGCCATAGGGACAGCTCCCAGCCCTCCCAGGCTGCATGTCCTCCCAGCAACTTCTCCCATTCCCACTCTGCTTCAAAGTCTCCTCCCAGCAGCCTGGCTTCCAGACTATTTCCTATGATCTTTGCTCTATCCCTCCCTCCAGGCAGACCTGTTGTTCCTTCTGGCTCCTTGTTCCCTTCACCACCCTGGAGAACCTGTCTCTCTCCAAAGCCTCTGTGCCTGCCAACTTACCTGTCACAGATCCAGTTCCCATCCCCACTGTGTTTTTTTCAAGGAGCTTCCTGCTCTGTTTCCCAAGGGGACTGGAAGGACAGGTTCACCCTTCCTACCTGCAGACATGGCATGGTCCAGAGCAGCCAGGAACTGGAGCTGCAGGTCCAACTCTGATCCCACAGCCCTGGGCTGTGATGAGGATGGAGCTGCTGGGGAGTGGAAGTGCCAGGAGGCTCCTTCTGAGAACCAGCAGGACTTTCAGGAGAGTTTTCATAATGGGGTTTGAGGGAGCACCTCTGACAAAGTGACCACTCTCATTTTCAGTCCAGAAAATCCTTGACAGAAGGAACAGAAGGAGAAATGTTTATAATTTAACCTAAGGTATGAACTTCAGATGCTTAAATTTCAGCACAGTGGTTAGTCTGGCCCTATTAAACGTGACTGAGGGCAGGATTTTATGATGGGAATTGCTAACCAGCTTTAATAGGAGTTACACTACCAGTCCTGCCTTTTAATCATCGCTTCCATTTTCAGGATAAATTGCAGCTGGTTGCTGGTAATCCTTGTGGCATATCAGATAGCAGCGTAACTCGGCAAGGGTAAGCTGGAGAAACCCAAACATCCTTCTGAGGAGGTAATTATTCCATTGTGAAAATGCCCTGGGATATTTTTAGTGGCCAAACCCCCTGTTTCCTGACAGGAACATAAAATAATGAAGCAAGCTTCACAAGGAGAGACGCCTCAAACACCTGTATTAGCTCGTGCTTTGCAGTCACGTCAGCGTTTAATTCGCTGTGCGCATCTCTGCATCCCTGCACGGCAAAATCCACACCTGCCTGTGAGGCACTGCACACCCTGCCAGCGTCTGCCTCGCAGAGAACCCTCTCCATAAACAAATCTGCAAATCCCGCTGGATCAAGAAGAATTTCACGGGAATATAGAGCTGCCTGCAACAAGAGGGAAACCCTTGCCACACACACCGAGGTTATCAAGGGAAACTTTCCTCTGCAGGAGCCTCACAACCAGTGTAAAAGCCTTTTTTTGGAACGAATTATTTAAAATTTGTTTTATAATATTTGGTAGCATGTTTTGCAGGGGACGTACCCATGTTTCACATCCTGCGGTGCCCCAGGGGTCTGGTTCTCTCCTGGTTACCTCCAGCCCTGGTCCCACGTAATTTATGTCCTGAAAGAGACCATTCAATTAGTCAATAGTAAAATGAGCAAGGACACCGCGTGCGTTGTAAAAATATAATTTAGTAGGTAACAAGCTGAGATGGAAAAAATATCAGGGTACACTCCATATGATTAATGAAGGAGGAATGTATATTTATAGCTTTTATTGTGTCCTTTGTAATGAGACTGGATCCGGCAGTACGGCTGGAACGGGCTGGTAACGATGCGGCATTCCAGTGATTTGGATTTGAATGGCAAATGCTGTATAGAACTAATTACCCCCAGGAGGATGAAAATACATTGCATTTGCCTTTTCGGAGAATGTCTGGCCTTTTCCTCACGTTATTTATCTTTGAGAAGCATGTTTACTGGTGGAGGCGACATCCCGAACAGAGCAGCAGAGAGAAAACAAGTTTCCCCAAGTTATTTTTCTACATTTAGTCCCATTTCGGGTTTCTGGGCGGCTCTGGATTGCTGGTTCCCAGCACCATGGCAGAGCAGGGCTCCCTCTTCCCACACCCTCCGGCTCGCCACATAGCGGGGATACCCGGATTGGTGCCGAACTCTTTGGTTTTCCATGTTTTTACGCTGGGAAAAAAAAAAACAAAAACAAAACAAACCCACGCTGGGATGGTGCTGGAGACGGGAAAACACGGATTTCTTGCGTTAAAACCCACGAACTTTGCGCACCGAACGCCTGAGGGGAGAGAGGGGGCAGCGCAGCGCTCCTGAGGGGAGGGCGGCGGCCCCGCCCCCTCGCGCGCTCGCGCAGGCGCGGTGCCGCGCGCGTGAAGGGGGGGGGACGGGCGCGCGCACACCTGGCGCGGGGGTCGGGAGGGGAGGGGCGCGCGCATGCGCGGGGCGGGGGCGGGCGGGAGGCGGCGCGCGCCCCGCGGGGTCCGTGCGAGGGAGGGAGGGACGGACGGAGCGAGCGGCGGAGCCCGGCCCGCGATGGAGTGAGGGAGGGAGCGCGGCCGCTCCGCCCGCCCGCCGCTCTCCCTCCGCGCAGCCCACCCGGTAGGGAAAGAAGGCAGGAGGAGCCCCCTCGGGGGAGGGGCTGGCGCTGGGTGCAGCCCGGCTGCCGGGCGCGGGGAGTGGAGCGATGGCGGCGCGGAGAGCCCGGCGGCTCCTCGGCTCCCTGTGCATCGCCCTTCTCTTCGCGCAGCCCCCACCGTCCGGCGCCGCGGCGCGGAGCGGCTCCCGGAGCCTCCTCACGGGTAAGAACGCGGAGCTGTGCGGGGGCGCGGAGGGGTCCCGGGGCCGGCGGGGCCCGAGGGGCTGAGCCCGCTCCGCTCCCCCCGTGCGGGCACCGGCACCGCGAGCCGCGAACAAGGGACGCCCGGAGCCCGTCTGTGGGGCACTGAACGCTTCACCCACCTGTGCTCCCGGCTCGCTGGCACCGGGAGGGGAGCCGGGCACACCTGAGTGCGATCGGGCTTGCCGCTCACCCCGACGGGAGCCGAGCTCTGCCCCGGTTCGAGACGGGTGCTGAAAGCGGCGCGGACTCGGTACCGGCAACCTGTGGAGAGGGAAGAACTTGCCTGGGAACTGCCGCAGTAGCCCAGAAATGAGCGGTCTGGCAGCGTTTCAGCCGCGGTAGTTCTCACACCTTTTACCATTGTTGTCTTTAATGGTCTGTGATTGAATCCTGGTTCTTTATAGGCTACGGAAAACGTAATCTCACCCAGGTGAGGCAGGAGAAGGCTCTCTCTAAAGCCCTTGCATGAGACCATTAATACCACAGAAGCCTCCATAGCTTTTCAGCGATGTTATCTGCTCGTTATGCCGAATACTGGCTTTAAAAAGTAACTTCTTTATTTCCTTCTTGCCAGCAATAAGCTAGTAGGAAGCTTGAAAGAGAATCTGGTCTTGAATGCTGGGTGCTGAGATTAAAAAAAAAAAATCCCCCTGTAGGTTGATTGAATCCTGATATTTTCAGAGAGGACTCTGTGCAAGTGGAATATGGAGAAAACGGCTCGTCAAATGAGTATTTTTTAGCAACCTGTTAGCAATTTGGGAAAGTGAGAATGGTTAAATTCTGACATTAAGCGGTGTAATTGTTCTGTTTCAAATCACATTCGGCAGGATCTTCCACGGTGGTTCTCATCTTGGTCACCACTGATGGAACCATGTGTGCTGACTCTTGTTGATAGGAAGCATTTTTATTTATTCTCTTACACAGTACAAGCTTTGCAGATTCCAGGTCTGAAGCAGATTTTTTTTTCTTTTGAAAAATATTGCGGTTTGACTCAAAAATCTGCAGAACATGTCTAACAGATAAGTTATTTTTGATGTGTAAAATCTTGCCACGTGATGATTCTTTTCTGATATTCCTGCTCTCCTGACAGCTCAGTGGTCTTATGGTTGTGTTAGTAGCTTTTTGCTAACTTAAAATAATCCTTTATGGTTTGAAGAAATCAAATTAATAGGTGAAGTTCTGTCTGTTGGAGCCTAATAAGTGAATTAAGTCTGCAGAGAGGGAGTGATGTGCTGAAATGATATGGAATAAAACCTTCATTGGAGCTGTTTATCAGATTTAGGAGTAGTATTGTGGAAATCTTATAAGTTCTGGTGGACTCCTCCTCTCCTCTCTGTTGTGGAAGGTGCCTTTATGCAGTGTCCATGGATGCTGTCCTGTGGGATCCCTGGGGAGGACCAGGAGCTGGGCTTTCCCTATCTGAGGGTGTTTGTACCAGTTACTTAGAGGAAAGGGAGAAGAAAGGCTCTTAGTTTTTTGTCTCAAGAAAGAGGAGACTCTTTGTGTATAGTGGATAAACTTCATTGTAATTCACACAATTTCCCATCTAATTGCTACTAGTTTTTCTTAAATACAGGATGTTCCACACACTTTTGTATGGGCAGCTGCTCATAGGAGAGGGAGTTGGGTGCAGATGTTCCATGGCATGAAAGTTCTCCCTTTTTGGAATTTAGATGTGAGGGGGGTAGTGCTGTCTTCTGTTCCATGCTCTGGGTGAAGCTTGATCTCCTCAGGTTGCTGGGAAGAGCCTCTTTGGGCTGATGCTGAGGGCTGGGGAGGCAGAGGAACACCAGGTTTGCATGTCCAGGTGGAGCTTTAGCTGTGGGACTCACAGCTCCTCTTGTCAAGGCTGAAGTGCTGCTTTCTATGTCCAGAACAGGGAGTTGTAATGCAAAAAACCCCTCCTGCTGGCATTTTGGTGTGGATGAAAGTGCCATAAATGAGCAGAAGTTGCAGATTTGAAAGCCCATATTCTTTGTATGGAGTCATGTGTGTTGGAGGGACATTTGATCCTATTTATAAATAGCTCGTCATGGCTCTCTGAAGAAGAAAAGAGGGCAGCTGAATTATTTTAGGAAAAAGCTGTAAAACTTCATTTATTGGTGTTTCTGCAAACATTAATGTGTTTTCCAGTCTAGTTGGTTGCTCTGCAGATAAGATGAGCTGCTGATTTTAGAATTGGGACAGCATTTCACTTAGCTGAGGGAATAAAACAAATCAGGAAGAAACATCAAATTAAACTAAATCCCACCTCCTATAACTGTTTGTAGCTGAGTTGAGATGAGCATAAAAACTTGGATCTATACAGATTGTGTTATTAGAAATAAAAATGAAGCTGGTGTCACTTAATTTTTAATAGAAAGGCTGTGATAGCCTGTGTACACCATTAAGATTGCAAATGAGATTATTGAAGAGCAGGAAATTTGTTCTGTCTCTCCCTGGTATTCTTGAAGTCCTTGGAATATGTATTTTGTTTTTAGAGGACAAACTCTTGGTTTGGGAAGTCCCAATGGAGCAGAATTAGCAGTTGGTGGGCCTGGGGCTGAGGAGGAGCCCAGAACTGAAGGGGTCTGAGCAGCAAGTTGGGAACTGCATCCAGGTGCTGCTGCCAGGGATGCTCCTCCTGGGGAGTGATGGGGGTATAGAAAGCTAAGGATGGCAGCACAGATCAGCTGGGGACCCTAGAAACAGCAGGTCATCATTTGTTTCTGTTTTGTGTGTGCTGCTTGATTATTTCTAACTATATCCCAAGTTAAAAATAGAGGAGAAGTATTCAGGTCTCGGGTACGTCCCAGGTCAGTTAAGCACCGACCTCCCTGCTTGATATTCCTGTTCCAAATGGACAAGTTGCATATGGCTTTTGCAGTGCATGTTTATTAGTCATCTAAGAAAATTACCTGACTGGCTTATGAAGCTTTCCTAATAAACTAACACTTCAGTTTCGAAGTTGTCAGGTGTGTACACACCTGTGCCTAATGTTCATCACAGTGAAAAGCAGCAAACAAAAAGTGTCATTAAAAAAAAAAAAGCTTGGCTTAGTTACCTTGTGCTAACTTATCAGTGTAAGTAAGGAAGTTACAAATGGTAGATATTTCCTTATACAAATAAGAGTATTTGGTTGTTCCTGATTATAAAATGCCCTTGTGATTTACATGATGTTAACCTTAAGCCAGAGATTGTCAGAGAAGTCTGAAGACTCTGTAGGCACCTAACTGGAATTTGTTGCATGGCCAAGAAAAAAAGAGTGATAATAAATGAGTGAGGAAATGAAGTGGAAGTTTAAGAAAACTACACAAGGAACAGTGCAATATTCTGCTTAAGTTTTGCTTTCAAGCTATAAAAACATTTAACTTGGGCAACATCAACCTGAGAGTCACGGGGGAGGTTTGAAAGTGAATTTTATTATCTTCACCAGTTTCTTGCAGTACTAATGTTTGTAGCCAACTTTTTGAACGTGCAGTGGTTTTATAGATGCAGGATGTTTGAAGTTTCACTTTGCATTGTGTATGAGGAGGTCTAACTGGAGTTGTTGCTAGTAACTAATTGGTGCTGGTTTCCCATAAGGATTCAGCACCAATGTTGGGATGTCACTTGGTGGAAGGGAAGCTCCACTTCTGGTTAGCTGGTTTGTAGGGGTCTGCCTCAGGGCCCAGATTGCAGCTTCCATGCTGGATCCAGAAGGGTGTTTTACCTTCCTCTGAGGGTTGTGGTCTGGGTGTTCAGCCCCTGAGAGCTCCAGAGTCTGAGTGCAGCCTTTGGGAATGGCCATGGAGGCACAGGCCTGTGTGCTTCTCTTCTGAGAGGGGTGAGCTGCCTCAAACACTGGGGTGCTGCTTGGATTGCCCTGCTGGAATACACCTCTGGGCCTCCAATATTGAAACATAATGCCTGAGGCTATTGATTTTTTAAAAAGGTAGAATAGTTCTTAATAGGGAAAATGCCTCAGCACAGTGGAAGCAGTCATATTTTACTGATTGGGTGCTATTGATTTAATCCTCCAGTGAAATTGCCAAGATGAAAGTGGTAATCCTGATTAATTCCATATAAATAGATAAGCCTGATTTGTATGTGTACAGTTGTGGGGTTTGGTAGAAAATCTGAAAGCCTGCTTTATATGCTCTATTAGGTGCTTTAATTTCCAGGGTTTTTACCATTTAGTATTCATGCTGAGGAGCATCTTAATTTTATAAAATAAGCAGACTATCAATTTATGATAAATCCTTTTTGCATCAGTTATTTTTTTTCTCTCATTAAAGCTGCCCTTACCGAAGGCAGTGAAGGAATTGGAGGATTCTGCTTCTAAACTTTCTTGGGATTTTGGGTAATTCCCTGGAGTGTGTAACAACCACAAGCTGTTTGATTAGTGCAAAAAGAGAAGAGGTTTAATTTTAATAAAAAGTAATAAATTAGTCTGAAGGAATTTTTTTTTATATCAACACTAAACTTATTGCTCCAGTTGTTGCTTCTGAATGTTTTGGGATTGGGTATAATAGTAGGAAAAAATGACAGTTAAATCCCTAAAGGTGCTGTTCAGACAGAACTGCCCACCTTGGCAACTCACTAGGGTCAAAATAAACAAATTTAGGTATTTTTTTTATGTCATCACTGATTCTCATTGCCAGTCTCTGAAATTTCTTGGTTCAGCTTTGGGTTTGCTGTTATCATGTGACCAGGACTGAGTATGGCATTTTTGGGAAGGAATGTACTGGTCATTCAGTCATGTAACAGTGTTTTATTTTCCAATTCCTCTGACATTCTAGTTTTCATAGTTTTCCAGTGAGAAATCTCTTTTCAAGTTGATTTAGAAACAGTGAATTATACAATACAGAGAGCTTTTTCCCCCTCAAAATGTGTTGTTCTGGATATGTTAGCTGTGAATTTTCTTCACTCTGGAGCTGTTTGTGCAGCTGGCTTGGTGCTGGTTACCACTGAAGAAATTCAGATGTTCTGCTTAGCCTCAATTTCTTCATTTGCACATTTTAATCTATTGATCTTCTTTTCCTTAGTGCATTGCAGAGATTTTGGCTCATATGACAGACTATTGTTGATGGTGTGGATTTTGATGATTCAGTTCTTTTGGGTCTCATCAAAGCATGGTAGCTTGGTGATAATTTTTGGTATCCTCTAGTCATATAGTTTTGTCTGGAGATCTTTTGAAAGTGGAAAAGCTGTTTTGTGATTAAATTACCCACTAATTTATCTGTTTGCTCAAAGAATTTGTGCACTACTGTCTTTTGTAGTTAGATCAGATTTTAATTGTCATGTATATGGGCATGAATCTTACTGTGGTTTTATTATGGTTTGTTTTACTATTACCTTGAAACCCCATGTTTTTGTACTTCTGCCTGCTAATCCCTTAAAATTTCACTTTGTCTCACCTATGTACTTGATATCCTTTGGAGTTTCATTGCTTCATTAGTAGAGCTCTGTTGGCCTTTGCCATCTGCTTATGTTTTTTTTAAATTTTCTTTTTGGCTTAGAAGTCTGGGTAACTTATGAGGGGTTTGAATTCTAGCTCATATATATGGGAGTCCAAATATATTTTACCTTTGTTTTTGTCTGATGACTGTCTTGGGTGTCTTGAAGCTGTCAGGTTTTGTGACACTGGGTCAGAGCATGTGTCAGTAGCCAGCACAGTTGTCTGCCGTTATTATTACAATACTTTGATGAATTTATCTTGTTTGATGTGTTTTTAACTCTGGTGACACATGTCCAGTGTTGCTGCTGACCTTGGGGTGAGCAGCACAGAGCTCTCTGTGTTGGGCATTCAGCAGGCTGTGCCAATGTAGGCTTAGCTGCTGTTTCCTGCCTATTAACATATTTAAGTTAGACTTGATATGGTTTTGAAGAGACATTGTACTTATCTACAGCTTCCATTTATCTCATGTTCTGCATGGAGTTTCCAGCCATTTAATGAGTACTTTTCTGGGGAAGTTTTACTTCATTTATTGTATGCTTTATGATGATATTTTGAGCCATGGTAAATCTCAGCTTGTCTTCATGAATAGATATAGTATCTTTCTATATTTTTGATTGTGTATTTATAACAAAACACTGCTCCCTACATTGTCTGGGAAGTAAAAGCTGCAGCTCTGATTGTATTGGTCCCATTTCTTCCTCTTTCATCTTTCTTTTGGCAAAGCCACCTTTGTGTTCCTGCCATCACTAACAGACTTGAGCACTTGGAGGCAGCTTCCAGGTTTTTTTCATACCCTAGTTCTCAGTGTAATTGTCCCACAGCTTGCTTCCACTTGGGCTGAGATGGAGTCAAGCCCTGTATAAGTTTCATCTTTCTTGGCTTTCCTCTGTAGTTAATGAGCCTGAACAGCTCCTCTTAACACAGCTCTGTGGTTCATGTATTGAAACCTTATAATGTAACTGTAGTGAGGAGGGGAGAGCCACAAATAGAGGTGTTTAGATATTCCTTCTAAAAGTAGAACAGGTTGCCAAAAGTAATTTAAGTCATTAGACCTGTCATGACTTTCATAATTGAGAAGTGGAGTCTAACTTGTCTTCAAAATTTTGAGAGAGGTCACATTGCTTTAAAAAAAAATAATCGAAGAAGCACAGAATCATTTAGGTTGGAAAAGCCCTCCAAGATTGAATCCAACAATTTCCCCAGCAGTGCCCAGTCCATCACTAAACCATGTCCCCAAATGTCACACCCACATGTCTTTGAAATAACTGAGTAACTGCTTGAAATTATGGCTGTTGTAGTGTTGTGCACAGCAGTGAGGAAAGCTGGGTGTTAACAAGAAGATGAAATATTTCCAAAAGTGATTTATAAAGCCAAATGTTCCTGTTTGAAAACAGGCAAGGAAGGAAGTGTAAAAAACTGGAAATAAAGGAAAACTGCACCCAGAAACATGTTTTGCTGTGGTAGGACACCTCAGCAGCTTGTAGTACACTCCAGTGCTGTTGGGATTGGAATTTTTAGTGTGGGCTGTCAGTGCTCACCTTGCAGAAAATCCAGGTATTTTGTTATCCATTTGTGAATCTTCCATTAGAAATGTGCTTGGGCAGATAGGAAACACAGCCCAGATGAAGTTGTAGCCAAATGTTAATCCTATTTTGGTGTTTAGTTTGTGTTTCAAGCTGGCAGTGCCACTGCAGTGTGGGGGGATACTCTGCCCTTCCCTTGGCTTTCCTAAGTGTTTGTGGGGGATGTAGAGAATTGGATCAGATCCCTGCTCTTCTGCCTGCACCAGTACTCATGCTGGCAGAAGGGAGAGGGTGACATGGGCACAGGGAGCCCTGCCATCAGGAAGCCAGACTGCTTTTCTGTTGGGGGTAGGGGTTGGCATAGAACTGTAGTATGAAAAGCACTGTGAGCAAAATAACACTGTGTGTCTCATGTCACCATTTTAGTCTTTAATATTATGTATTACAGTATATAGATTCCAGATATATAGACTGAAACTTTATTGAAAAAGTGTGCACTATTTATTAGCAAATTCATTGAAAAACAGATGTGTCATAAAAGTTCATTTTCAGATTGGTAACAAAATTCTCAGTTCAGCTTTAATTACTTAATTGCTTTCATTTTTAACTTTTTTTCCCACGCTGAAATTTCATTTGTTTGTCTGGTTCTGAAGTGGGAATAAAGCTACAGGTTTCATCTTAAAATACTTAGCCTTGAGAAAAAAAAATTCAAAACTACCCAAGAGGTTGTGGTTTCAGAAAAGGATGGAGGCCTGACAGCTCTGAATACACTCACTTGCAGAAGTCCAGAGGGAACCTCAGTTCATGATGCTTGTGTAGTATATAATTTTTTGGGGCCTGGACTTTCACAATTATTCCTGCATCAATACTGAAATCCTGTAATTCATGGAAACTTGGTTGGGAAGCATAAGAAAATCTTAGATGTCATAGGGTGTGACAATATGGTTGTGGAGGGAAATGGGAAACACTGTTGACAGCCAAACCAGCCCCTACCCAGAGTGAGGAGAATCCCACTGAACGGCTCAGGATGACCTTGCTCAGTTTTTCTCAGGGTAAAATGAACATTGAAATGAAGTGCTGGGGCTGTGCATGTCCTGAAAGCTGAGGGGAGTTTGAGGGGTGCAGCTCAGGAGGTGGAAAAAAGCTGCCTGCCTTTGCTGTGTTCTTAGTGGTTCTGCAGAGCAGTTAAGGGACAAAGTGTTTAGAAGTGTCTTGGTTTTCCCTTTTTACTGAAGGAGATCCTGGTGATGCAGAGGGAGTAATCATGGGGCTGATAGAGCCACCTCTGCCAACCTGTGTATGGTGAAGGGACAGAAGTCCCAGGGATTCCCCCTGAAATCACAGCACTCTGTTCTTACTCATTTGCAGCAGCAAATTTAATGCATTTTATGGGACACTATTTTCATTAGCATTAAGAGCTCTTAGAGAGTGCACCACAAATTTTGGGTGGGACAGCCCTCCATCATTTTCCCAAATTGCTTCCTTTTCTGGAATCTGACAAGGCTTGTCTTCTGTTTGAAGTGTAAAATAGCTTATTTATCCAAATCTTCACATGTTCTTGTTTGCTCATACCTACTTCAGGTCTTTAGAGCCTTAATTTTAGGTTCTGTAGTTCTTTTATCGCTATGGATTCTTTTTACTTATCTTATTTGAAGTTATGGTAGATTTTGAAAAATGCCTGGATAGTATGAGATAAGAAGTGGTTGAGATACTGCAGTGATTCAGTAACCAACTTGTGTTGTGGTGTTGTGTGACTTTTTGGAGATGTGGATGAAAGAGAACCCACACAAACCATAGCTGCAGAAAATGGAGTGTCCTCTTGGCAGTTCCACTGAGTGTAAATTCGTGTTCTTCCCCTTCCAATGTGTTGTCTGTGAGTGCAGATGTATAGGGTTTCTTGTAGGTGATGTAAATATTGTAGGTCTGCTCTAAACTGAGGGGCCAGAATCTGCAAGGCAACACCACAGCATGTCAATGGGGTTTTTTGTATTTTACATCTGAGACTTTTGGAGGGGAGAATTGACTTCTAAATGTGGAAAGAGGAGAACCAGGCATCAGATACACCCAAAGCAGGATCCAATACATTCCACATTCTAGGTAGTGCTAGTTAAAGGCTTTTCCTGGTTCAGCTCAGTTGGAGTCTGTGTGCTCATGGTAACAGCATTAGCAGCCCCAAGTCTGAAGTGTTGGCTTTATAAAGTAACGTTCTCCAGTTGTTTTCTTTGTTGTAGTTGCCAGTTTTTCATTTCACTGAGGAAATCAGTCTAAATGGAAAAAGCCAGCATTCACAGGAGCTGAAAATACATCTGTGCTAGAGCTGATCTCTGTGTGCAGTTTGGTTTGTGCTGGTTTTTGTTCACTGAGCTTCCTGTGGAGGCACCACTGCTCAGGGCTCCACAGCAGAGCTTGAGCCTGTGCTTTGGGGTTTTATCTTTCTTTCACATTTATCCTGGGCAGATTTTACAACTTTAGCATTTTCAAACATGTCCTTTACTGATCTGTTAAAATAAGGACCTGTAAGAAATAGATTTTTGCCTTTACTTTTTTTTGTGTGATGTTAAAGAAGCATTTTCTCCAAGTTTAGCCTATTCAAGACATTCTTGTTTCTGCAGAAGGCTTTGAAAGGTCATCAAGTGCTTGTTTCTGTTATTGCAGATTAATATTTGGAGCATATTGATTGCTTAAATCTAACTTAGCTCCTGTCATGTGAGTAACTTTATGATGCTTAACTTGTGTGCTGAGTGGCTGTTGGTTATTGTCCATGAGCACGATGAGTGGAGGTGATGGTGTTCATTAAAAAAAACAAAGTAATAACTGGCCTTTGTAGGTTGTGCCTCACAGC
The DNA here is from genome assembly GCF_029582105.1 of Oenanthe melanoleuca. NCBI lineage: Eukaryota > Metazoa > Chordata > Aves > Passeriformes > Muscicapidae > Oenanthe > Oenanthe melanoleuca. Next base: position 17,012,010 of record NC_079344.1, read on the forward strand.
TACTGGTGGTACTGAGAACCTTGTGAAATCAGTACCAAATGCAGTGCTGGATTCACTGCCCCTCTTGGCTGTGATTCCCTTGGGATGCAAAGCTGGGTTGAATTAGCTCACTGAATGTCAAATCACAACATGTTCAGTGAACTACCTATGTTGCTGGCACCTAATTTCTTGTAATTTTTGCAGTCTTTCAGTGTAGTAAGTGGGTGGTTGAGTTACCCCAAGATTGAACATTTATTTGGGTGACTCTTGTCATACAACAAAACCTAGAAGTGGTTTTAAGTGATGAAGTTTTAAGTGCCTTTCAGGTACTGGTAGGATGAGGCCAGTCTATTCCCTCCTAGCCAGGGAACTATCCTGGATGTTACTGCTGGTTTTCTTAAAACTTTCTCATAAGTGCTTTCAGAAACAGGACTTCATCTTCTTTCAGGGCTTCCAGAGGTGCTGTGTGGGTAAGGAGCCATTTACCCATCCTCTGCAAAGGAACAGGAGTATTTCTGTTTTCAGGGAGCTGTTGCAGCTTTTTAGGCAGAGCTTTGGAATTCTGCTAACAAGAGCACAGTTTGTTTTATCACCTGGAAATTCCTCTTTAGGCAGTTTTCCCAGAGATTGATAGGCAGGTGTTAGATGCTGACCAAACTGGGTATCACTGTAAAAGCAGAGCCACGTTTAATTCATTTTCAGCCTTTAATGATAATAAGTTACATTTGTGCAGCCTTATAGCAGTTGGAATCAGTAACATCCATGCTCCTGCTGTAATTGCTTCTATACCTTTCCAAGGCTGTTACACAGCCTTCAGTGGTGGCTGTGCAGATGTAATTTCATTTCGAGGTGCCATTTCCTAAATGCTTTTAGAATAAAAAAAATGTAATACTTGTTTCCAAGCCTTCTGATCTGCATGTGAAGGGAAAGATGGATTGAGAAATGTAACTGGAATGGTCTCTGCAGGTGTGTTAGTGCTCACTGTGATTGAGGTGGGGTAATTAAAGAGTGAGCTTGAATAGATCAGTTGGCAAGAACCAACTTTTAAACCCCCCAAAGCCTTTAGTTTATGTAACTGCCCTGCATTTTTGTATACCAACGAGTACACACGTGGCTCAAAACCTGATTAAGATGGTGTAAATATTTGGCAAAAATAGCTCATAAATGCTATCTTTGTGCAGGCTTTTGATGCAGGAAAGGAGCAGCTGGACAAATTTGCATTTACAAATCATTTACCTTAGGAGAAAGCTCAAGTTCAGTACCTTATCACAAAGGCATTGCACGTTAATTATTTATCGTGTGCTTTGATGCTGGGGTTCTTGCTTTAATAAACCATTCAGGGGGGAGGTGGCTGCTGCTCCTTTTAGCTCAGCTCCTCCCTCCTCTACCCTTTGCAGTGCCTTTCCTCAGGCTTTGCCTTCCAAGTTCCTGCTAAGTTGGATTTCACAACTTTTTGTTAAAATTAGAAACGTTTCTGTGATGTGTATTTAATTGCTGTGGCTCTGTCATCCCTATGTGTAACTTTGTAATCTCTATAAGGATAGAACTGGACCTGATTTAATTTCCCTCTTTTTACATATGTTTTTCCACTTTCAAGCTTTGTTTTATAGAAAACGATCAATAAAAAATGTTCATCATGGAAGTCTGGTTAGAACTGTCTGTGCCATCTGTGCTTGGCTTTAGAGTAGAAATTTGATGTAAATGTAAACTGCTCTGGTCAATAGGACATCACTTCAAGCTTGTAAAATCTTGAGAAACTGTGGGGATAACCTGGAGATGGTGTTATAGTCATGCTCAAAACTGTGTAAGATCTTTCTGGAGTACAAAAATAAAGATTTTTCTTAGACTGTACTTCTGGAATGTGGACATTTTGTGTCACAAGCTAAACTTAAATGGCAATTAGGAAACTGTAAGTCTTGTAGCTAAAATCCATGTTGGAGTTTTAATCAGAAATTCTCTGTATAGATCTGTTTTCTGTCAGCTTTTGTTTTCAACCCTGGAAAAATCCTGTATTTCTTTTGCATCTCCCAGCCGACAGTGTCTTTGGGAAGGTGTATGAGATGGATAATTTACACACAATCATGGAATTGTTTAGGTTGGAAAAGTCCTTTGTGATTGACTCCAGCCATTCCCCCAGCACTGTCAAGGCCACCACAGACCCATGTCCCCAAGTGCCACATCCACACAGCTTTTAAATCCCTCTGGGGATGGGGACCCCACCTCTGCCCTGTGCAGGGCTGGACAGCCCTTAGGTGAAGGAATTTTCCTTAATATCCAGCCTGACCCTCCCCTGGGGCAACTGGGGGCTGTTTCCTAGTGTCTCTGGGACACCTGCTCTGCCCTCCTGTCAGGATGCAATAAGGTGCCCTCTGAGCCTCCTTTTCTCCAGGTTTTGTCTGACTGTTCATCCTCGGGGCTCTGTGAGGATGTTGGAGCTGTAGGGCTCCTGAGAACTGGGATGGGGAGGGGGCAGAACTCTCCCTCCACCCCAGAATTGTTAAAAATCACGTGTGCTCTTCCTAGCTGTCAGCAATTAGCTTTTCAAGGTAAACATTCAAAAGATTTTTAAAGATGTGAGAGAGTATAATTAAGGAGAATGTTACTACCTTAATGTGGCCTGAAAGCCACAGTGGGATTGAATAATTTTATTTAAATATATTTGCTTGGCAAAGGAGGCGAATGCAAAATCCAAACCTGAACGCTGTATTGAGGGCCTCCTTCTTCAGGACCGTTTTCTTTGTTAGTGCTTGGAGCCTTTCTCAAGTGCTCCTCTGTAAAAAAAACGTTCTTCCTTTCTCTTTTTTTTTTTTTTTTTTTTAAAGGACTTTAACATTTGACCACTCTGTATGAAGTTGAATAGGAGAAGAATAGAGTAGCTGGCTGTGCCTGTGCCCGGGATGGAAATAGGAAGAGATGTTTTGCTTTCTAATTTTGCTTGTTCTCGTGGTTTTTTTTTTCCCTTAGTGTAAGTACCAGAGCAGGAGTCTGCCCTCCTTAATGAACACTTCCAAACGCTGGCTGCATCCCGCAAGAATGTGAAAGTACCAGCGAATTTGTAGAGGTCTTAATTTGTCGGAGGCTCAACCCCCACCATTAGCGGCTGTAATTGAGGGTCGTTCCCGGTATTGTGACCCCCCCAGAGCCGTCGGTGCCTTTCGTGGGCTGGGGATGGTGGCGAGCCTCTCTCTTCCCGAGGGCTGCTTTAATCCTTTGGGGATATTTTCATTGCCTGACAGAGCAGAGGAATGTCTGAGGCCGCCGCAGGGGGCTGGGGAGAGCTCTTGGCCATCCTCGGAGCGCTGCAGCCGTGCGGGAGCGGCTGCCCTGGGCTGGAAGCACTGCACATTGTCCTTGGAGGAGGAGGAATAGCAGCAACGAGCCACGGCCGGCACCGCGGTTTGCAGCGAGAGATGCGGCTGCATTTCTGCGGCTTGTTTCCTCTCTGTAACGCTGAGCACAAAGGATGGCAGTTCCCACCTTCACCTGCACCTCCTGTTTCCTCTCTGTAACGCTGAGCACAAAGCACCGCGGTTCCCACCTTCACCTGCACCTCCTGTTTCCTCTCTGTAACGCTGAGCACAAAGGATGGCAGTTCCCATCTTCACCTGCACCTCCTGTTTCCTCTCTGTAACGCTGAGCACAAAGCACCGAGGTTCCCACCTTCACCTGCTCCTCTTGTTTCCTCTCTGTAACGCTGAGCACAAAGGATGGCAGTTCCCACCTTCACCTGCACCTCCTGTTTGCCTCTCTGTAACGCTGAGCACAAAGGATGGCAGTTCCCATCTTCACCTGCACCTCCTGTTTGCCTCTCTGTAACGCTGAGCACAAAGGATGGCAGTTCCCACCTTCACCTCTAGTTTACCTCTCTGTAACGCTGAGCACAAAGGATGGCAGTTCCCACCTTCACCTGCACCTCCTGTTTGCCTCTCTGTAACGCTGAGCACAAAGGATGGCAGTTCCCATCTTCACCTGCACCTCCTGTTTGCCTCTCTGTAACGCTGAGCACAAAGGATGGCAGTTCCCATCTTCACCTGCACCTCCTGTTTGCCTCTCTGTAACGCTGAGCACAAAGCACCGAGGTTCCCACCTTCACCTCTAGTTTACCTCTCTGTAACGCTGAGCACAAAGCACCGCGGTTCCCACCTTCACCTCTCTCGCCTTGCCCAGCCCAGCTGGTGGGAGAACCAAAACCACAAGTTTTCAGTCTGGTAAATTCTGGAAAGACTGAGAACTCAATCTGCTGCTTCCAGCGTGGCTGTCAAAGACAAAGCTTTTCCCAATCCATTGTGGCAGCTTTCCCTACGTGGTTATTGTTCTTAATGCACGCTTGCAATGGAAAGGTTTGCAGGGGAAAAGCTGTTTTGTAGGTCTGTACATCGAAATAAATCCCAATTCTTACATGCTGGGGGAAAAAGTATACACTATCAGAGCAAAGTGGGTTTTGTTATCAATGTCAAATGCAGAAACGCCTTGAAAATGTAAATATGTTCAAATTACATTTTAGTCAACACAATTGATTTTACACACGACTTGCATTAAAAAAGTAATTTTTATATTTCTCAGGCTAAACAGTTACAATATTATTCTGAAACACTACAAAATGCTGAGTTATGCACAAGTTACAAGGAAATGTAGCTGCTTATGCTTGATGTTGTTTATCCAACCCTTACTCTATGTTGTAACTCTTTGATGTAGCTTTTGCTTGAAGAGTGTTCTGAATCTTGCTGTTAGATGTTAATGATGCCAATATTAAGTCAATTCTTTCTGAGTAGCTAATCAATATACAGAATTATTTTTTTATGTGCCAAAAATTGATTCTAACACTACTTTTCTGTCTCTGCCTTTCTTGGGTTCTCAAGTCATTATGAGAAACAGGTACAAAAATGTCTTTTACATAGGTATTAGTTTTGTGTCACAGATCTGACAAAGGAATTAAACTTACTAAAAGTATAGTCATTGCAAGGATTTTTCACGTGGGCTAGGCAATCTAGCTTATAATATATTAAAGCAGGTTTGTGGGAATATGGCACAGCAAACTGCCTTGTTCTTGAAAGCTCCATAGAAAACTCTGTAATTATGTTCACTAACTTAGAAGAAAGCAACCTGTGAATTTGACTCAACAGCTTCTGTCAGACACAGATGTCACAACAATATCTAAGTCCCTGTTTTGGTACATTTGCTGGACTCTTTTTATCCATCCACAAATCTCCATGGCATTGAAACTTTAGGATCCTTCTTTAAGAGGCATCAGGTAGAGATAGAGGTTCCTGTGCATACACATTTGTGCTGCTTAATTTAGAATAAACCCTAACATTAGCTCAAAGGCTCAGATCTAACCAGTTTAAAAACCAGACTTGTCTGTCACTGTGGGCTGGCCCAGGTGAGCTCACCTGGTGGGGTGCAGCCTGTCTGCAGTGGCTGTTCTTGGGGTTGCTATGCTGCTTGTTTTGCAGAAAACTGGAAATTAGAATAAGGTGTCAGTCTTTTCATAACTGTTCTCATATGGAAGGAAATCGACTTGGCTTGTTACTCTAACAAGTGGATTTTATTGTAATGTGTTGGTGCACTGTTGTTTTTTTGCACATTATGGCATTGTTATGGATATAGTCTGGTCACATAATAGTTTATTCATCACTAAAATTGTTCTGGAAAGTGCGGAGCTACCAGCAATTGTCACTTCCCTGAGTCTTTCTGAATGGCTTGAAATCACTCTGAACTCTTGAACTGTCTTTTCTTGTTCCTCGGAATATTAACTTTATCACTTGAGAAACGAGCACCGTTTGTGTGCAGAGAATACACAATATTTCATCCTTTCAATCCCCCGATTTTACTTTGCATGGAAATCAAAATACAAAATTCCAAAAGCTGAGTATTCCCACGTGACCACGGGGTGTAAGGTGACCTCCTTGGCTCTGGTCCCAGTCCAGGAATGTATCGTTTCTTTGAGTTAGACTTTGAAACAGGTATTACTTTACAATTTAATTGGCTGCATACATCTCGAAAAGGATATAAACCAGTGGGTTTTTCCACTATGGAGACATAAAGGCTTGTTTCACAGGAGAGGAGGCATAAACAAGCTGGTACAAGGAGCCCTGTATGAACTGAGCTATACTGTATACTTCAGGGGGAAAAAAAATAGTCGGGTGTTTTCTTTTTTTTTTTTTTTGCCTTGTGGGTTTTGGCACTATAAAACAAAACAGTCAGTGTTCTCTTAGAAAACTGAAGAATTCTTTTATATCTTGAAAACATATTTAAAGACCCCCCCCTCCATGTCTTTGTGGATGGCTGCAGATGTTGTTCAGCCTTAATTTTGCTGGAGGTTCTTCCTCAGCGTGGGTCACTGCCTTGCTTGGTGTGTGCTGGTGACCATTTCAGAGCTGGGGCAGCAACCAGCTGCTTTGAAACCAAAGGGCACTGCCAATTAGAGACAAGAAAAAAAGAGAAATTCAGAACGTTTTAAGCAGTAAAAGCTTTGTTTTGGAGGTTTTTTCCTTTTCTCTTTTTTTAATAACTGAAAGTGATCTAATTAGTGTCTGTAGCTGGATCTGAAAGGCTTTTGCTGACCTATATCCAGACCCCTTTCATCAGCTCCTGTGTGGGTAAGATCTCAGTAGCAGTTATTTAGCAGTAAGGAGCCAGACATTACAGGGAGGGTGGATAAGCCTCTTAGTTCTTTGAATCTTGTTTTGCTAGTTGTTTGTTCATTCCTGACTTCAGTATTTGTGGCTTATCTGCAATTTTAATCTGACTTTGCTGTTTTGACCATTCCTTCTTTGTAATCTGTGGCTTTTAATGTCTAAAAGGTCCTAAATATTTGATCAAAATAAGACCTAGTTCTCCTTCTGAAGGAATAAATCACTTTAAAAGTGGCAGAAAGAGAAACCATATGCAGGGAAAATGTAGTTTGAGGGGAAAGATAGAGCGTGCAAGCAGACCCAATCAATTACTGAGGCTTGGCACTAATGTTCCCTCTGCTCCCCACTCAGCCACTTGCAGGCTTCTGGTGTAACTTTGGGAGGTTCCATTAATCTGTTTAACATTTAGAGCTCTGGGCCTGGATTTTTCTGTACATCTCATTTTGTCCTGCCTGCTGCCAGCCTGGGTGCTCCAGTTTGGGCTCCAGGTGCACTCGGTGTGTTTGTCCCTGTGGCAGCTGCACCATTTGTTCTGGGATTATTTGGAGTGCAGAACAGGGATCTATCTCAGTGCCTCTGTGGTTCAGAATTCCAAGCAGGATGCTGAGATAGCTGTGTCCTTCCTCATGCTGATTTAGCAGAGTCTTCCTGCTCTCCAGGTTTGTTAAACTGATGGTGAAACCACCACATCTGAGTTATTCAGACGTGGGACTAGAGGATAATCTTTTTCCTCTGAACTCCTGAGGATTGCAGCACTTGACATCTTCAAAGCTCCTTAACAAAGGTGATAAGCAGCCTTCATCCTCGGGCTGAGTTAATCAAACTGATAAACACCCAGAGGAGATGGCAGGTTCAGGTAACATCCATGGCAAAACAGATCCTAGTTACTTGCTGGAAGAAAGACTTCTAGTCATGAGGTTTTTCACTTGTGGATTTGGTTGCCAAGAACAAGTTGGAAAAAAATTATTAGAAATTATCAGTGTTCTCCCATTTTACAAAATGTCATTTTCAAGCAATTCCTTACCCATTAGCTCCTGGAAATTTTGTTTAACCTTATCTGAATATTTACTGGCCAAGTAGTTAAAATATTATTTAAAGAGAGGCTATCATTTGTAGCTGTTTTTTTTTTTTAAATAAAAACTAAATGTTTGAAGTTGAGCCTGCTTTAAAGTCAACATTTGTATTAATGCATAACTAAATATTCTGGCAGTACAAGCCTGACATTTAAAAGAAATTCATATGAGTAGGAGGGGGAAGTCACTGGATAAGCAGTGTAGTAGCTGGATTCTGACAGACATCAGGCTTTATGCTACTGCAAGGAAAGTTCAGTGGATACTTCATTCAATAATACAAGATTCATCAGGAGCAGGAAAATCGGGGTGACTGTGTTTTGTGCTCCAGTCTGGGAGTGAAGGGGAGTGTGTGGGAAGTGGAGATCAGAGCACCTCGTGATCAAAGCTCTGCAGCTCCCAACCAGAGAGGCTTTTGTTCAACACATCTCACATCTACACAGCACAGCAAAACTGGGAGTCAGGAGCCTTTAATGTGTGCTGCTTAAAAAGATTCAAACAACCTTCTCCCTGTGTTTACAGCATTCCAGTTAATTCTCCAGAAAAGCAGCTTGACACTGGTATTAAGTAATTTTATGTCATAAATATTTCTTTTGAATATAATAACATGTGCAAAGTAGTACAGATGAGTTTTAAGCGGTCTGATGTGTATAAAATATCTTTCTTACCCCAAAGATTAAGGTTTGATGGTGTGATTATGGGTTATCATCTTGAAAATTATCAGCCTGGCCTTGAAGGGGAGGAGCTTTCTAATAAAAATGATGATTTTTAGAACAATCAGAGGATGGGATGACCAAATAAAACTGTTTTCTTGTTTTTTCAGAGTAACAGGATTAACAGATCGATCCAAATGGATCAATTCTTTAGTCTGACTAAGCACTGAAAGGCCACCACCTGTGAAATCCTTGCTTTGAAGTCCTGGTGATCCAGTTGTTTTATGTTCAGGTGTAACACTTCTGTGGAAATAAGTCTGGTGGAATTTTACTAAGTAACTGATACATTATGGAATAAGATGAGTTGCAGGTGAAATTGGGTTATGTACAAACAAAAAGGGTCTGTTGCATGTGCAGACATGTGGCTGTTTTGGACTTGAAGATGAGGGAGAAACAGGGGCTGGGGCATGAAGCATCGGGTTAAATGTGTTGTGAAAGAAATCCTTCTCCCCAAACTGACTGTGGTGATTTACTCCATATTACCTTTCTCCTTTCAGGCTTGTTCCCTAGCCTGCTTTTCCATTTGTGATCTGATGTCCTGCTGCTTACAGACAAATGAAATAAAGCCCGAGACATTGGGCATTACCTGACCAGTTCATTGCTTTCCTTCTCCTTGGGCAAGAGGTTTGGCCAAAAGAAAAATCCATTGTTAGGGAGCCAGGAATAGGTCTGTGTGTGCTGTAGGAATGTGCTTTTAGTATTCTTGGACAACTTGCCTCTCTGTAAGAATTGTTGGTGTTGGAGCTGCAAAGACTGAATCAGCTTCCTGAGGGGAAGCAATTGTAAAATATCCAGGAAGTTGTTGGGAAATGAGAACTTCTGCTCCTGCCTGCTTGCTCTGGAGTGCTCAGCTCTCAATAGCAGCAGCATGCAGCCCACACAGCTCAGCAAAATGGAGCTGTTTGCAGTGGTAGAAAACTTCCTTGCAGCCTGGGTGTCAGAAATGTGGCATCAGGCCCTGACAAAGGTTTGTAACCACGCTGAGAACAGCTCCTGGCAGATCTCTGCAGCATGCAGGACTCTGCACTGCTGAGAAAAAGGAATCTCATTGTCATTATTTTTCTTGTTGGTCCAGTTGTGGTTTTGTACATCAGCTTGTCAACTTCACTGTACTTTTGTGTGGGAAAAATAGGCAAACCAGAGAAAACAGCCAGGGAGAGTCCTGGGAGAGGCAGGTGTGAGAAGGGGCAGAATTAATGTTACTGTGTGTGACATCAGAGTCCCCCTGGCTTTCCTTACCTGAGCTTCACCTCATCTGGACACAGCCTTACACTGGTATTGTGCTTTCTTCTCTAACACTTTTTATCAGTGGCAGAGTGACATAAGTGGTTTTTGTTGGTTTTCCCCTCCTCCCTGCTGTGTCTCACCTCCCAGCCAGCCCTGGTTGCTGTACTGCTGTCCCTGTGAGCTTTATCCTCACTATATCACAGGGATTTTAAAAGAGAGGAGATGCCTTTCATATGATTAAACACCTTTTTTTTTTTTTTATTTTTTATTTTTTTATACTGATGTCTGTTAGGACAGAGAATGTCTTAAGTGATGAAATGTGTTCTTTGGCTGCTGTAATGGGCATGAGTCCTTTTTTAGTGTTACTAGAGTAAATCAGACCTGTCAGTGTGTAAGTACATAGTCCCAGGTAGGGTAGCAACTGCTGCAAAAGTGTTCAATCAGTCTGTCCTCCTGCCTTAAGACTGTGTAGACAAGGAATAACATTTTATATTTGAGTGTTAACATTTTCAAATTTGAGCAAGTTTGAATTCATATTTTTCCTAAGTCTTGATAACATATAAAATTGTCTCTTGAGTTTGAGAAAGTTCTTGAGGAAAACTGGAAGGCTTGAGAAATTTTCAGGGTTGAAAGAAAAACATTAACATGAACTTTTAAGGTGTATTTTGTGGCAGCACTTGCACCATGTGACAGGTGAATGAATGTTGACTTGTCTGAGCTGTCCAAGGTCATTTCAGACTTGCTGTCCCTCAGGATTTCCCTCAGGAATTGAGGTGATGGACTCCATGTCAGCACTGACCACTTGTGCCCTTGTCCTGCTGCTGGGACCTGCAGTTTCAAAGTACAGCTTTCAGTCTTCTGTTGCCTTGGCCTCTGTAACACAACTCTGGAAGGAGGGAGGGAAGGAATTAATAATTCTACATGCTATGGAATGAATACTTTTTGAACATTTATAATTAAGACTGAAATATTCTGTGGATATTTTCATGGTCTAAAAAGTGACTTTGTGGCCATTTTCATCTTGAAAGCAGCATATAATTCCTTTATTTGATTCGGTTTTTATTAATTTATGGGACTTCTTTGAAATGATCTTTGTCAAATATGCTCAAGATTAGCAAATAGACTTGGAGTTTCTGCAAGGAGGGACAGTGTGTGCTCATATATAACATAAATGTACATAATGGTGTACGTAATTGATGTACATATATACAAAGTGAGCCTTTTTTTACTTAAAATCAGCAGCAATATTGATACAAATATGGCTGTTTGGTGGACAGAAGGATTTTAGATTTGCTGTTTCCATCTCTGACATGCAGACAGTTTTCACTGCTTGGCTAAATTACAGTTTGAGCATGGATTTTTTGGGTTCATTTTTTAGCTTCGGCCTCTCAGTGGGTTTTGGGCATTTTTAACAGCTCGTAGAATGAGTTAGCAAATCTCATGGTTGTTCTGTGCAGTCTCCCAGTAGCTGTCCTTGCCTCCTGGAACTGGACTAATTGGGGTCTGATTAAACTGATTTATTTCTGAAGAGCACAGAAGTCTAAGTACATCACTAATGAACTCTAAAAGGTCATTTAATTTGTTTCTTTTCCTTCCTTCTGTGCATTTTCTGTATAAACTGGAAACTGCAGGACTTGTAGTAGAGTATTTTTGGGCAGCAGCAAATTCAGTGATAGGCAAACTTTTAAAGCTTTCAGGCACAGTGCAGTGTAAGTGGTGCTTAAGCTTGAATGTTCAGGGTTGATCTCATCCTCCCTGCCCTTCTCACAGGTTAGGAAGTGATTTGATAAAAGAAAAGAATTTTGGCAATATTTTATTCTGGAATTAATAATGTAAGAAGTGGTGCTAGAGTTTGATCCAATATTTATATATTTCTCCTATCTGAGAGCTAGAGCAGTCTCATGAGAACAGGCTAAATTCCATATTTTTAGCAATCAGTTAAAGCTGAAAGTTTTGTGGAGTCCTCAAGAAAAGTTTTCTAAAGAATTCATTAGTAAGAGTTGTGCATATTCTTCTGTCTGGTCCTTTGTTTTTATGGTAAATATTTTTTTTCTGCTGCTTCAGAATATTGTTCCTACAATATAATCCTCAGGGGAGGTAATTGGGCTGTTACAGACCAGGTGAAACTTTTGGCTGAGAACTCTTGTACTCACCAGCTTGATCTTTCAGTCACGTCACCCATCACTGTCTCTTGCTGAACCTTCTCCTTGAGGGCAGTCAGTGCTTTTAGTGTTGTATTGCTGGGTGTTGGCACCACTGTGGCTGAAAGTGAGGAAATTCTAATGTATCCAATGTTTGGATTCATCTTTGCATGGATCTGATTTTTGGTCAAGGATTGGCTTCTGTGGAAATCCTTACCCAGTCCCCAAACTGGTCCCCCTGGGAGATAGGGACTCACAATTGTACCATGCTAAGTATTTTCCACTCAGTTTTCTGGTACTTTGCTCATAAAATTATTGCAGAGTATTGCTCACCTAGGTTCTGTGCAGGGCTGGAGCTTCTGGTGTTGATGAATGGAGATCTGGAAGCTGCTGGAAGAGGAGGGGAGGGTGCTGGGGCAGCAGGATCAGCACTGCTGTTGGGACTTGAGCTCTTCTGAGCCCATCTGAGAGCCACAAGCACAGGGACATGGGAGAATGTTCTTCCCATGCTTCAATCCACAGTTTCCTTTGGATTACCCAAGATCTGGGGAGCTGCTGTCTCTTGGAATTGCATTAGCGATGTGCTGAGCCTTGCAGAATCCACCCTGACACACGTATCTGTGGATTTGGGATGGAAAAGCAAATCCCACGTGCAGAAGAAGCCATGAGAGGGCCTGGTTAGTGCTGGCCCAGCATTGCTTGGGCCCTGGGAGCTGCTGAGCCCATGGCAGTGCTGTGTTTCCCAGGACTGTTAGACCCTGCTGGCTCTGGTGTCCTTGGCTGACTTGGAGCCTGGCTGTGGTACAGCCAGCACTGCCAGTGCTGGTCCAGCACTGCAGAAATGGGCAGCCAACTTTGTCAGGACTATTTTTGGTAATTCTGAAGTAGAGAATGTCTGAGCATAAATAGACTTCCCCATGCCCTAATGAAAGCACTGGGCTTTAATTTGACTTAGTGTGCTGACTGGTTATGCTAAATTACTTTTATGTGGCCCTTGTGGTTATGTATTGAATTTAATTTTTTTTTTTTTTTTTTTTTGCAACAGACTGGCTTGTCAGTGTGAACCAATGCTGGAGCAGAATTTGCTGGTAAAGCCTCACTAGGTGTAAGCACAAGAAAGAAGAATTTGATTTGTTCAAAGTTGTAAAATGTTGACTAAACGTAGTTTGGGACAGGGGTAAGGCAAATTTCAGCCTAAAGGAAAATTTTAAATGCAGGCTCTAGTTGTGTTTAAACAAAGCCTCCAATGGTATGTGGGTAGGTCTCCCTGCTGTGCAGGATTTATTTTAAATTACCACTGGGCTAAAGTTTGCCATGTGTTGGGTTCCCAACAGTGCCAGCATTGGCACTGCTGATTGTGAAAGTTTTCTGTGAGGATGAAGTAAGCTTTAGTTGGTTTCCAAAATCTGTACCAAAAATGGCTTCATATTTCCACCTGTCTCTGTAAGAGTTTAGCTTGCTGTTTTCCTCCAAGCTTTGTGCCCCTTTGGAAGCCCCTCTTCATGTTTGTAGTGGTTTGTGTTTGAAAGTGTTGGGGATTCTCCTTAGGACCTTGTCCTTTTTTATCTCCATGTCAGAATGGTGCAGGAGATGTCCTCAAAGAGCAGCACTTCAGGGACAGTATCAGGTGGGCAGGGAGCCTTTTTCCCAAAAAAGTGGTTTTGTAAAACCTGAAGCAACTGCTGTAGCTCCTCTGAGCTGCACCAAAGGCAAATGGATTCAGTCACTTCAGACTTTTTGTTTATGGCATAATTCACTGAAGAAATGACCTGAAGTTTTAAATAGTCTTTCCTGGGATTCTCCATGAAATAGTGGCTTGACTTTGGGTCACATATGAATTGTGCCTCTCCTTATGTACCAATCTAACCATGAACATCATAAATTATTTGCTTTTGAACATCTTGAGCAATTCTCTGCCCTCCTGGTGTCTGGATTGGTCCAGTGTTTATTCTTGCCAGGTGTGTGATGCACAGAGAGGTCTGAGCTTGCACCTTGCTCTGGTAGCTGCTGCAAAGGGGAAGCAAACCTTGGAGTGGAGCTGGAGGTTGAGTGAAGGGGTGGAAAACATGTCTGAAAGGACAGCCAGAGCTGTGAGCTCTGTCACTTCACAGCTCTAGGAGCACAACAGAAATGTGTTTATTTCAGTGGGAGCTCAGTGATTAAGGTAATACTTTGCTGCCTGGCCCTAAGTACCAGAACTCTTTACTTAAATTTGTCTCACTCTCCATGAGAAGTCTGTATTACCTAGGAAAATAAAAACAGTATGAACACCTGCTTTGAAGATTGAAAAAAGAACCTTTATGTATTGCTTTGTAGCAGTTGCATAGTTCATGGCTGGACTGCAGCATCTCACATTGCTTGAGACTACCAGCATCTTCCCCAAAATCAGTACGTGGGCAGTGATGTCAGGCAGTTGGGTTTGGTCATGCAAAGATTGAGGGCTTTATCAGCTGAAGAACTTCCTGTCAAAATGGGGTGTCAGATGTGAAAACTCACAAAAAGTACTGCAGATTCAGAGGTTTTCTTGTGTCTCAGGGTGGAAATTTGTATTGTTGCAGCTCTACTGATAACCATTGACCTCAGAAGAAATCGGGTCATGTCATTCAGCACCAGTGGCCTCGTTAAGATGCACTGAACAAAACAGCTGAAATCCAGGATTATCCAGAAGAGGGGGTTGATTTAAGAAAAATGGCCTTACCAAGGAATTAATTTAGGCTCCAGCTGATTGAATGCTTGCAATTTATTTCATTGTTTGATACTTAGAATTGTTAAAACAATTTTTTTAATGATCTGCCAATTTGCAAATGAATCGTTTCACCTTGAAGCCTTTTGTAGATTTAATAACTTCAGTAGTTGTGCAGTGACAGCAATACAAACATACAGAGAGAGGATGGGTAAGCATCCAGATGTTGTCCATGGCTGTCTGTGACAGATCACAATGCCTGAGCCCGTGGAATAGCACAGCTCCTGCCTTTGTTCATTGCTTCCCATTGGCTGCATTAGGATTCTGAAATCCTAATTCTGAAAGGCTTGAAAAGAACTTGTGATTAAGACTTTAGATAAGTTAGAGGCCAGTTAAAAAAGATATTTGCTACTATTTCAATTTATTGAGTTGTTACAATAAAAATGCTTATTTCAGAAGACTTTTTTTTTTTTAAAGGAAAGGAAGAAAAACCCAATCCTGACATTCAGAACTTTTACATTAAGGTCATAAATAATCTTGTCCTTTTTTAAGTCCTGTGTGTGCACACTCAGCAGGGGTAAAAGCTGGTGTCACAGCAGAAGGGATTTTGGTTAATCTGGTTTTTTCCTGTGCTTTTGCTCTACGGAGCTGTATCAATTATTGACAAGACTGGCCTAATCCAAAGTCACTGCAGGCTGAAGCATTAATTTACCCTGTAGCCTGCTGTGAGCAGGGAAAAAATGAAAATTGAGTCTTTCTATATGTGAGTACCATATTCCTGAAGCCAGAAGCAGGTCTGGGGTAGGTCAGTGTGTGTCCATAGCCAAGCTCAGCTGCTCTGGCAGAGAACAACTTCCACGTTCACCAGAGCCACCCATGGCAGCTACTGCTGCTCTGCTTAAGGGGTGGTGGAGTTCAGAGGATCTTGTGCAGAAATGAGGTTAAATATTGATTATTGGTAATTGTAGTAGCACTCAAGCTTTGAGCCATCAGCACTCAAAATTAAGGTAATGTGTTTTGAGTCTTGGCATTCCAGAGAAATGGTTAATTATGTTTGGAAGGTCGCTTTGCCTTGGGTTTTTTTTTCTTTGAGCTGTGCTGTGTTCCAGAGTCCCAGTGGCTTTAAAACACTTAATTTGCATCACTGAATCAGTTATCTTCTGGCTGACTTTTTAATTTGCTTCCTCCCCCCATCTTGTAGATTTGCTGCTAATCTGCCCTTCATTTTGAATAAACACTCATCTGCAGTGCAGGATGCACAATAAACTGGTCAGTCATTTCAGTTACCTTTGTAAGAGCTGCTACAGAGCTGTCACTTTAGATTAACAGCAGGATATTTCTGTTCATATATGAATTTCAGAGAGTTCCCTTGTTTCATGTAAAATATTTCTTAACATCTAATCCACATCTGAAAAAAAAAAAAAAGGCTTTTTGTAGAGGCTGTCAAGAAAGCATACTGTATATTCTTTATTAGATCTTACAAAGGGATTTGGGCAAATTAGGGAAACTGATTTGGTCTTGGTGATATTTCCATTATTTAAGTTCTTTGTAAAATTAGATTTGTAATGTGGAGCTGGTAGGTGCCTGAGGGAAGTGAGCTGTTTGCAGGTGCCTGAGCAGGTTCTTAGATCCTTAGAGGGCAAATAACTTACCTGGTGTGGGAGCTGTGGTGCTGAGGAGATGCTGCTGGTTGGACAGGGAGAAATGGCTCTGGGCTGAAGAGGTGATGGGGAAGAACAAATGGTAAGTTTGTGCCAGGGAGTGTAAGGAGGAGGTGAGTGGGGGTTGGAGCTGCTGCTGCCTCCCATTACAGTGTGGGTGTGTGTGCTCCACAGTCCTGCTGAGGAGCTGGGGTGCCCTGCTTGGCCATGGGCTCTCCATTCTCAGTCTTCATCCCTGGTCCCCTTTTTCCCCCTTGTAACACCTGTTGTGCATGAAAGATCCAGTTCTGCTTCTCAGAGGTGGGGATGGGCTCTCCCAGCCCCATGATTTTGGGCACTGTGTGACTCTGGTTTTTGGAAGCCCCCCACAGCACCCAGCCCCCTGGAGTGGTGCTGCCTCACAGAATGGTATCCTATGGTCTCTTTGCCTGCCTTTAACTTCTTGGTGTCCTGGGGGACTTCATAAAGATCACTTCCTTCAGCAAAGCTGCTGACATGGAGCAAAAGCCATCAATAAATTATTCATATGCTGTTCATTTTCTGTGTTTAGGAATTAATGCAGCTTCACTTCAAAATTCCCTTCCATGGCTGAAGTTGAGTGAAATTGTTGCATACTAAGTTAATGTGTTTTCATTTTGGGTGAATTACTTTGCATTTTGGAACTGTAGTTTTGGAACAAAGTTGCATAAAACCTTCCACCATAATGTTAAATACTCTTGGTAGGATTCATGGGGCTTACTTCAAGGAGGAGTTGCTTATGTGAAGTGATGTTGTGTACTGTTTATAAGATAATCTGTGATACTTTAGTACTTTGTGAAGCAGTAGCTTCAAACTAGGTAATTCAGAAGTCTTAAGAGATGTTGGTTTCATTAAAGAGCAAAACAAAACCCACCAGCCACACACCTCAACCTGTCAAATCCCCCAAGCCTGTGGTGTCAGTTGCTTCTATCACATTTGTCACGTTATTTTTCAGGAATGTGTTTTCTTAGTAATTTGAAGGAAGTGTGAAATTATGTTCTTTATATCATTTTAGCAATTATCCAAGAGGCAAAGACATAGATATGCATATAAGATGTGTATCTAAATAATAATTCTCTAATACTCTCACTCTTCACTTGTCTTTGGTTCTTTTTAAGTCTTAGATTGTGCTTCTGTACTTGTGGGAAATAATCACTTTTCTTTAGACTACAGACTTAAAGAAAATGTCCAATTTTCTTCCATAGGCACTTTATTCCAGGCACTGAAATGCCAGGAAGAACACCCTGAGATAGATGGAGAATTTATGTCAGATTTCAAAAGATGTAAAGATGTTTGAAAGCATCTTCCTGTTTGCAAGGGCAGCAGATGAGCAGTGCTATTGGCCTTGCTTTTGGGAAGGAGTAACAAGCATTAGTGTTTCCTGCCTGGTTACTGGGAGAGCACTTTGCAACAGCTCAGTCATTTCAAAACCACTTTTATTTTTCAGTGTTAGCACAACTAGTTACTGTAGTTTGCACTGAATTATACAAAAGAAAAGAGAAAGTCAATGTTTAATTTCTGTGATGGCCCTAAAAGGGTTTCTGTGATTTGACATTACTTTGTCTGGAGGTGTTTTGCCTTGGGCACAACGTGTAATTCACTGCAGCTTTTAAACCAATTTCCTTCTCTTGTCAGGCAGAGGCTGGAGAAGAGCCTGAGGTAGGGCTGGAGTGGGATGAGCCACTTGGTGAAACCAGTAGCCCTGTTGAGGAGGAGTTAGAGAGAACCACATCCCAGAGTGGGGCTGGAGCTTCTGGAGCTGCTGCCCTGGGAGGCCCAGAGGGGTTGGGGTGGTGGGGAGTGGCAGCAGGAGTGTGGGCACTGATGTACCCCCAGCAGTTTCTGTGGCAGCTGTAGGTTCTGGAGGAGTGCAAGGGGAATGAGTTACAGACAATGGCCAGGCTCTGGTGTTTTCACTTGCAAAGTTATAACAGGGAAAAGCTGCTACTGTATTGCTGGAACTGACTGTAGGTCTGGCCCAGTGTGGTGTTATGTGTGTTTTCTTGATCAGAGTGGAGATAACTCTAGGAAATGCATCCTGTTTAAACAAAAATTAGGGTTCCAGCTGGTTCCCATGCATTTCCCTGCATCCTTTTGTGATACTGCTCTACACCTCTCCATTCTGGAGTCATGTGTTTTACAAACTGGGGAGCTGTTGTGCCCTGGTGTGCAGGTTCTCTACTGCAATTAATGCTTTCTCCTTTGTTAGTGCTCTGCTGCTGGATCACTCACAGAACAGGAGTGGCACTCCCTCTTCTTCCTGACATAAACTGGGAGCTCCCAGCTTTAGAGTCTGTTTGCATTCAGTACCTGTTAACCAGCAGTTATCAGATTTATGTATGATTGCTTCCAAAAAACTTCAAACCAGTGTGCCTTTTTAGGATGCAGGATGTTCTGTCATGGCAAGTACAACCCTGAGAATCTTTCCTGTCTCAGGGATGGGGAGCTTTCCACACTTGTTGGTCATCTAGTCAAGTGGTCAGTTATGTGTGTTAAAACCAGAACTTCTCTAATAAAGATTTATGGGCAAAGAATTGAAATACATTGTAAATGTTTTATGGCAACATTCTGTGCAAACAGCTACTGCTTTTGAGTTACATTCAAATTCCTCAACCTAAAAATTAGGTTTGCTGGAAGGGCTTTCTGCATCACTGACTTTTGTAGGCATTTGTTATGTTGACTTCTCAGTTTGTAAGTTGGGCCTCTGTTGAAGAAGTTGAGTCTGAATATAGATTTCTAATAATTTTTTACCCAAATTGGGGCAGAATTCATGTATAATGTTAAATTTTTGTGGTAGTGGGACTGTAGAGCTGGTTATGGTGCACACATTTCCATTTGAACTGGCAGCACTGGATTATGTCACTTGGGGAAATGGTTTAATCCTGGGTTAGGCTCAGTCTTAACTATCTTGTACAACCTAAATTATTCTATGATTTTATGATTCCTCAGGATTTGAGGTTTTTTGAGCAGTAGCAGTTGATGCCTATATTCTCCAAGAGGAGACATGTGAAAGGTAGGCCATGGCTTTCATTAAATATTTTGAAACCTGTGCTTTACTTTATCACAAAGGTGTTATTTTGTGCCCTTTTCAAGGTGTTGAGTCTCTCACTGCCAAGTGCACCAGAGAGCTCCCATCTCTGAGGAATGAGGAATTGGTATCCAAGGGTTCTAAGGTGGCAGCTGAAGCTGATGGGAGGGCTGGCCTCAGCCAGGGATCATCTCTGACACCACAGATCCCACAGTGCCTTTGGCTGAAGCACTTGTCAGATTTTCCTGGAGAGGGGGCAGCTGTGGCAGTGCAGTGTGTGGCACAGAGATGAGCCTTAGGAAGGGCTGGAATGGAGCTGTTCAGGCCTGGGGCAGTGCTTAGTGCACACTGTCTTTGAGAGCAGGAGACACATTTCCAGTGATTGGTACTAATAATAGGGTAACATCTAGACCAGGATGAAAAGGAACTTTTTTTTTCTCCATGCACAGACACTTTACAGAGCTCAGAGTGATGGAGGTGCAAAGCCACTTGTGAACACCCAGCTGTAAATCAGGGGAGCTCAGCGTGTGCCCTCCTGCAGGGTAGAAAATGTGAGTCAATTCTGAATTGGTTTTCTGGCAGTGACCTCACTGAAGGACCACCACTCACATGGTGGAGCAGTGTCTTTGTCAGGAAAAGCAGTGTTCTTATCCTGAAGCACAGGACAGATTTGCAGCTGAGGCCTGGGCTGTGTTAGACATGGTGCAGTTTCATGGCTGAGCACGTCACATCCCTGCCAAAGAGTTAAATAAGGAAAGAACAGGCCTTGGGAATGGCATTGAAGTTGTACAGGAGAGTTTAGCAGAGACTAAGCCCCCAAATCTTTCCTTTTTATGGTTAGAAAAATGCTGTTGTTTTTGTATAAACATCTGGCTGTTTTGTGTTGGCTGGTGCAGCCTCAGAGATGCGGCGTCTGCTGCTTTTATTTCAATTTCCCCTGAAGATGCAAATTAAAATGAAAACCCCACAGGCTTCCAACCATTCCTGCTGCAGTTGCTGTGCAATTCTGCTCTTGAAAAGCTCGCTCTTAGGCTTTGCTGAATTCTTTTCCTGCAGGGACAAAAGAACAGGCAAGTCTGAAATGCATGAGAAGTAGCTGGAGCAACTGCAGGAACAGACCTGTGGGACTGAGTGTTCCATAGCAAACACTTCCATATTAATTCCATGTGGGGGACAAGCTGGAGTGACTCAAGGAGAGTTTGGGGGACCCTAATGCAAGCACATCTATGAGGGACATGTTTAGCTGAGTTTAGAGAGGAGATTTGCTCCTGGGAAAGGCAAGCCTGGCCTTGGAAAGAGCTGGAAATGTGACTTGCAGCAGTGTCTTTCTAGCTGACACCAGATTAACTTGTCCACAGGAGCATTACAAAGCCACTTCATTTTACAGAATTCTCAAGCTTCAAGAATATCTATTTCCTGAAGGTGAAGGATTATTGCTTTTGTATTGGTGATGCCAATCTTTGCAGGTGGCTTGTTTAAGAGCACTTGTTGGATTGATTTTAATTTTTGTTAAAACTGGTTAAATAATAGCTTTAGCTTTTTCAGTGAGACTCTTTTAAAGGCAAACTGGCATCCTGGGAAAACAAACAGCTTGCAGTAGTCTTCAGTTTGCACCCAGAAGTTGAGAAATTATTTTCCTTTGAGTGTGTTGTGGTGTTGTTAATCCACATCTGGCAGTTCCCTTCTGTATACAGTTAAAATCTCATCACTGTTCTGTGGAGGATGGAAGCAAAGTATCCAAAACACCATTATTGAAACTCCTGCCATGGAAAGCTAGCTGCTGCTATCTCCTGATCTGTTATGTTCTTTCATTTTTTGAAATTGCACAGCTTAACCCCATTTTTTAAAATGCTATTTGAATTATATAAACCTGTTTAACTTGCTAGATATCATTATAAATGTAATTTCAAATGGAAAATGCTCTAAGCTTTATCTTTTTTTCAAGAGTGTCTTCTTATTTCAGTTAATAACTGTTTTATTCTATCTCTTTCTCAGTTTGGTTTTTTTTTTTTTTCATATAAAAAATCCAACAAACCAAATTGTTTGGTTTGGAATGAACCTGATGAAAATGGGACAGATAAATCCACCACATAAAGCAGGTGAAGGGGAAAGTCTGATAAAGCAAACATGGACATTTTAGGTTGGTATCTGCAGGAAGGTGACTATCAACAAGGAGTGCAAGTGCTGCCTCTTTGCAACCTCTTCTCTTTCTGCTCACACCTTGGGGAAAGGAGATTGTTGTCCAGCATTGGAAAGGGAAGGTTGATTAGTGTAAAGTGCTTGAAGCAGTGGCCTTTCCTAGCAGTAACTGGGATTTATCTGAGTTTCCATCCAGTGTTACTGGCCCTGTAACACCCTGAGCGACTCAGCCAGGAAGAGTAGGGCAGGGGGAAAAAACTGTCTTTAAGCTGAACTGGTTTTGTGCTTACCTTGATTTCATGCACTAGATTTTGCCCTCAGCACCTTTGCTGTCCAAATCCTTTCTCTTTCATGTTGTGGACCTGATTTTGTTTCCTTTGTGGAGCTGCAGTACTGCTCTGTGCCAGTTTTCATCTGGAGGACTCCAAGTTTGTTAGAACATGTGGTCTGGGGCTTCCTTCGAAATTTTTCAAAATTCTGAGTAAGTCTGGTTTTAATTTTGACCACTGCCTTCAGGTTGAGAGAGACAGGAATTCAGTCAAGTATTTAATTACTTTGTCCTGTTTTGAGACTGTCATGACTCTCCTTGTTCTCTGTCTTGCCTTTTTCAAAAGTAGAATTACTTCTGGGAGACCTTCCTGACAAGAGATGATGAGAACCACTGCCTGAAGATAGTTGGGTTTGTCAGCTGGAGTGTCTTGGGAAATGCTTATCTATAACCCCCATTCCTGTACATTTTTCAGCTTACAAGCCTTCCAAAACCAATAAAACACCATCAATCTGGTGAAGGCTCAATGTACAGAAATTGCAGGTGTCTGAAAGAGGGGGTTGCTGTGGTTTTGAGCCCTGCAGCTGGGCTGGGGGAGGCAGTTTCCAGAGCCCTTTTTCCCCCAGAATAGCGTTTTTGCAGAATGAGGAGCATTGAGCATTCCTCACAGAGGGCACAGCCCATTGTGTTGTGTTGTTGTTTTGTGCCTGTGGCTTGCAAAGTGCTTCGAGGAAGAGAGAAGAGCTGCAGCTTCCTGATGATCATCGAGCATTGAATGGCTCAGGTCTGAAAAGAGTTCTGTCTTTCCCATGGTTTGGCCTCTGCAGGAGGCCAGGCTGTACTCACACTCCAGACACAGGAGAGGGCTGCAGCAGCCATGCCATGGGGCAGGAGTCTCTGCAGGAATGCCATGGGGCAGGACCTTCCCTGACCACAGTCCTGTTGTAGACACCACAGTGGGAACTTGGTATTTTCCCCCACAGGAGAATTCCTAGGGTAGATTTCCTTTTCCTCCTTGCAGGGAGCCTTGGGCCTCTTTGGGAAAACCCAAGTTATTTTCCTAATGTTGCTGTGAGACACGCTGAAATTGCTTTACACTGCTTAAAGTGAGGAGCATAGGAAGTCTGCAGACCTGTGCTTTATTTTGGATATGCTCTCCTGATCGCAGTGGAGGATCACAAACCTCAGAGGAGTTGGATTTGTTTATTTCTAAGGGAATTTGCTCTCAGAATGTCTACTGCTGCTGTTCTGCTTTGTGCAGATACATAGAGAGGTGATGGTGGTGGTGATCTGTGTTAGAGCTGCAGGGAGAAACTCCCCCCAGCCCTGCTTCCTGTGGGAAAGGGATGCTGTGAGGAGCTGCAGGCAGGGCAGAGTGTGCAGAACAGGAGAGCACATCAGCCTTTCCCAAGGATCTTCTGGAAATCACCTTCAGACACAGCCATGGATGTGAGGCTGGGGCTGCTCCAGCCTGAGCAGGAGGTGGAGACCAGGGGATTGGATTTCCCTTGAAAGCTGCCAGGGTTTCACTAAGTGGAGTTGTGGAGACTGAAAAGATGAAGGGATTCATTTTTCTTGCATTTTGTTGCTTTTCCTACTAAAGAGTTTTTTTGGGCAACCTTCCCAAAGGCTGTTAGTGTTAATAAAGTGGCCCTTGCTTTTTATCCCAGTTTGGAGAATTTCCCTTTTTTGCTCTTAATGTTCTGTAAGAGAAACTCTCTGTCTGTGCCCAATCAGGGGATACATGTTACCACTTTCCCTGCCTGCCATTATGAAATCATTAAATGTTCATATTTTATAGGTGACTGGCCAGAAAGGAATCTTAGAATTCTCCATGCTGGACAGCTATAATAGTATGGAATCATCTCTGCTTAATTGAACTAGAAATATTTTTTCTTATTCTGATATAGAGCTTCTGAAGCTTTACCTCCTTTCTCCTGCATAATTTATTGTTCATAATCATATGTAACCTTATGAACAGTAAGGTTTTTTTGTAAGAGAATGGATTTGCTCCCATTTAATTTCCAAGGAGATGCTTACACACACAGGTTGTATTACAACAATGTTCAATAAAACAATTCAGCACGAGTGTGAACTCTCTATGCATCTGCTTTACATGGGTTTATTCTAAAGCTTTATTCAAGTGTGTTTTATTAGGGTTGCTTCTTGTGCTGGTAACTCATGGTTTTTAATGTACTCACAGCATTGCAGGCTGATCTGTAGCTGTGTGGTGAGCTAAACTGGACATGTTTTCTAATAGTGTTTTCAAAAACTTAATTTTGATTATTTTTTGTAAATAGCGTGTGTGTGTGTGTGTGGTTTGTTTTATCATCCTCCTGGACTATAGCTTCAGTTATTATGCCTTTCTTCTTCCAGTTGTAATGAATGAGTCACTTCTGTTTATAAGGATTTGGTTGTTTACTCTGACAAACCCTTGATAGGAGACACTCGACAAGATCTCAGTAAATCAATTTGTTCAGGATCTATAAGCATCTCATTAGCATTTATTTGCAATGTTCATTGTAAGCTCAGCTGCAGCTGTTGAACACCCTGAATCTCCCAAAGATTTCCAGGATTGTAAGCATATGTTTTGAGATTGTGCTTTAAGTGGAGGAATTTTGTGGGCTTTTTTCCCCCTCTTTTCATTGCTTCTGCTAACAAAGATCTTTTTGAATGGAACTGCAGCCTCGGTGTCTATAATCTTTCCCATTTCTGACTGCTGAAAGCTTCATTGGAAAAAACATTATTGCTGGAGTGGCATGACTGAGAGACCATTCTTCTGCCTGTCTTGCTTTTCATTTCCCCATTGGCGGCAGGACAAGGCTCACATTTTCACTGGAGTTTCTGCAATAATGGCTCAAAGGAGCAGCAAGGCTTTTACCTTGCCCAAATGCCTGTGGAACCAAGTGATGTCATTGTTTGGGCCGGGATTGCCGGGACTTCCATGTGCTGGCAGCACAAAAGGAGGCCAGGGCTACCTGCAGCTCCTCACCATTGATTTCCTATACAAATCTCATAATGGGCTCTTGTCAAGGAGTGCTGCAGAAAACCAGGCAGATCCCAGCAGCTCAAAGGGAACTAACAGCCCAAGTTATCTCTTGCAAGATTTTTACAAGGGGAAGTTATTCTCGGTTTTGTTTTCTTTTCAGAAAGGAGGCTGAAGGGAATGAGAAAATCAAGTGAAAAACCAGCTTTTTAAGAGACCAGTGGGTAATTGAAATAGTGCCCAGCGCTGTGTCCAGGGCACATAGAGATCACACTGGTGTCTGTCAGAGCTTCCCTGTCACTTCTGGCAGTGCCAGTCCTGGGAAGGAATGTGTGTGCAAAATGGCTCTTTTTTCCTCTTTTACCATAGCAAATGGCAGTGCCTTACTGGCAAAGCAAAAGTGAGGATCTCACACTTATCCATAATGTTTAAATTCCCCTGACTCCCTGCCATCCATACCTCCCCTTGACTGAGACAACCCGAGTTTATATTCATTTTCAGGCTGGGGAACTGGGGCAGGCTGCCTGCTGCTCAGGGAGCAGGCTTCAAAAATCACCTTTGTTTCTGCAAGTGGGGATCACATTCTTTCACTGTAATCAGCACCCAATCTGCTGACGTTCTCCTACAAGTGGCCTGCACTCCAGCAAGCTGTTTAAATATTATTTTCTAAGTTCCTTTCCTTGTATGGCATCAGAAATACCAAGGCTCATTCCAGCTGCCTGCTTGGAGATTCCTGGTGCTCCATGTATCTTGCTAGGCTTGACCTCATGTGATCAATAGTTCAGGGAAAATTGATAGTGTATTTTCAGCTTGGCTCAATAATGGATCAATGATTTGGGGAGACTCAAAGTACCACCTGTACAAAATACTTCTCATGGAGGAAAATAGCATTTATGGCTGTACCATTTATGCTGAAAAAGCAATCTCATAAGAAGCTTTTTCTGTCCTGGAGGTTGCAGTTGTGACCTAACACTATCTTCTAGACTTGGGGAGTAGTAGCACAACTTCCTTGCAGAGATAAACCCTATGGGCTCTTCTGCATTGCTGTTTTATTCCAGAAGTGTCTTTGTGTATTAAATTGCCTCTTTTTAAAGTCTTATTGTTAATTGTGAAATGGCAGAGAGTAGATTTGTCCCACCCACAAGTAACAGAAGGTGGCCAAATCCAACCATGGCACTTACTGGTGGAGGTAAGCTTAGGAATTGTTCTCTGCTGACACTGGGATCTCAAAAAGGTAATGACAAGCATGTGGCTAAAAATGCAGCTTGAATTTAATTTGAATTTAAGCTTCAAAATAGTGTAGTCTAGTAGGATACTCTAATTGTAGCTTGGAATAATCTCCTTTTTTAAGCCCCTTTGTCTTTCTTTAGTAGCTCCACCTGTCCTCTTTTCAAGGTTACTGGTGTAAGCTGGGAGGAGGAGCCAGCTAATAGGGGAAATTTGGAGTGAATGAAATAGAAGGGTTTTTGTGTGGTGACTTAAAGTGAGGCTCTGAGGCAGTTCTTAACAGTCCTTGGTGAGCTGCAGTTTTAACCTTGAATTCTGTAGTGGGGGAAGAGCTCCCATTTCCCATCTGATCACTTAATGAAGACTCAATTAGATTTTTGGCATAGCATTTAGAGAATGATCTATGAGTTGCATGCAAAATTAATGACATTTAATTTAATCGATGAGATATCAAAGACACCTTAGTCTAAGTTTTGACCATGATTTTTTTCCCCTGTGAACTAAAAGCAAGTTGTGCCAACTTAATGAGCTGCTCTTGCAATGTTCTCAGCTTGCTGCTTGGATTGAGTGTGGCATCTGCTGGGCTTTGGTTGGTGGGGTGGTTTGCAGTCACCAGCCCTTCAGACAGTTGGGTTTGGTGCAGAAAGAGCTTGGGACAGCTCATTGTGCCTTGTGAGATCTTGCTTTTCTCAGTCACATGTTCCACACTGAGCCCTCATTACAGTGCCCTTATTCTGTGCTTTTTTCATTGCATGGTCCTGCAGCATAGCCCCAGATTTTTGGTATCTCTAGATAATTATTGTTCTCAGATCTCTGATTAAATATCCTCTGGTAAAAATAGCTCACCTAGATTCCCAGTTTGAAGAGGTGGCACTGGTATCCAGAGTTACCTTTGTGTCTGTTAAGTGGGGAGATGAACCCCAGGGACTGCAGATGTGCCAGAAGTGCTGAGAAGCCCTTGGCCAGCTCAGCTCCCACCTCCCTCAGGCTCCAGGGGAGCACTTGGGCTGCTGGAGCAGCAAAATTAATTTGGATGCCAAGGTGGATCTAATGCCATTATTGGTTGAGGCTCAAATGATCTTGTCCATGCTGTATCAAAGCCTGTGGGATTATCAGCTGCCCTGTTGATAGGTCTGGCTTAATTTTTGCTTTAGACCTCAGCAGGTACATCCATTTGCACAGCTGTGCTGATGTGCATGCTTTTATATGTAAGTATATAAAAATCAGTCAGTATATAACTCAGTGCAAGATGTTTAAGTGCTTGGATTTGGCTGTCTGCATCGTGTGCAGCTGGGGAGATTCTGGTGACCCAGCTCTGGGTGCCCAGATTTGATGCTGTTGTATAATGTCTCATTTCATAAGATTCCTGACACACTTCAGCCCATGCCTTGCTGCCCATCTGCCTTGCCCTGGTTGTGGTTCCTTTTTTTTTGTTATTGATAAATATTTAACAGTCTCCTCATCCTCAGCCAAAGCAGGGATGAAGTCCTGCATGTATTGCTGTGGCTGGGGAGGAGGTGCAGCTAGAACTGAAACTGCTAAGCAGAAAAGTGGAGTAATTTTACCCTCCCTCTCTTTACTCTGTGTTTACAAAGATAAAAACAACTTCTATATATGCAAGTCATGTATTTGAAAACTTTGGAGACAAAGTAATTACACTTTAATATTGGCTGTGAGAAATCTGTGCTGCAGAGAAGCCCTAATCAAATAAAGGCAAAGCATCTTGCTTTGCTTAATATTCTGTGATTTATATTCTCTCTGATGTGCAAGCAAGGTAATAGTGCAGCAAGGCAAGGAGGACCTCACTAGTGCCTGGTATTGAGACAAAGCCAAAAAATCCAAGAAAAACAAGGTTTTACATTAACCTAACAGGTTTTGAATTTTAAAAAAAGTGAACATGATCAGGTTTTGTTTGTATTTGCAGAATGTGCTGCTCAAGTGCACCTCACAGATGCTGCTGCTTGTGACCAGTTCTTGACCTCTGGTTTCCCCCTCTCCTCTCATAATCCCATCTGTAGCATGGATGTTCCTGTTATGGAGCCAATACAATGATTTTACATGCTCTTGTCTGGGACTTTTTCATGGTTGATGGTGACATGAGTGCTTGCTTTCCTGGAAAGCTGCATTTCACCCTTCTTACAGCTGAAAGGAGCTGGTTCAATAGCTTTGTTTTCTGCTTGTAGTTTCTAAAGCAAACAAAAAAACCCACTAAGAAAAATTAGACATAAAAACCCCACCACATATTATATGACAATTTTTCTCTTGGAATTCTTTTGCTTAGAAAGTAAATTACTCAGCTAGAAAATAGAGCTTCCCCTTTGTGATAGTCATCATGTGCTGTGAATTACTTGAAATAAAGCTTTTTTTATCCCCTTAAACATAGCTTGGAAGTGCTAATAGCAGACTTAGAGGACAGCAATCTAATTATCTGATTATGCTGTGATTTAGGTAGGTTTAGGTTGGGAGAGTTTCTCAGGAGGAGGCAGTACAGGCTATTTACATAAACCATCAGAACAGACAGGGAAAACCAGACCAAAGGAATTTTTAGCTCTAATGGTGTCTGGTGGTGGTCAGTGGTGGCTCTGCCCTGCAGCTCCCAGTGTTTGTGGCTGTCTCTGAAAGGTGCTGCTTGAGGACTGGGACAAATTACAGCAGGAGTTCTGACAGAACCTGGGAAAAGCTGTGCTGTTACATCCTCTGGAACTGTGTAAACCCTTTGTATTTTAATGCAGTCCTATCCATGTGCAGTATTTAAAATAGAAAGCTTGTTGTGGCAGGTGCTGACCTTGATGCTAATAGGAAGGATGTGCCAAAAACATTACATTGACATTGCCAGGGACCTCAAATGGAGGAAAAAGTCTGCCCTGGCAGTATGGGGAAGGTTGGATTTAAAGGGAATGAACCAAAGGTGGCAGTGTAAGGGTGTTGAGGTCCTTGTTCTGTGCTGCAATCACATCAGAAGTTGCACAGCTCTCCCCAGATGTGCAGTGAGGAGAGGGATCAGCCTGTGGTTTGGAGCAGGGCCAGAGTAGGGAGCTGAAGGGATGCTACAGCAGTGAACAGTTCCAATCAAGCTTCAGGCATGGCCTCGTGTGTCTCTTGATCACTGACTCGTGTGCTCTGGGAGCCAGAACAGCCCAGGTTATGTGGCTGGAGGTACAGACAAACCCATCATTGCAGTGCCAGCCAGCTCCACACCAGGCACTTCATTCCCTTTTACTGCTGCATTCCTCAAAGCAGATCTTTCTAATGCTGCCATTGTGTGGCTTTGGGACTTGTAATTTGTAGATGCTTAACTAAAGCTCACAGTTATATGCCAGGAAGAAAAGAAGGAAAAGCCAATTTGGGGGTGTGTCTCTCACCATGCTTTGCTGCTTTGGATGCTCACACACTTCTTGCTTGCTTTCTTCTGTTGTTGGGAAATTTTCCTTGGAAGTTTGGAGCTTGGCTGGCCAGATCTCTGAGCAACCTGATTTAAATAGACCTGCTTGGACAGCTGGCTGGACTAAATGAGCTCCAGAAAACTCTTCTGTGCAAAGAGTTGCATGCAAATGATGTTTTATGAAATACTATCATCCAAAATTTTTGGTTTGGGCAGTGATTTGCCAGGTAGCTCGGATCTGCTGTCCAAGCAGGTCGAAGAGCTTTTTATTACAATAAAAGAAAACGTTTCTGTGGTGAAAACATTGGATTTGATTGCAGCCTGTGAATTGGATGATTTGCAGAGTAGTAGATGTGTTGTTCCCTAAAAGCCCCCGTTCAGTGGGTCACATGTGGGCTCTGCCTAGCCAGGAGAGCCTTTGCATCTCCCAGGCAGGGAGAGCTGAGCCAAGGCTGGAGCAGCCCATCTGCCACCTGTCTGGGGCCTGGCTGCCAACAGGTACTGCTCTGTTTCTGTGGAGTTGTCACTTCCTTCTGGAGTTCTGCTGCCACAATTAGCCAAATTAATATTTCATCGGGTCTGTCTGTTTGTTTAACAGCTTAGGAATGAAGTGGTGTGAATGGAGTGCTGTTCTCTGATGTGATGTGCAGAGTGCAGGTCTGGGGCTTGTTTTGATGTTATTATTTCAGCTGAAAAATTCTGAGAGCAAAACCTAGCAGAGGAACCTTTCAAATACCCACCCAGGTAGCTGTCAGTGCGTGCCAGTCCATAGCACAGCCAGGATTAGCTGGAGCAGAGGCTGAGAGAAGCAGCATATCCAGAACTGTGCATCCAGTAATACCCATATCTATATGATAATTCAGTTAATACATGCAGTAATTGTATTTCCACTCTTACATAAGTTCCTTTGAAATGTGCTTTCCCACTTTGGAATAATCTGTATTATATAAACGAACAGAGAAATCTGTTTTTCCCCTCACATGTATAAAACATTTGCCAAGCTAATACTTGCAAATGTTTTTGCTAATATATTTGCAAAGCTACAGTTGAGCTTTTTCTTTCATTCTGACAAAAGCTGTGCCAGTCAAAGCTCCAGTGGTGCCTGGGAATCTGGGAGGTGAAGGCAGTAAACAGGGGAGATGAAAGGTGCTGCTTGTCTTCACACACTGCCACAGGAAGTGTTTTCATTAATGTGCTTTGAGGAGAGACAAGAATCTGTGTAAAGCTTTTAAAACTGCTCTTTCACTTAATTTTACTGTACTTTCAACTGACATCAAATGGGGCAGGGATGCTGGTTCCACATGCTCCAGTTACAGCCCAGGGTTGTGTTACCCACCCAAGGCAGAGGGACATCAGTGCTTTGGGACACCCTGGCTTCCCCTCACCCTGTGTACCACCCACTCCTCTTGGGGAAAAGCAGACACTGAGAATCAGGACTTAAAGAGCCAAATGCCTCAATTTTTCTTGTAGCTTTTCTTGGCTTATGAGGCTTATGAGCACTCACGGCTTAGTAGGAATCTGTTAGAGAAAAATGTCAGCTGGGTAAAATAACATGGCTGCAAAGTTACAGTAAAGGATTAGTGCAATTAGATTTTTTATAGATCTGTTTAGAATACAAATATGCTGTTAATAGGCTGCAGTTGCCTTCCCAAAGTGCAGCTGCTTGATTTCTTATATAGCAAATAATAAACAAAAATCTAATAATTTTCTGTACTCCATGTACATTCACTATATGTGAAATAATTAAGCTATGGTAAATAAGACTTGGGGATATTTTGGATTTTATTCCAGAGCATTTTTGTGCATTTCATGATGCAGGGTCAGGAGGATTTGCAGAGGGAGGGAGAGCTGGGCCAGGCAGAGCCCGTGGCATTGGTGAATGGGAGCAGCCAAAGCGTGTAAAAGGTATTAAACATTTCAGGATCAATATGCAGAGCTCACAGCTGAGAGGATGGAAAAAAGCCAAACAAGGCACAGTTTATTGTGGAGGTGGCACAACTGGAGAGCTTTATCCACTGCTCAGAGTAAGGAATGTGTAACTTGAAGGAGCTGTTGACTCCACAATACATGTCCGAGTTCCTGCTTAAACTCCTGGTCCTGGTGGGCACAGGTCTGAGATGTCATTTCTTTGCTGCTTTTTCTAGCTTGCACAGTTAAAATGGTGCTCATTTGAATTTTGGGGCTGATCTGGATATTAGATTTAAATATTATGTACATTTTTACCAGTTCTGGATTTGCCAAGTCTTTCTGGAATCTGGTTATGTAAGCCTTGTTATGTATTATTTATTTTATATGACTCATTCATTGATGATACTGGTAAGATGTCTGGTTGATATTTATGATGGGTGTTGTAATTTTTAAATTCTCAATGCTGTGCTGTGGTCACCTGGCCAGAGTGGGCATCTCTGAGGGCTTTAGCTTTTAGTTTGGGCTTTGCAAACACAGTCACTAACCCTTATGCTCAGTGGAAGTCCAAGAAAACTGGGGACACTGCTGGCTCTCTCTTATTTCCTCAGCTGGTGTGACTAAAATCTGCCCCAGTTTTCCATGTCATTGAAGACACCTTCTGCATCCCTCTTTTCCTCTTCTGTCATCCCACTCTAACCTAACCCTTGCTGCTAAAAAAGTCTCAATTTGAGGCTCTCTAGTTGGCCAGCTCACTTTTGCAGGAGTGTTACGAGTTTAATTTGTGAGGGGCAGGTTTTATTGCACCTGATTTGTCCCTGGGTTAAACCCCAACAGCACCTAATGAACTCTGCAAATAACATTGAATTTTATGGGACAGAAAACTGGTGTAAATATGTTCTTAAAGTAAGATTCTTGGTAGCATTGTAGCATGTTTGTAGTAGAGTGTATGTGCATCATTTCCACCTTTCTACTGTTTCTGTTTTTTCACTAGTGCTCTGAAAGATCAATAAACCCCTCATTAACACATTGCTAAGGCTATTAGATTTTTATATATTGTGGATCAGTGGTGTGATTGGGCAGTGCTTGGTAGGAAACAGAGAAGGGAAGGGCTGCAGAATTAATTGTGCTGAGTGTACAGAATTTACTGATTATCCTGATCTTTCTGCAGTAGTCCCTTAAATTAGGGACACCCAAATCAAATGCTGAACTTGCATTTCTTTTCCCTCTCCCCTCCTTCCTTCCCTCTGTCCCTGAAGGCAGCTCTGAGGTGCTGGCAGAGGTTGGTGGTTGTGTTTTCCTCCAGGAGCTGTTGAGCTGAGGAACAAACCCTGCTGTGGCTGGGCTGTGAGAGAGATGCTGGGGCTGACTCTGGGGGGCTCTGCTGCTGTTGGTTCTGATCCTGAGTGCTCCCCAGCATCTGCACTCAGCTGCTGAGTTAAAGGGATTCCCTTTGCTCTGATCCAATGCTGCTGTTCTGTTTCCAGGTCCTCTCAGATATTCCTTGCTTGATCTGACATTAAAGGTATTTGCTAAGAAATGTTTCCTCTTTCATGAAGTATGGCAAAGGTATGTCTTTAGAAAGACACTGGAAATTATGTTCAGCAACTCTCCATTTGATTCTTCCTTGCATTTTTTTTTGTGCTCATCCTTTTTTCCATTTTATGCTTCCTATAGAAACCATTTTTTTTTTCCTCCCAGTGTTTCTTCCTGTGTGGCTTTTCTGGCCATTGCTGTGATTGGAGCCCCCCTGACTTGGTAACAGCATTCCCCCTTCACACTGTGAGCATCCCTTGGCATCTGTGGTGTGCCTGGAGCCCTGGATTGGAGAGGTGGCCTGGGGCAGGGAGAGCATTCACTCAGTGCAAAGCTTGCCTCACTTAAAGAGCATCTTAAACTGAATGAGTTCTCTTGGGTGCCCCATAACCTCATTGGCATCTGAGAAGTGGTAAAACTGCTTTCCCCTTGATGCACATTTCTTGGATGCTGCAGCTTGTTTATACTTGGGAAATATTTAAGTAATTAGTTTCAGCAAATAATTCTCTTGTGATGTGTGGGGATTTTTTTCTGTATTTATATTCTAAAACCATTTTTGAAATACCAGTCTGGCAAAAAACCCACCCTGTCTGAAGGAAGGAATCTGCTCCCTGATTGTCTGGGCTTGGTTTGCAAACCTGCAGGGATCTCCATAGGGAGCTCAACATCTTGTCTGCCTTGGGAGGTTTGGGGAACTGGTTCTGTGGGTCTGAGCAGGGTGGTGTGAGTGGAGCCCAGACTGGCAGGATGAGGAACCTCTGTGCATTGTGTGCAGTGTGTATTTTGAGCCTTAAAAGTGTTTTTTCTGTTTGTCCTTAAGCCTTGGAAAGCCACTTTCTTTCACATCTCTCTCTGAAGAGGTAAATTAGGTGTCTGAGTGCTCAGAAGACTGGAACTCTGGGAGAGGAAATCCATTACTCCAGGAAAAAATGGAAATTCCTCTTCACCTGCTGTAACAACTATAGCATTGTCAGGAGCCAACATCTGGGAGCTATTTCTGGGGAAAAGTCAAAGTACTGTTGTTCACCAGGAGGAATAGAAATGCATTTTCTTCCTTTTGTAGGTGTCTTTACAGTGCCCTCTAGTAAACTTGTAGAGAAATGCTGGAGGGATGTTTCTCAGCCCAGGTGGAGAAAATAATGAAAACAGTCCCTGAAAGAATTAAAAATTAAATAAATAATGGAGCTGTGGTCCCCTGGGACTGAGGTGCTTTTTGAAGGAAGCACTGCTGATATTAAAAACTGATAGTTGCTTGAAATGAGAGAAATGGATTTAGTATTCTGCAAAAAAGGGAAAAGGTGGATAAAATCCTTTAAACTCTCCTTCTGAAATTGTTGCAAGAAGGAATTTTGCAGTTAGGACCTTCAGAGAGGTTCCCTCACTGTCTTAATTCAAATATATGGTGTTTAATGGTCTGACTTGTGTTTCCTTTGATTTATAAAAGCAAAATGGTCTTGAAAGAATGTTTCCTTGCACAGGGTGAGAAAGGACCTCACCTTATGGTTTTTGAGGCTCAGCTGCTGCATGCAAATTCTGTAAAAGCCAAAGATATTTTAAAATGACCTGAAAGAAATCCACGTTTTTGGACTTGGTGCTTATAAAAAATTTTTTTTCCTGGCATACCAGGAGGAACAAAAAGTACACTGGAAGTTGTTTTTGAAGTACAGCTGGTAGGCAGCTTTTTATTTCCCTTTTTTTGAGTGTGGATTTAAGATAAATGAATAAATCTTGTGAGTAGGAGGCAGTTTAAGAGTGGGAATATGGACTGGACATGAGGAGCACCTCCTTGGTGAGGTTTATTTTGGGACAAGGTGCAGAAGGGTACCACGAGAAGTGGTTCCAGTGAGTCCTGCTTCAGGGGAAGAGGAGTTGATGCCATCTTTTCTCCTGCAGTTTTCCAAGCTGAACTGACAG
Organism: Oenanthe melanoleuca; assembly: GCF_029582105.1. NCBI lineage: Eukaryota > Metazoa > Chordata > Aves > Passeriformes > Muscicapidae > Oenanthe > Oenanthe melanoleuca. The sequence goes on from NC_079344.1 coordinate 17,046,522, forward strand.
TAAAGGGACAGAGAGGTTGTGACAGTGCTTGGGTGCAGCTGCTGAAGGGAGCCATGGCACAGCACCTGGGACCATTAACTGTAAATAATAAAATCACTTCCACGTGTTCCAAATCCAGGTAAAAATGTCTGACTCTCTGGAGGGGTTTGAAGGGCTGTGGAACTGGACACCAGATAAGTGCATCTCCACAGACATCTGATCTTGGAGATTACAATCTGTGTTTGGATGTGGCTGCTGATCATTATCGTGTTTTTCTTGCCATTATTTAATAATATATGAGGCAATGGTATCACTTACAGAGGGAATGGTTGGAGTAGATGCAGAGATGCTTCCTTGCAGTGATTTACTGCAGACACACCATGCTATTTGGGGACTTCTTAATTCTATTCCTGCACACTTTTTTAATGAGCTGATTTTTTAAAATATAATTTTTTGCTTGAAGTCCATCAAGAAGGTCAGTTAAGATTAAGCCAACAATAATCTGTTATTTAACAAATGAAAGGTAACTGGAAATACAAACAGAGCTCTAAGGGCATTGTTGCAAAATGTGGCTTACTTTGCATGACTGGTTCTTTGTTTATTGGCTGTGCTGTCTGGATACTCCCAAGATCCTAAGGCCAGGTCCTGAACCATATTACCTCTTTGTCTGTTACAGCAGTGCTATGGTTATTGTGACTGTCTTGATTGTTGTGTTCTTGTTGGTACCTGATGTAAAAAACCTTCTCAGCTCAGTAATGTCATCGAATCTGGGAATGGTTTGGCTTGGAGAGGACCTGAAGGATTATCCACTTCCCTGGCCAGGGGCAGCAACACCCTCCACTATTCCAGGGTGCCCCAAGCCTGTCCAGCCTGGCCTTGGACCCTGCCAGGGGCAGGGCAGCCTGAGCCAGGGCCTCACCACCCTCACAGGGAGGAATTCCTCCCATGAGTCCTCCTCCATCCTGGAAGGATCTCTCCTCTTTGGGGATTTCAGAGCAGCCCCTTCCCTTGTGGGCCTGGGGCAGTTTGGGGCACCACAGCATTGCTCAAGCACCATTCCTAGCCCACAATTCCCAACCACACTGGGGCAAAGAGGAGTTACTCTTTGTGATGGATATCTTTGTTTTAGTGCATTAAATCATCAGAGGAGGAAATCTGCTTGAGCTGAAGGAGAAAGGAATCTACTAAGTCTGGGAAAGTCTGGATTTATACAAGGCATTACTTACCTTATAATGTTCTGTCACTTGCTCTGCCAGGTTCCACTGCCAGCCTGCTGCTGCAGTTATGGAAGTACCAGCAGGATTTATACTGAACTCTGCAGTCAGGGCTAGCTCTTCCACTCCTTCTTTTTTTCCTTGATGCTTAAGTGCAATTTAATTTTTGTCTGGTGTAATTTGTGGATTGCAGAGTCTTTGTGAAGCAAGAGCTGAAGTGGCATTTGAAGAGCACAGTTCAGAAATGTGACCTTGGTTTTTGAGTGTGGTGAACTTGCCAAGCACTGTGTGTTTGGCTGGGCTTTGGAAGTGCTTTATGAAAGTAAAATCAAAAGATATTTGGCTGGTGTGTATTGCTGTTGTAGTTTAATTTGATCAGGTGGTCTGTAATCTCTGTTGCCTATAAGAGAAAAATGTAATATTAAGCATAAAATATATCTTTGTCTAAGCATTGATGCATTGTAATATCATAGATAAATTTTGCTTATTGGAGAATGCAGAATGCTTTTGATGTTGTCAAGGAAAATAAATTACCAAGCTGGTAATATATACATTTATTTAGAGATTACCACATGCAGCAATTTGCCCACATAGATAACGTGCTCCTTAGCCATGAATATGTGAACAAAACCACAGAACAAGTTCCCTGTGAGCTCCTGCTGGCAGCCTGCAGGGAGTGGTGTGGGGAACATCTTCACTTAAACTACATCTGGCTGATCCTGGAGGCAGCTTTTTGTAATGATGTGGGTTAGGAAGGGCATAACAGTGTCTTTAGGATTGCAGAGGCCATTGGGAGCGTTAATTAAATTCTGGGGAAAAGCCTTTTAGAAGTGCAGTCCTGCAGCCAGAGAGCTTGGAGCTTTTATCATTGACTCACAGTATGTGAGAAGGGGCTGTCTAAGAGTTCCTGCCAGTCTGATCAGGATGTGTCAGATGCTTCTGTTTTACATGTCAAGCTTGAAGGGTGTCACAGCCATCCTCCTAAATTGCCTTGGGGTCAGAAGGACAGGTATCACCCCTGGTGCCCTGTCGTTCTTCAGCTCTGAACAGTGAGTGATCCTTCCTCATCAAAGCCCAGTTTGCCTCCTGCCACACCAAAGCCTGGTGTACTGCTCATCTCAAGTCAGCTAATTGTGATGGAAGATGTGTTTGGCTGCCTTAATTTATCATCCTGTTTGGAAAAATGACACCTGTGCTTCACATTTTCCTTGTGGAATGTGATGTGGTTTCTTTCCAAAGTGAAGTGAAATGTGGTGCTGGAGCCCTGTGCTTGGGCTGCAGCTGCTGCTTGTCCTCAGGAGAACATCACACTGAACAGCTCTGGTGGCAGCACTGGATCCAGGTCAGGTCTGTGGCACTGCTGGGAAAATCTCAAGAGACACTGTCATGCACCAGTTTGAGGTGATTTGTGTGGAGCCAGTAGGACTGAGATGAGAGTGGTTTTGTCTGGAGTTATTTTCCTAAGTGCTGTAATTTCTGATGAGCTCGTGGCAGGTGGTTGTTAAAGGACACATTTCAGTGATTTAAGGTGGATATTGGAGTGCTTGTGTCTTCCAGAAATTAACTGGATAACGAAGGGAAGCTTCTTCCCACTTGTGCAGCTGCTTGGCATTTGCTGTTGCTCACCTGAGGCCTTAGAAAGATGCACCTCTGCACAGAGCAGGGCGCAGGGCAGGCTGGAAGCACTTTGTGGTTAAATACTGTCAGATCACTTTGGGGTGATTTGACTTGGTTGAAACAGTGTTGAAAGTGACGGCTAATTGTGAGAATTTGAGGACAGAGGAGCTACAAGGAGGACTAGAACAGCCCAGAGTATTTTTAACAGTAGAGGGTTGGAATGTATGGAAGTAGTGAATTGGACATCAGTTCCTGGACAAATTGGGTGAGGTGAACAAGCTTGTATTTCCCAGACTTAGAGTCACAGAATCCTGGAATGGTGTGGGCTGGAAGGGACTTTAAAGCTCATCCAGTCCCACCTTCTGCCGTGGGCAGGGACACCTTCCACAGTCCCAGGGTGCTCCAAGCCCCAGTGTCCAACCTGACCATGGACACTTCAGGGATCCAGGAGGATCCTGTTGGGCTGCTCTTAGGTCTTGGTGTGACCTCTCTTGATCCTCTGCTCTGCTCTATTTCCGTGTTGCTTCCAGGACAAGAATGATCTCACTCTGTGGATGGACTGGATCTGCTCCAATCTGCACTGGAGACTGGCAGGGCAAACAAAAAGCTGCCATTCCCATTTTAAAGGTTTTCTGGGTTTTATTTAAAGCCAGAGTGAAGCAAAACTCAAACCAGTGTATTTTGTTCTCACAGGGATCTGGATTTATCCTGGAAAAACTTAGAGAAGCTTGTAATTGAGGTGAGGGGGAAATGCTTCCCTTGGAAAGCCCAGGGACTGTGCAGCTCAGTCTTTAATTTTAACAAGAACCTTAGGTTTCTGTGGCACTGGAGGAGTTCATAGAGGTAAAAAGGTAAAAGATTTTCCTGCTGTTCTTGGCTCTTGTTTCTGCTCTGCCTTTTGCTGTGTAAGAGCTGACACTCAGGATTTCAGAGGCACAGGGAACATGTGAGAACATCCACACATAGGTGCCCTTCTACAAACCAGAGGAACATAAGTAGCTCCTAGAAGTTTTTAAAGTTTTATTGATTTTTTTGTTCTGTATATTTGGTGTTGTTTTTTTTCTTTTTTGTTTTTGTTTTTTTTTTTTTTTTTGGGGGGGGGATGTCTCTATTATCCTTAAGAAAGACAATCCTAAGGATTTGGATCCCAACCTAACAGGTCTCCAGCCTGACACTGTCACTGGGGAAACTTCAATCTTTCTAAAATGTTTTCCTTTATTTCCTCTTTGAATTCTTGAAGGTAAGAGAGCGTTTGAATGCTCTCAGCTGCCAAAGCTCATTTATCTGTTGTTTCTTTCACACCACTCCTGCCTTATCTCCAAGTTGCTGTGAATTGTGAGTAGCAGGGACAATGGGCTCTGTGCAGGAAGGCTGGAGTTCCTCTGGGGGGAAGCTGGAGGCTCTTTGGAGACCAGGGACTCTCTGTGCAGTTCAAAGATAGAGGAAATAATATCAGTTTGTTAATTAAGGTCATTTTAGAAGGTAAATCTAGTTTTAAAAACCCCACAAACAGCTGAGCAATGGGAGAAGCTGCAATGCTTCCAGGACAGCCTTTGTTTGCAAGTAAAGGTTTCCTTCAGAGTTCATGCTTTTTCCTCAAACCCCAGAGTTATTCTGTGACTTAATTAAACAAAGCTCGTTATTAAATGCATATTTGTCTTCCAGGTGGTCTTAAAATATTTAACCATTTTTTTTTTATTGACCATGGGATGATGGTCAATGGTGAGAGATGAAATGGTTTTGAGATGAGTGCAGGAGTTTATTGTTGTATGAGTGTAATTTTAAAAACTGAGATGCCCTTTTCCCTGAACCCAGTGCTGATTGGAAAACTATTCTTCTCTGCAAGAATTTGTCTTCTGTTTCCTACAGATGATTAAGTTAAGTCAAAGTGATATTGACACACAATCATTCTGCTTGACCAAATACACCAGAAAGACAGTAATTAAAATTCACTTCTTAATGCAAACTAGATGTTAATTACAAAAATCTTTGGGGAATACTTAAAATGGAAAAGTAATCATGTTTATCCTGGGATAGAATGGAAGTCAAAAACCACTGTATGACACTTGCAAGATATTTTAAGCTCAGTATGGGAGGTTTGCTTGATGGTTCCCAGTCTTGGTTCCACAAACCAAAGGGCAGCATTGCTGGGAGAGCACCCATGCCACAGAGGCTGAGAGAGAGCAGGGAAATACATTTTAGGGGTGCAAATGTCTCAGGATTTGAGGCTGAGAGCAGAGCAGGGCAATTTTAGGGGTGAAAATGTCTCAGGATTTGAGGCTGAGAGCAGAGCAAGGCAATTTTAGGGGTGAAAATGTCTCAGGATCTGAGGCTGAGAGCAGAGAAGGGAAATACATTTTAGGGGCGAAAATGTCTCAGGATTTGAGGCTGAGAGCACAGCAATTTTAGGGGTGAAAATGTCTCAGGATTTGAGGCTGAGAGCAGAGCAAGGCAATTTTAGGGGTGAAAATGTCTCAGGATTTGAGGCTGAGAGCAGAGCAGGGCAATTTTAGGGGTGAAAATGTCTCAGGATCTGAGGCTGAGAGCAGAGCAGGGCAATTTTAGGGGTGAAAATGTCTCAGGATCTGAGGCTGAGAGCAGAGCAAGGCAATTTTAGGGGTGAAAATGTCTCAGGATTTGAGGCTGAGAGCAGTGGAGGGAAATACATTTTAGGGGTGAAAATGTCTCAGGATTTGAAGGTCCATAATGTGAATAATCAAAGCAGAAATGACTGTCATACAGACCAAGCCGGTTGATCTGTTCAGGGCAGGATGTGAGCAGTGATAGTGCTTGTGCCCATTACAGTATCTCCAAGGAGCGCGTGTTGCACATTAAAAACCGTGGCAAACTAACCCAAAAATTGCGTGGTGTTTTCCAGAATCGCTGGTGAGAACCTTCACTCCTTTCTACTTCGCGGTGGAGCCGCGGGACGTGCTGGCGGTGCGGGGAGCCGCGGTGACCATGAACTGCTCGGCGCACTGCGAGAGCCCTCCCCGGATCGAGTGGAGGAAGGACGGCGCTCTGCTCAGCCTGGAGTCGGATGAGCGCCGGCAGCTGCTGCCGGACGGGTCTCTGCTCATTAACGCCGTGGTGCATTCCAAGCACAACAAGCCCGATGAGGGATATTACCAGTGCGTGGCGACTGTGGACAGCCTGGGCACCATCGTGAGCAGGACGGCAAAGCTCACGGTGGCAGGTAAGGCTCTGAAGGAGTGCTCTGCCCTTGGGAAAATGGGAATGTGCTTCCAGCAGCTGGCAGGGAAACTGGGGTTGTGGCTCTCATTTTACTGGCATGTGTTCTGCTCCTGTAAGCAGCTTAATGTGGGGTATTTCTCAGGAAAGCTGCAATGGATTAAGGGAAGTGTCAGGTGTCTGGAATCACAATGGAGATTTGCCACAGCTTAGACAGGGGGAGAAAACGAGATTTTACTTTCTTTATGTATAAATAACCTTAAAATAACTTTCTGTGCTTGTATGTGGAGAATTACCTGCTCTGTCTGAAACATTTGGGAAGCTCCTAACAGCAGTGTGTACAGTTCCTGCAGGACTGGGAGATGGGTAGAGAATGGAGTTCTATTTTTATGTTTCTTGAGTATCAGGTGTGGACAGGAAAGTTTAAAAACCAAATGTATACAAATTTCCATTTAAAAGCCCAAGTCATAACCTTGGCTGTGGTGTAGACTTGATAGGTGATAGCTTTATTTTGGGGGGCAGGAAGCAGTGAGGGAGTGAAGTTTGCAGGTAAAAATAAACATTGTCTGGGAAAAGTGATCTGTCACTTGCTTGTTTCTCAGGGATTGGTATTGTCAGATTGTGTCTTGTAAACAGTAAAGCAGGAAGAGACTCGTAATTACTGAGTAAGGGTGAGACTTCAAAAACCAACCAAAAGTAAAAAACAAGGTAAACTAAGGCACTGTAACTAGAAAAAAAAAAAGCCTATGAAGCTATTTTCCTTTGTTTCTCTAATGATGTTTGCCAGCCTTTTTCAAACAGTTGTTTTTCCTTTGCTTAATAAATGTCTGGGGGTAATGAATTCTTCCTGACTGGTGCTCCTGCATCTCCCAGAGCTGCTGCTTCCATCGTTTGTATTCAGATGTTGTTCCCATTAACTTGGCTTGTAGCATTGTTGTGAAACATCAGCAGTGTCAGAAATAGAAAAATTGGGGTTTAATACCTTAAAAGAGTGACTTTGAGAATCTCTTAATGAGGAATAGATTTCCAAGCTTCTTGGCAATGAGGACAATAAAGGCAGTTCTCCCACACTTCTCTGGAGCAATTACCACCTCCCTGCATCGCTGCTGTCGGGATTAATTCTGCTGCTTTCCACATGAGAGCCTTCAGCCTCCTGCCTCTGCCATCAGCCTGCTCTATATGATCATTAGGTGAGGTTAATGGGGTTAAAAATGAAGGTAAGCCAAAATGTCTGCTGAATTTCCACTTCCATTTTCTCCTATCTAGGTAGTAGAAGGTATTATTTCAGTTGGTATTTTCTAAAATGATAGAATCTTTAAGAGCCTCTTAATACTTAAAAAAGAACCCAAGTACTTAGAAAAAAACAAAACCCAAGAGCCTAATTTAAAAAAAAAACCACAAACAACAATGCAGTTCTGGTGAGGCTTTTTCCCAAACAATCTTAGCTAGAAAACAGAACAAATACAGTCTGGCCCAAGACAATAAGGACCTTCCCCACACAACCAGTTGCCCCTTTGGCACACATTGGCCTGACAGCTGTGTGTTGAGATTATTGATTGATTCCATGCAATAAAAATGGTATTTTATTGCCCATAACTAGAGGAAATACTGGTGACACATGTTGTGCATTGCCTTTTGCCATCCTGTGCCTTGGAAACCTGCCCCTCTGGCTGCACTGCTGCAGAGGCTTTGGCAGATGTGGGTGTGTGAAAACCTATTTACCACCCCAGTCAAGTGCCAAGAGCTGGGCAAGACCATGCTGAGTTTAATCCTCTTGTAGGGGGAAAGGCACTTTGGTTCCTGAAGGCTTTGGAATAAGAGGTGGAATATTTAAATTCTGGTTTAGCCTATTGCTTTTCCTCATTTGAATCCCTTAGTTTTAACAGTGGTTTTTAATATTCCTTCCCACTCTTTGTTTTAATTGGCAGCTTTCAGGCTGTGGTGAGCGTGGGCATTGTTAGCATAGCAAGGGCTCCCCTCAGCCTCAGAATTCCAGTGGGAGGGAGTGAATTCCCCTCTTAATTGAGCAGTGGGGTTCCTCTGCTGTGTGTGGGTGTGGTGCTGCCAAGCACCTGATCTCTAAAAGGGAGCATTATGAAGTGTAGCTTGTATGTTTGAACAGCTTCTTACTCATTAAATAACTCTAGAAAATGACAAGTTCTGGTTAGTCATGGAGACCAGGGCAAGGAAATCCAGTCAAAACATGAAATGTGCCATCATGTGCTGGAATTTTCAGTCTTGGAACTGCACAGCCAGTGGATGATGCTGAGCAATTCACCTGCAGGAAGGTGGCCAGATTTGGATAAGTTTCTCAAGTTACTTAAAGGATTTTTTTATAGAGAAATCTAAAATCTTTGGGTTTTGGAATCTGAAGCTCTTTGGTTGCCACAGGCTGATGGGATTTGTTTAGTGAACCACTGTATGAATAACTCAAAACACATGGTCTGGAGTGCTGGGTCAGGGATTGCAGCAGGGACTGACTGGCTGGGGTTTGCATCAATTTGTGTGTTTGACCCAGCTCTGAAGGTGCTGTGGCAGCTCCACTGTGCACTTGGCAATGTGCTTTTAAAGGACCTTTTGTGTGTGTGATGATCCATGAGAACACTTTGCTCTTTGGGTTTTTGGAGGTGTGAGGATCAAGAGATTCTGTTGCAACTGAGCCTCTTAAAGAAACTGATCTTTGCTGCCTTTAGATTTAAAAAAGTCAGAGGATGTGATAAAATATTGCATTGTGAAGAACACTTGAATTAGTCTGTAACTAGAAATTGTGTGCTGCTACACCTTGGTAATAAAGTGTCTGCTGTTCTACCAGGCTTGTGGTAGTAAATCCTTGATTTTTAGGAACTGCAAACAGCAATAAATGTTAGTTTTCTTTAATGAGCAGCAGTTTGGGGATATGAGTATCTTCCCCATTCTGTGTGAGCCTTCACAGTTTGGTTCCTTCAAGCAAATGAGGTTTAAGTTTGTCATGACCAGTTTCTAAGGGCAGTGGAGGGAGAAGGTGGTCATCCAAGTCTGTGTAATGTGTAGGATTTTCCCATTGTTATGATGGATTTGAAGTAGGGAAAGTCAAAGGAACTGCCTAATTTATGTAAAGCCACAACACTTTAATCATTGCCTTGGTGCAGTATGTTTTTTAATTGGCTTTTGAAATGCAAATCTGTCTTTGATACTTAAGTGCCAGTTAGATCTTAAGAAGGGTAGAGGGTTTAAAAAAGCTGCTGTAAAACATGGATTAAAAATAGATTTACAGAGTTTTGGAGATCTGTGTCTGTAATTCATCTTGGAAAAAATAAATATGTATGTATTTTCATAAAAAGTGTAATGACATGAGCTGAAAATATTCCCAGGATGATCTTTCCCCAGTCACTGGTGACTGTGGCTTGGTTAAAGCTTTTATTAAGAGAACAGATACATGAGGATCTTAAAAGATGGGGAGTGTGACAGGGGCACTCAGTTTGATCATGCAGATTTATTTGCTCTATAAATCTATCTCAAGACTGCTCACTAAATTATTTGTTTCACCTCCGTCATCTTCTTTCCCCAAGTGAATCCAGCTGGTTTTCTTCCTCTTCTTCCACTTATCTTTGCATTTGATAATTCTTGGCTTTGAGCTTTGTTTCATTTGCTTGGCTGTGATGAGGCAGGTGTGGCACTGCCTTGGTACAAACTTCAGATGTGTCTGAGTTTCATTAATTTAAAAGCACTTGCTGATAACTTCTGACTTGTTTTTTCTCACCTCAACTAAATGATCTCCTTGAGTTATTATTTCTCATTTAAATACTCACAGAAATTTTATTTTCAAGTCTTCATTTTGTATGCTGGGTGGAGGAGGGATCTGCCCTCACTTGGGGTTCACTGCTGAGAGTTCCTCCAGACTCAGATAGAGGGAATGGACTTTGCTGGGGAAATTGCTCCAGTTTTTAGCTGACCACATTGCCTTTTCAAGATTTATTTGTGTCTTTTGTGTGTCCAGCTTGGGGCTTCCAAACTGATGACTGAGAGAGCTTTCCCTGGAATTGCAGGAGGCCTGGCTGGGCTATGGCAGTTCCTGAGGCTTGGAGGAGTTAATTGAGCTCTGAGCCAGGAGCTGCCAGGGCTTAATCCTGCTTCTGCTGCAGCTCCTGACACCAGCTCCAGATCTCCATGCTTTGCCTTTTCTCCATGGGCTAATAAAGAATTTTTATACTATAAATTTAAAGTATTGCTTTCAAGGTAGAGCTCTGCAAAGCCCAGCAGCAGAGGTGTGCTGTGTTTCCTTCTGGCATGTTGGAGTGCTTAGCTATTGAATATCAATCACTTATTTCTGTATAAATAATGGTGAATAGATAAGGGTTTTTTTCAAACATTAGTTTGAGCTGAAATTTTATCTTCCCTTTTTGCCATAATCACAAGGAGCTGCAGGGAAGTAGGCAGATTGTTTGGTTCTGTTTGTTCATGTCCTCTGAGAAGTTTGCCAAGCTCTAAAGATTACAGCTGAGCAGTGTATTTCTCACTAGACTCCATGTACCATCCCAAAGGGTGAGAGAAAAGCTTGGGACAAACTGTCCCAGCTCCACAGAGATGGAGTTAAGTCAGAAATAACAGCACGTTTTTACCCAGGATTGCACATTTCCTGCAACAGCAAGGAGAAAAAAATAATCTTGATCAGATCTTTGTGAATAAAGAACATTCTGTATCTTGGAGCTGGGAAAAAAACCTCAGAGCAGAGATACTTCAGAGGAGAGTACTTAAGAGCACTTAGCCAGTAAGTGACATGGGTGATAAATTTTCCTTGCAGAAATGTATTTTTCTATGAAAAAAGCATCTACATTTTTCATAAATTGGCTTAGATCAAAATGCATTTCTTCATGACAGGTAAATGGCAAAGGTGGTTTTAACACAACTGCAGTTTGTACAGGTTCTGTCAGCAGTTACTGAATGTGTGAGAGTTTAGACACTTAAGGCAATAAATGTTCTGTGTTATTTGTCATTCTCAATTCTTGCTGTCCACATTTGTCCAGCTAAAATAGCAAAGAAAATCTCTGTGAGCATTTGAACTGATCTTCAGTTCTTGAACTGAAGGCAAAGGTCCAGTTTCAAAACTATTACAAATTTTTAGTCTCAGATTGGGATTTAATACTGGAACCTTTTGCCATGTCCAGGGCAGAGAAGGGCAGGACTTGCCTGCAGCTGGATTACAAATAGAATCCTGGGGAAAGCCCACAGCAGGGAATGTGACCTGCTTGTTTTGAAACTCTTCATTGACCTCTAATGACCAAGTCAGAGCCCAGGTGAAGAGACTCTTAATTTGCTTGCTTAAAACTAGTTCCTGTTGAAAAATGCAGGTTTTCTTAAGCTTTAGTATTTCAAATTTGTTTCACCTTGCATCACACCAAATCCATCAGCTCATTGTGATAAATACTATCCCTGTTCTGAATTCTGTGGGTCAGTGAGCCAGTGAAAGCTTATTTGTGCTTGCTGGAGGGTGACAAATGCTCTGCTGAAGCTGGAGTAGAGGGGACACTACTGGAGGTGTGTGGCACTTGTGCCTGAGCTTCCTGCTTTAGGAATGATGTAATGGCACTGCTCAGAAAAAACCTCATGTTTTCTAGGCTGAAATTCAAGTCCCATGCAATGCAAGTCTTGTAACTGGCAAAGGGAATATCTTTTGTACCTCTAGTTCATGGGCATGTTCCTGTACTTCAGAATAATATAAACTTATGTAAATCATACAGTGGGAGCTCTTTGCAGCATACCTTTCCATCTTGACCTTTGCCTTTGAAAATATGGCAGGTGATAGAGTTAATCTGTGGAGAAACAGGAATTCTGTGGAAGGGAGCTGGGGGCCAAATCTCTGAAATCCCTCATGTTTGGCTGGGGGGTGTGGATGGTGAGACAGGGACAAGGGATACTGTACTGCTGGTACATCAACAGCCCTGAACAAGGAACTTGACTGAGCCTTGCTTGGATTGGATTCTCATTGTAATATTTGCACTCAGATCAGATTTTTCCCTCTCTCTGCTCTGCATGTCAGCACCAGCAATCCCTGTGTAATTCTGTTTGACAAGTTTGCACGGGGCTTGCTGGGAATCCCGAGCTGTCAGCAGAGGGATGGTTACATCTGCAGCCTGTGTTCCTCACTGCTGCTGCACAGGGTGGAATCAGCAAGAGATTTCAGCTTTATTAGTGCACAGTGAAGGCTCTGTGTGCTGACTTTGTTCAGGTTTCTGATTGACTGAATATTGCTTTTTGAAAATGAGAAGAACCTGTACTATTTGTACTATTGCCCCAAGTGAAAGGTGACACAAAAGCAGCAAGGGTAAGAAGTATCAAGGCACAAGATTAATGTGTTATTTTTCTGCAACAGGAATTCAAGATGAAGTTTAATGACTCTGAAAAGAATTAAAATGGAGGAAAATTATTTTGAATAAGGAAAAATAAGTTTATGACATATGCTAGGGTTGATTACAGTGAGGCTAGCTAATGGTATCATTCTTGAAAGCATAGGGTGTCTCACCATTCACATAAATACACTGGAAATAAGGATGCTAAAAATTTTAAAAAACTCTCCAAGCCATATTCATTTGCATATAGAAACCCCTATTTTACAGGAACATGGGAAAATGTCTCTAGGTAATTTATATGTTTCTGTGAAGGTGTTGCTCTTCCTTCTGCAACAGCTTGTGAAGTCAGCCCTGGCTTAAATGCACTGTTAATCTGTTGTAAAAAGGGAGTAAAAATTGGGCAGAGAGGCTCTATTGTGGAGGGACCTCTAAAAATCAGTTCCTGATACTCTGAGGTTTGTGGCCAGCAGCTGCTGCAGGAGTCAGTGGTGTGCTGATGCCACCTGAGCTGTGCTTGTGTGAGATAATTTGCAGTTATACGGCTTTTAGTGTTATCCTGCCACACACCCTTGTTGTCTCCAGACATGTCTGTGAGCTGCATGTTTGTGCTTTTCACAGTTCTTTGTGCTTTGTTTGTCTGCTGTCCTGTCAGCCCTCAAGCACCCTGTTTTTTGGGCTTTCTTTGCTATTCACGTGTCCCAAGGAGTTCACAGTGAAATTGTTGGTTGTTTCCTGTCTCTAAATGCCTGTTGTCAGGTACCAGCTGTCTTTGTCACTATCTATAGAGTTGCCTGCAAAAGTTTTTCAGATCTTTCCTTTCTTTCAGTTTTGTGATAAATTCATCCTGACAGTCCTCTCTGTGCATTAATCTTCTTTGAATAGCTTGTTCACATGAGCTTCCGTAATTGATAGCCTCGCCTGGAACTAAAATTATTTAACCTGTCAAGCTCTTTTCTTTCACCACAACCCTCAGATATTATTCTTCTTTTGTTATGGCTCTCGATTTTGTTTTAGAAAGAGTAATTGTGAGCCTGTAGGGTTCTTATTTTTAGGCAGTCTATTGATGAAGGCCTGAAGTTCCTTAAATGATGAGGCAATCTGTGTGCCTTATCTTTAGGGCTTCTCTTGAAATCCCACAGGGGTTTCATTGGTTTGTCTTGCTATTAGAATGATCTTCAACAGCAGCAAATAAATGACTCCATGGTTTGCATGCCCTCAATTCGTTTTTCCAGGCATTAAAATGTTGTTTTAGCCATTTCTTGGTGTCTGTGGAGATTGGATTCATTGTGGCTGCTGCTGCTGGAGCTTTTGTGTTGTTTGAACTGCCAGTCCTGTCTCCAGTTTTCATGGTACTATTTCACCTCCTCCATCAGCAGGTCTAGTTTTTCTGTTTGTCTGTGCAACACTTCTTGAGCCTGACCACATGCTATGGACTGACACCCCCACCTCACACCACTGCTTTTCTTGTAGTTGTGGTTGTCAGTAGTGACCTCTGTGTTTTTGAAATTCTTCATTCAGTCATTTTGTTGCTCCCATTTCATTCCTGAAATAATTTATTGATCTCTTCTTAATATCACCTAACTAGAATTTGAGTTTGCTTGTTTTGCCAGGTAGAACATCATAATATGCTGATGTGTTTTCCTTGTCCAAACACCCTCTAAAATTTCTGGATGTGTAGTAGATATAAGGGAGAAGTTGTTCCCTGTGAGGGTGGTGAGGCCCTGGCACAGGTTGCCTGGAGAAGCTGTGGCTGCCCCTGGTTCCCTGGAAGTGTCCATGGCCAGGTTGAACAATGTTTTGTGCAATAGTTTGCTATTTCTCACTATGGTTTTTTGTGTACCTTCCCCATCAGATAATTGAGTGTGAAAGGGGTGCTCAGGACAGCTCTGAGGTGCCACCAGGTCACTCAGTGTGTCACTGTGTGTGACAGTACCTGTGTCTGGGTGTGTTACTGATGTGTCCAGTGACATTTTCCTCTCTCCCTTCATTCTGGCCAAGGGACACTGTTTTTAGTCAGCCCCATGCTGTCATGGCTGTGTTTAACCAAGTCAGGATTCTGGTTGTGCACTGACATTTCTCATTTGTGTTCTGTATTCCATATACTTCCCACTCCTGTTTAGCCAGCAAAGACATTTGGTAGGTTTTCCTCTCTCCATGTTATAGTCCTTGTAAAAATCCCCTTCCCTTCCCTGAGGAGCTGTCTCCTGCCTGGATTTTTGGTTGCATTCTCCCTGTCCAGTTTGCCTAAAGCAAAGGGGGAGAATGATGTGCTGCTTGGTGTTTGTAGCAAGGACTGGAATCATCTGGCCTTAGCCTAATTCAGGTGATGCTGGACTTGTGTTTGTAATTACAAAGTCTGCTCCATGTGCCAGTGAGATCCAGGAAATATGTCTCATTAGCAGGAGTGTATTTTAAGCCATTTCACACCTCTGCCACTCCAACAAATGATGCTGAATAATGTTGGAGAGAAGGAGCTGTGATAATTTAATGAAGTGTCCACAGATGGCTGGACTTATTAATTTTTTAGCAGGGTTGGGGTGGGGATGCACTAACAAAGTAGGCAGCATCTTTGTGGTCTGCTGTGTTGCTGAAGGGTAGCAGATGTTGGAGCTGTCCTAACAATAGGGGATCATGTTCCCATTCTCCAGTACCTCCTTGTGGTGCTGAAATCTCCACACTTCCCAAGAGGCTGTTTGGGGGAAGGAGCCATAGTTATGGATTTGTCATGAGTTCAAATTCGATCAGGCAGACAGCAATGGGGGAATATTCAAGTGGCTGAAAATTGTGAGCAGTTTGTGGGATCATTCACAGACTAGTTGGATGAATTTCAGATTGAGAGTGGAAGCTGTAGGGTGGAATGTTTGCAGCTGGTGCTGCTGGAGTTAGTTTAGAGTTGGGTAGGTTAGGAAAGACTTGAATAAAAGTTAACTCTGGGCAGCAAAGGCTTTTCACAGATGGTATCCAGGAGGGAATAGGATGGAAAACCTGCCAGCTGCTCCTGTGCTTTACTTTTTCCATATTTCAGTAGAAATGGGGGGAAAGAATGGAAAACATTTGCTGAGCACATCGAGATGTCACAAGAAGGCATGAAACCAGCTTTGGGAAAATGTTAATTGCACAAACGTGATGTGTGTGTGTTTACACAGTTTAATGTTTATACAAAGTGTTATCTTAGATTCCAGTCACAGCAGTGGCAGCAGAGGGGAGGAAAACACTCACAGAATGAGCACTTGTACAGCCCTGCCACAGGTAGGGAAAGGGGATTCCTCCACAGCTTGCTCTCCCCTGGAGATGAGATGGTTCTATTTTCTCACTTCCCTTTTGTGGTGCTGGCTTGTGAGGTGGGTCCCAAAGGGTTGGTGGGACTCTGTGGGGATGTGTGGCAATGGCTCCCTGTTAAACAGAGCAGTGTTTGCAGCGTGGCTGGAGGCTGCAGAGCACAGGCAGGTGTGGCTCTGCAGTTACTGCACTCAGGTGAATGAGTTGTTCAGTAATGGTTTGTAATGAAGGGCTTTTTCCCTTTCAGTCTCCTTGGAAATGATTGGCACTGGCTGCAGTTGCAGGAAGGCTGCTGAACTAGATTGGCATCTGGCTCAGGGCAGTGAATTCCCTGATTCTGCAGACTCCAGGAGATGAAATACTGGCTCCATTGAGGGCAGGAGACTACAGCCAGAATTTTAACCATCTGTGTTTTCCAGAAGCATGGGAATTACTGCTTTTCTAGGCACATCTTTTTCAGAAATGGAGACAATGGGCCACAAATCTCAGTAATGCTGAGGCTGGGAATGCTGTTTGAATGCACCACATTTGCATTAATGGATTGTTCATTCACATTCCTACCATTGCTCTGGGCTTGGATGAGGGCAAGGGAGAGACAAAAGGGAAGGAGAAAGGAGGGACAGAGTTGACTTCCCCACCTTCTCTGCCACTTGCATTGTCCTAGCAGAAATGAGGGGTTTGGGGTGCATCTAATTCCTGTTATATGTGTTCTCCTGCCTGTGTTGAGAGAACATTCCAGATGGAAAATCATCCTTCCTAAATTGAGTTTATTAACCTGCATTCTTGCTAGGTCAATAGTATTTTCCTTTGGTGTCCTGAAATCGATACCTAATGTATGTGCACTGCCACAGAATGATTAATGTGTGTACAAACATGAAAAAATTGTCTTCAAAGTCAGAAGCCCAAAGTGTCATTTATCATGACATTCATTTACCAAAAGATGGGCTGATGTCTTCAACTGATTGCCCTGAAACACATGGGTGAGGAGTGGGGGCTGCTTCCTCAATGAGGGATGTGTCCTCCATCCCTGGAAGTGTCCCAGCCCAGGTTGGATGGGGTTTGGAGCATCCTGGGATAGTGGAAGATGCCCCTGCATGTGTCAGGGGATGGCATTGGATGGATTTTAAGGTCCCTTCCAACCCAAACCATCCTGGGATCCTACTCATCATTAGAACTTCTTGCTCAGCCTTCTTGATTGAAGTAAATACAAACCACTGAGAAAAAAGTATCAACTTTTAGAAAAATTAACTTTAAAAATGGTTTTAAAAGTGTTTGTAGTTTAACTAGACTGAATTGGCTTACATGGTGATGCCTTTAAAAATTATTATAGAAAGTTCAGGAAATGGTGGCTTAGAAGTTGATAATTGGTATTTTGAAGAGAGCAGCTCTGTAATGGAAAGGTTCTGGGCTGGGAGATGAAAAGGTATTTTCTAGTGGCTCACTGCTGCAGGAGGTGTGCCAGCACTCTGGGACCTTCTCCTGGATTTATAAACAGATCTCCAAATTAATAGTAATTAAGGCCTGGATTTGGAGTGCTTTTTATAATGCATAGTGATTGTTTTGTGGTTGTTTGTTGGCTAAAGCAAAGGGTCCTCCTCCACAATGGAGGCTTTTAAGCAGTGCAAATTGCCAATAATTGTAGAATAAGAGAAAATTACTCTTTAGGACAAAATTATAGGCTAGGTTAAAATGTATATTTTAAAATGACACAGGACTATGACGAAATACAGGTTTTAGTGGCATTTAAGATGACTTGGAAAATGAACTGTAATTTCATTTCTAGTGAATAATGAAACCATCTTGAATAAAGCTTATTTAACCTCAGTGGAGCACCTGGAAACAACAGAAGGCACAAGGTCTGTCTTGTCCAGGAAATGAACAGTACTTGTAAGGGATTAAAATTAAAGCATATTTGAGCTGTGTGTTAGAAATTGCAGTCCTGTGCTTAAAGTGGCCAGTGTGGGGCTGGCTGGGAGCAGAGAGATGGCAACATCTGAGGTGAAAACAAGTCATGGGGTCACCTGGCTAAAGGAGGAGAGCCAGGATTCCCTCCAAGGCTGGGGAAAGAACTGGGTTAATATGCAGGGCTCTTAATAAGTGAGAGATAAGAATCAGAGGTAATCATGGACATCTAATGGGTTCTGTCAGGAAGGAGATGCTCAGAAAGGACAGATGCCTCAGAGACTGGAGTTCAGAGGCTCAGGGTTAACAGCCTTATCAGCTGTAACAACAACCTGTTTACCCACTGTATCAGTGAGTGTGGCAGATGGGGAGACCTTGTCACCCTTGCTGTGGCCTCCATGGTCTCACTGGGAAAATTAAATAATACTCCAGACTGACTAATGATGGGAATTCTGAGTCAAGCAGATGCAGAGATGCCTTGGGGTTGTACTGGGACACAGGGATGGGTGATTCAGGAGAGGAAAAGGTTGCTTGGGTTCCAGGATTGATGGTGCAGAGCCACTGAAATGGTTTCATCTTTTGGGAAGATCTTTTCAATACACAGAGAAGCAGTTTTGTAATATTTCTGTGGATGTTAGTGATCTTAAATTACTGTAGGTACTGGGGTTTGTCTTTCTGCCAGGAGTGCTTGGTGGCAGAGCAGGAGGCACGTGGGGGTCAGTTGAAGCAAGGGAGGTTCTGACTGGGTTTAAAGAGGAGTTCTGCTCCATGAGGTAGGACAGGCTGCCCAAGAGCTGTGCAGTCTCCACCCTTGGGGGTTTTTGAGGTCTGACTGGACAAATCCCTAAGTAACCAGCTCTGACCTTGTAGTGATTCTGCTCTGGCTGGGTCTCATCCTTCCATAATTATCCTACCATTCTGCATCTTTAAGATA
This sequence comes from Oenanthe melanoleuca, assembly GCF_029582105.1. Classification (NCBI taxonomy): domain Eukaryota; kingdom Metazoa; phylum Chordata; class Aves; order Passeriformes; family Muscicapidae; genus Oenanthe; species Oenanthe melanoleuca. Next base: position 17,064,965 of record NC_079344.1, read on the forward strand.
GATAGAGTGTTAAGGGAATGAGGGAGAGAAACTAAATATGGTTGTTTCATTAACCAGAAGGAGAGTTGAAAGAAAGAAATTGGATTTTTTGTTTCTGTGAATACCTTGGAGGGACTGATGGATAAATATCAAAGATACAAAACAATACCAAAACTAGGTATTATTTATTAACAAGTCAAGATCAAAGGACTGCAAGTTGGTTGGAAGTACACTGGGAGGGGAAACCAGAAACTGAAAGCTTCTCAGATGAATGATGTTATGGAAGGAATCCCCAGGTGGGACTCTGAGAGGGAAGAAAATGTATAACAGTTGGAGATGAGCTGTACAGATTATGGGAAGGAACTTGAGAGGACAGAAGTGTTATGAATATGTTAGCAGTCTCCTCTGTTAGGATTCATTCTGGCTGTCCTGCAGGATTGGTCCTTCTACTGGTACATTCTTGGTGTATTTGGGGTAGGTATTAGTGAGACTTGTGGAAATAGGGGGTTGAACTGTGGCAGATTTGATCTGTCTATACAGAATACTTAGGATGGGGGAACTGTGGCTGGCTGCCCATCCAGCTGTGCCCTCGCTCTGCTCCTCAGCAGGATGGAGAGGAAAGATGATTAAAGTTACTGTAATGGCAGGACAATCTGTGGAAAATTAATTTAATTTCCTGAGAACTGAAGTAATTTGAGTGGTAAGAAAACAGAAGCAAACTAAAGCACTCTCCCTGCCTGCTCCCCATTTTCCAGGTTCCACTCCCTGCCTTCACTCCCAGTTCTTCAGCCTTGTGCTCTACCCTGGTCTCCCTAGGGTGGCACCCAGAGCTGCCCTTCCTTGTCACCCTCCTCCTCCTCTGAGCTGCCCACTCCAGCACTGTGCCACACACTTCCATCACTGCTGTCCTGTGCTTTTCCCTGGCTGGGATGTACTTCATGGATGTGCCCCCAGCCTCACTGGCTGCCTCAGCTGTGGCTCCATGGAACCAGCTCCAGCTGTGTCCCCAGCCCCTTCACACAGCTCTCACAAGGGTTTGTGAAGCCATTAAGTGGTCTCTGGGTGTTCTGGAGAACATTTTTATGGAAAAGGTGACATGGTGACATTGTGCAGCACTGCTGGCTCAGCTCTGTGGGATACCCTAGAGATACTCTGGTCTTGGCCACACTGAGAATGTTCACATGCAAATATTTATCTCAGCTATATTTATCTCAGTATTTACCTTGTGGCACTGTACAGAGGTTTTTGTAGCTGGAGGTGGTAAGTGGAGGTGTTGTGTAGGCTGCATTGTAGAAGCTGTGGCTGCCCCATCCCTGGAAGTGTCCAAGGCTGGACACGGCTTGGAGCACCCTGGGGTGGTGGAAGGTGTCCCTGTCCATGGCAGGGGTGGGCCTGGATGAGCTTTAAGGTCACTTCCAACCCAAACCATTCTGGGATTCTGTGATTATTGATGTGGATGATACAACTGTCCCTGAAAAAGGCCCTTGGGGTCTTATACCCTGAGACAATGAAACCTTTCATGAGAGATGTCCCTCTCCCTACTGAAACCCCTGTTATCATTTAGGATTTCTATTGGTCTTTAACTTTATTAGATGATTGGACTTTTCTCACCTGGAATCTTAAAGTAATTGGATAGTTCTCAACTTAGAATTTTACTGGTTAGAATTTCAATCCCCCTGAAATCTCTAAAAACCCTTTGCTATGCTATGTGTCTGGATTTTGCTGGTAGAACCCTTTGAAGAAATGAAGCTGCTTTCAGAACCTCTTCGGCAGCTCCCAAAGTCTCATTCCTGGTTGGCTGAGGAGCTGAACTCTGCTCTGGGAGCCCTCAGAGCCATCCAGACCCCATAGCAGCCCAAAGCCAGAACCACCCCAGCCCAGGCAGCTTCAGTTGGGTTTGTTTGCCTTTGCACCATCCATGTTTAGCGTTGTCCTGTGAGCTGTTAAGGTTTTTAAGGAGTTGGAGAGCAGCTGAACTTCTCAGAACCTCCATCCCTGGTGTTGCAGTCGGACCATCTCACGCGTGTCTCTGTCCCCCGCAGGTGTGCCGCGGTTCCTGAGCCAGCCGGAGGCGGCGGCGGTGCGGCGCGGCGGCAGCGCGGTGCTGGGCTGCGAGGTGGCGGCGGAGCTGGCGCCGCTGCTGCGCTGGGAGCGCGACCGGCAGCCGCTGGCCCCGGAGCCGCGCCTGCTGCAGCTGCCCGGCGGCGCCCTGCTGCTCTCCAACGCCTCGCTGGCCGACGCGGGGCTCTACCGCTGCGCCCTGGACGCCGGCGGCGCCCCCAAGTACAGCGAGGAGGCCGAGCTCACAGTCCTGCCAGGTACTGCTGCTGCTGCTGCTGAGCTCATCCTGAGCTGCGCTCACTCACTGTATCCCATGGGTCAGCTTTAAGGCGTTGTCCTGGTTTTGAAGGGAAGGCAGAAGCTTCTCTTTGAAATGGAGAATGTAAACCCCCTTCCCTCCAAATTATTATAGTTTTGAAATTAAGGGGCTCTCAGGCAAAGATATGGGAATTAGGAATAACAGTTCTTTACTAGGAAAATTAAAATAGAAATGCAGTATTACACAGAACAATCCCAAACCCTGCCAGAGTCAGAATCCAAGCTGACACCCGTCAGTCAGTCAGGGTGTTGGCACAGTCCCATTCAATGGTGGCTGCATCCTCCTGCAGGGGCAGATGTGGTTCAGCTGGAGCAGTGCTCCTGGAGAAGGTGCAGTTTCCTCTGAAGCTCCAGGGATGATGTGCAAAGGTCTGGCTTTCCTCTGGGATCCAGTGCAAAGAAGGTTCCTTGGTGTCCAAAATCTCATTTTTTCTCTGGGTAGGAAAGGCTTGGCTGCTGCCCTGGCTGGAGCATCTCCCAGTGGGATGATGGAATTTTATCAGTCACACAGTGGGACTGAATGGGCCAGCAGCAGATGAGATCTTCCTGGAGGGAGGATGGGCTGTGGGAAGATAAAGATGATTGCCCAGCTGGTTTAAAGATGGCCCATGAGCAGATAATGTGTGCCAGGAGATCAGGGTCACTGCCCCACCCATAGATGGGGACAGAATTCACATTTCTGGTCACATCAACCCAACACAGGCATTCTGGGGCCCTGAGCTCTTCACAGTGATTGGAAACAGGCTGCAGACACAGGCTGCCTTCCCATATTTAATGGTTCAGCTTTCAAAGTGTTTTGTGGAAAGACTTCTTTAAAAAATTCCCCAGTAGTATACTTCCATTGTGACATGATACAAAGAGGGAATTCACTGTTTCTGTGAGTATAAAAGTTTGGGGATTTCTAAGTTTCTCAGGTTGACTTTCATGTTTCAAACCCCATGGAAGCTTCACAAAGAAATTGGTCCTTAGTCCATAACTCTTGGGATGCTTAAGCTGAGGTGCTGTTAATTGTCCCAGTATTCTGGAAATTCTGACTGTCTAAGCAATGGGCCCTTTTGGGAAGTCTCTAACCCCCAGAGTGGGTGACATTTTATTTTGGAAGGTTCAGCTTTGCCTGTTGGCTGAAATGTTGAGATATTTTTGTTAGAACAGAAGTCCAGTGCTGATGTAAACTGTTGGCACATTCAGTGTGTTCTGTTCCCAGTGACACCACCAGCTGTTCTAATACAAAGGTTTGAAAAGTGACCAAAAAATAGGACAGGAATATGGGTCATGCTTCCCCAAACTAGGGAGATACAGGCTGTGCTTTATATGAGATTCCTTAATTGTTCCCAGTGTTGTCTTTTCTGGATTATCTCCATGTTGGGATTCTCATTTGTTACTTTTGGAGAGCTGCTGGAGGGAGTTGCTGAGTTTCCATCTCAGGTTTCCATCAGGGTTAGGCTGGACAATGTCATGGTTGGCCTGACTTGGTGTGGGCAGCAGGTGGACTTGAGGCAGGTGGGGGCACTTTTCAAGGAATAGTTTGGTTTCTTGTGACTATGGCCATTCTCTACTTAAAATACTAAATTGTTCTGTAAAATACCCCCATTTTTACAATTACAGCTCTTTTGAAATTGGGATGTTGGAAATGAATCATTTTTTTCAATGACTGTTAATTCAGTTTCATTCAGTTCTTTAGCCTGTCCAAAGTCTTGTCTCTTCTCCAACTAAGGATACAGGGTTTGAAGAAAAGCACTTTTGGAAAAGATGCTTGATTGAATTCCTATAGTTTGGATTGCCTTCATGTTTCTGCAGCCCTTCAAATGCTGAGGATTTTGCTGATTGTTCTATAAACTGAAGATTTCTTGAAAATTTCCATATTACACTGATATTTTGGATTCTTTTTGGCTCCAGCTGTAGTTTCCTTGCTTTTTTAATGCCTTGCTGAAAGTGATGAAATAGAGCTGTGATAGGGAATTCAGCTGATTCTGTTTCTTTGCTCCATTTTGAATCAGAAAATACTGATAGTGAGTTTGGTAAAATCCCTCCCAGCAGGCTTTTTTTAGAAAGTGGGATTAAGCTGTTGAGGGGAAAGCTCCCTTAGTCTTGAACGGCCCCATAATTGATTGTTTGGCCTGAGAAGTATTTGAAAGAAGGATTTGAATTAATCTGTTCTTTATTCACTTTATTCTCCTTTTAAATGGTTATCTGATGTGAGGCTGACAGTGAACCCACCACTGCTTCCCAGGCTTTGAAACACACCCAGCACACTCCTGCATCCCAGGGATTTGCATCCAGACAATGTTCTGCTGCCTAAATGTTCTGCTTTGTCTGATACCAGACTGCCACTGAGCAGGAAGGTGCATTTCTGAGCTCTGCCACTTCCTAATGGGTGCTTTCAAACATAAGACTGCAAGGCAAAAATGTCACTTAATTTTGGGATCCAGTTTCCATTTACCTGTGAGCTGAGCTCCCTTCTGGGAGCTTGGAGCAGTCAGAGTTGTGTCTCCAGGGAATCATCCCACCTGGAGATGTGGTATCCCTGCTTTGCAGCCTGGCTGGCTCCACGTGCTGCTCCAGGTCCCTGTCATTTAGTTATTCCCCAGGCACAGCAGGGCAGGCAGAGCAGTTCCTGCCAGGAACGTGGGCAGAGTGACAGGGATGGGCTGGCTGATCCAGGACTGCTCACAGCTTGGCTGCCTCTGCCTGTGCCAACTCCCACGTGGGATTTCCACCTGTTCTGCTTCCCCCAAGTGTCCTGGCACCTCCTCCTGTTGTGCCTTGGAGCTCCTGTGTGCCCTGAGCTCAGTGCTGTGAACACTTGGTATTATTTTTAGTGCTTTGAGCTGAAGAACACCAAAACAACAACTTCCTGAAATCCCTGTGAGTATCACCTCGGGCCCAAGTGAGAGAGCAGCCAAATATGTGTGTGATGAGACACAGAATGTGCTTCATTCAGGGAGCAGGAGTAGAGTAGGTACAGAGTACTCTGTCCCTGTTTTAGGTGACCAGAAATGGTTTGAGGCCTTATCCAGTTGTGGAGCTCTGCTGCCATAACACCTCCAAACACCCCTCATGGTGCTGGCAATGCAGGGGTTAGTGCAAGGTGAGCAGAGGTTATTCAGCCCAAAGTGCAGCTGCTGTGAGAACCCATTTCCTCTGGGTGCAGTGCAGGGCACAGACAGAGGGCACACACTATAGTGGGGACTGAATAAATGTGCCCTTGGCTTGTGCTGCTTCTTAAGGGTGGGAAGAAAAAGGAGCAAACACCCCTCTCCAGCTAAATCCAATGCAAAACTACCTCAGAGGATTCCCTGGGATGGATGGATGGATGGATGGATGGATGGAAAACCGTGGTGGGACGTTTTTGTTTTGTGTTACTTCAGTGTGCATGTTCCTTGGTTGTATTTTACGTGGGGTCAATCACTGCTGCAATAATTTAATTTTCCAGCACTTCCTCATGCAGCTCCCTGGTGAAGGCCAAGGCTTGCTGGACAAACTCAAACCTGTTCCTGTCTTTCCTAAATCTCTGCTACCTGGTGGAAGTTCCAGTTTCAGGGCTGAAATAGCTTCCCAGGGAGTTGGGAGAGTGAGAATTCCAGAAGTGGGGAATCACTTTGCATGTCTGGAGGAAAATGGTAACAAAGCTCTACCAGAGGCTGTGGGTGAGGAGGGGATGGAACCCTCTGGAAGGGCAGAAATGAATTAGAGGTTTAATTAGTGATTATCTCTGTCTGGCTGGGTTTGTTGGATTCCAGCACGGCCAGTTCTGACTGTGTGCCGTGTGTTGCAGACGCGGAGGAGCCGCAGGGCCTGGCGCTGCTGCGGCCGCCCTCGTCCCTCAGCCGGCTGCCGGGCCAGAGCGCGCTGTTCCCCTGCCTCGCCGCGGGCTCCCCTGCTCCCCACATCCGCTGGACACACAACCACGAGGAGCTGCCCTCCCACGGGTGAGTGATGCCTCCCAGCCCTGCCTCTGCCGGCAGCGTCTGGGACCGGGGAGGCCTTCCTGGGGCTCGGAGCCTGCAGGGCCTCAGGGCTGACCCCAAATGCTGCAGGGCCTCAGGCTGACCCCAAATGCTGCAGGGCCTCAGGGCTGACCCCAAATGCTGCAGGGCCTCAGGGCTGACCCCAAATGCTGCAGGGCCTGAGGGCTGACCCCAAATGCTGCAGGGCCTCAGGGCTGACCCCAAATGCTGCAGGGCCTCAGGGCTGACCCCAAATGCTGCAGGGCCTCAGGGCTGACCCCAAATGCTGCAGAGCCTGAGGGCTGACCCCAAATGCTGCAGGGCCTCAGGGCTGACCCCAAATGCTGCAGGGCCTCAGGGCTGACCCCAAATGCTGCAGGGCCTCAGGGCTGACCCCAAATGCTGCAGGGCCTCAGGGCTGACCCCAAATGCTGCAGGGCCTCAGGGCTGACCCCAAATGCTGCAGAGCCTGAGGGCTGACCCCAAATGCTGCAGAGCCTGAGGGCTGACCCCAAATGCTGCAGGGCCTCAGGGCTGACCCCAAATGCTGCAGGGCCTCAGGGCTGACCCCAAATGCTGCAGGGCCTCAGGGCTGACCCCAAATGCTGCAGGGCCTCAGGGCTGACCCCAAATGCTGCAGGGCCTCAGGGCTCGCTGCTGGGGTAAGGGAGACTCTGGAATATCTTTATGCAACCAATTTGAAGCCTTGTCTGAAACAGGGAGATTAAGAATAGATTACTTTTAGGCTGGCACTTGAGGAAATAAGGACACTGCAGGAAAAGGAGAATGATATTTTTTTTGGGATATTTTGAGTATTTTTTCTGCAGTGGAAGTGTCCATTCTGTGGAATTGAAGAGTAAGTGTTTAAAACAAAATGATGCATTTTCTCATTAAAATAGAGTGTTAAAACAGTAGGTGTGATGGCAAAAAAATCAGTGAGCTTTCTGAGGTGTTTCAAGTGAAAACTTATATATTGTCATTGCTGCTGTAGTCAGAATAATGTGGTAGAAAATCAGTATAAAAATGCAGAGCAAATCATATCAAGCCCATTTTTGTCCATATAATGAAGGTACTTCCTAGAACCAGGATTGCAAACAGTTATTTGAATGTTTTCCATGTCCCTCGAAGTCAGCAGTGAGATTAATGGGGAGCCAAGTTAATCATGGAACAAGGAGAGGTAAATTGTGATGTGGCTGACACAGAAAGCAGTCAGAACAATGCTCAAGTCTCTGCAGCACCAGGGATATAATATATCTCTTTTTTGGCAACTCTTAAATTAAAAGAATCCAGGGGCTGGTAATTTGAACTGTCTTTGATGGGAGGCTGCTGTGGGAAATGACAAACAGCCACTGAGAGATGGTGCTGTGTCAGTGTGAAGGCACATGATCTAAATCAGGGGTTTTATCAATATAAGAACTCACTCCCCCTACAAAAGCTGATACAGACTCATTAGAGCAGCACAATCAGATGGGGAGAAATGGCAGAATAAATGTGCCTGGTAAAATCTGAATTTGTTTCTCTTGTATGTAAAGTGATGTCATGTCTTCAGGAAGTTTTGGTGCCTTATCCTTCTCTGGGTTGTGGCACATTCAGGGCACAGGGAGGTTAAAGCTCTCCTTTTATTTTCTTGATTTTTGAGACATAAAGCCCAGTTTTCCCCACCACTGAATACAGTGCTGTTAATTCCCTTTGGAATTCTCTTTCCTCATTCCATGAGGTTACCATGATAACTTCTTAGGGCTTCACAGGTATTTTCTTTTTCTCAGTTCAGAGTGAGAAATTGTTCTGGAGGGCTGGAGCATAACATTAGTAAATATACTTGGTCTTCAAATATACACAGTTTGAGTCTAACCTGATTTTTCAGAATATTTAGCATTAGTTTTTAGTATTTTGGCCCTTTGTTATAAGAATAGATTCCAGTTGACATTTTTCTTCTTTCAACACTTAGCTCTTCTTTTCTTAAAGTGAAATGTGTACTTATTGTAGGTTTGAGTTTTAAGGTAGGTAAAGGTAAAAATTTGATCTTTCTCCCCTCTGTGGGGTAAACTTTCTTCATTATTCCTTCAAGTGATCAAAATGAGCCAAAGCTCCCAAGTCTGCTGCTTGTGACTGTGGCTGAAAAGGGCAGAGATTCAAAGAGCAGAGAACAGAAACCTCTTAAACTCCATTTACCCTCCAGCTATTGTGTTATTGGTGTGAATAGAATAACTGGAAAATCTCCAGAAATTAAGATTCTTTGTTGGAGAAAAGCCTGCAGTTACTGTTGCTAAATAGCTACCTTAGCTTGTTATGCATGGTCTGTTAATGTAATTACAAATTAAATCACATTTAATTTGTATTAAAATCCCCTTTTGATATAAAAGTACGACTTTCTTAGTGTGGCTTTTCTTTATCCCAAGAAAAAAAACTGATTCTTTTCATCTGGGCAGGTTTTCTGTCTGGGAAAAGCTCTGAAATCCCAGGTTTGTTCATGCACACCCCCACCCCAGACATTCACATACATATATGTAGGTATAGCCATATATAATAGGACTTATATAATTAAAATACATATATGTAGGTATAGCCATATATCATGGGATTTCTCTTTGTCTGGGCTTAGGAAATAAAAGTCAGACAGCATGGGTTGTCCCTAATTTTGACCCCTTGTTAGAGGGTTTTACACAAAACCTTTCTTTTACTTTTGTCATAACTGTGGTAATTAATTAATGCAAAATAGAATGTTTGCCTTTCAAGCTGTATTCCTAAGAAGAATATGGATAGGAGCCTGTATTTGTAGGAAAATAGATTATTTTTAAGGATAGGGAGTGGTGGGGTTTTGGTATAAAATACTTGTTACAAGATCTGGAGGAAAGGGAAGGTGATTAAATTTGATGGATTATTTGTTGAAGACTGAAGTAGGATTTATGTTAATGGATAAATATGAATAAACTTGAGTGATGGCAGCCTTGGCAGTTGTTCAGACAGTCTGTAATGCAATATATTGTGAAATTAGTCACTGTGATAAAATATTTTCCAAATTAATTAGAGTGTGAGAGAAGGAAGCTTTGGATGTTGGGTGAGAAACAAAAATTAACTCAGTGCTCCAAGTTTCCATTGTAGCAAGGCTCATAAGCTCCAAGGGATCCTTCTGGCTCACTAATTTGAAGATTTTTAAAGAAATCTGATGGAGAGACTTCTTGGTTCTCCATAAAGAATGCCACTAAAGACTAAAGCTTTCCCTTGAATTGGTTTGGAGCTTGGGACACAGGCACAGAGAAATATCTGGAAGATTATCTGCTCTGAAAACTTTGCAGTTTGTGGATCAGTATGTGCTCCAACAGGATATATTGTGTATCTTCATTATAATAGGACATTTCTGGCAGAGAAGGAACAAATGGAGGTGCCACAGGTTTTGAAAGACTGCAGTTCATCTGGGACTAAACCATGGAAAGCACTTGAGCAAGAACATTTTAATGTCTGTAAAGTCCAGCAAACTCTGCAGCAGGTTTGCACTGTTAATTTTAACAAAATTTCATGTAAAACTCCTGCAGAAACATGGTTGTACAGGTAATACTTTCCTACAGTGAGGGGATGACAGCTGAGGGCATTTGTGCCATAATCATTTCTGCTCTGCTGTCTGTGCTCACATGAATCTGTGATTGTATGATCACATTCCTAATGCAGGGTTTTCCTTAGTGCTTCCCACAAATATGTGATATTGCCATTATTACACATTTCTGTTTGCAGGGTTCTGAGTGATTGGTACCAAGTGAATTACACTTGCCCAGCTCAGGAAAGGTTAAGAATAGCAGAGTAATTATGGAGATTTTTCTGTAGTAGATCCCACAGAATAATCTAATTTACTGTCTAATTTTATCTACTGTACTTACTGAGACAGCAAATAGATTATAAAATGTTTTGGGAATAGTAATTTAAAAGAGGGAAAAAAACCCCAAACCTCAGGGTATAACTGACAGTTTGACTACAGTAAATTAATAAAGGCTCACTGTATTTTGTGCTAATGAAACACAAAGAGCTGTGAGTGAGGCATCCAGAGTAGCTCAGTAATTGTATATTACAGGGGTGCAAGTGAAGGCTGTATGGAGAGCAAACAAAAGGCTGGAATTTGATTTTCCTCTTCCTTGACATATGAGTGATCAATCTTTGTTGTTTTTAATGACACTTCAAATTATGTTATCACTTTTATATTAAGCTGATTCTTTGTCTCCAGTGTCTGAAATCCGATTGCTTCACTCTTTTGTGAAAATGTTTCATTGTCCTTACAAAATTAAGATGTTTTGCTTTATTGCAAAAGCAGCTTTCCTTTAAGCCCAGGATTTCTCCATAGCTGATTCATACAGAGGGAATCACCAAGGAGTCTGGAAGATTAATTGTTTTCTTCCATTAAAATCCCCCTGAATCACCTCTTAGGAAATTGAACTCAACTCTTGGTTTTCTGGAGGAAAATAATCAAAGGGAATATAAACATGGCACATGTTGAGATGGCTGAACAGGAGAATTCCCATAAATATTCCAATGCTACAAGTAGTTTGTGAGATCCCCTAGGACAAACTCAAGTGACAACAAGGAATAGTTTTTAATAGTTTTAGTAACATCTTAACTGCTGTTACAACTTTTCCAGAGGCTGGCAGTGGGAAAGGAGCATCCTAAGGCATATGCTGCTTTTAGAGGGTAACAATGGATATCCTGAAAAAGGCATTAATGTCCTCAAAATGCCACAGGTGTGCTGATGGCCTTTGATCATTCCCTCAGGATGTGACAGTGGCAGTTCTTGGGGCACAGCTCCTTCCCTGCTCCATGCCCTGCTGTCCCTGGCAGATCCAGCTCCCTGCTTTCACTCCAGCCCTCAGCACATTCCCTGCTGCAAGAACAAAAAGTCAAAGCAGCTCTTTTACATAATAAAAGAGGGCAGAAAATTTCATGGATGGATCTGTCAAGGTCCAGGCTTGTCTTACTCCTGGTGTTTTTCTTTAGGCCTGGTTTTAGAGCACGTCTGAAGTGCTATTCCCACACAAGCCTGGGACATTTTTCCCAGCATTTGGGAAGCTCTTAATATGATTTTTGAAACTTATATCTTCACTCAAAGTCCCTGCACTTCTTCCAAGCCAGCCTTTCTGTATCCCTGGTGTTTCTCGTGGGAACAGTATGGCTTTTCTTACAGAGCACCTGGATAGGGACATCTCTTGGGATCCTTTTAACACTTAATGCCAATTATGGTTTTGTTTGCTCTGCTTTTAAATGTATTAACTGGAAATTTGATCAGCAGTTACAGTAGGATAATAAATCAATATTTATCTGATAAATCATAGTGTGAGATGAGGCAATAGTCTGTGTCCCAACAATTTACCTGTCCAAGCAGGTCAGGATTGGTTCTACTGGTGTAATTCTAGGAAAATTTCAAATGGAGAAAGCACCAAGGCTGATTTTTGGCCGTTCCATTGTCCATTCCAAATAGGGAACAAAAAATGCAATTGTTGAAATGGTCATATATTGACAGAATTCAGTCCCTTCCTTGCCCCCAAGCCATGGTTTGAGATGCCAGGCAGGAAACCACCAGGTTCCCTTCCCTTTCCCCCAGACTCTGCCTTTTCCAGCTGTAAATAAGAATGGCTCTGGGTCAGCATCCAGACTTGTCCTGGCTTAAGGTTCTTGGCCTCTTATTGGAAAGTGTATTTGGTATTTTATGTGGAAACCTGGAGTGTTGAAGGAACTTTTTCAAGTTTTTATCAGCTTTTATCAGGTGAAGGGCAGCGATGGCTGCAGTGGGAGGAGGATGTGGCTGGAATCTGAGGGTGCTGCACTGAGCAGGAAGTGCCACCTTTACCTGCCCCATTTAGCAGCAAAAGCAGATAGCTTGTAAGGGCTGGAATAGAAACCCTTCCCCACCCTTTGCAAGTCAGAGGGGAAGTCCTGTACAGACCCTTTGTCATCTGATCAATCTGTATTGTGAATTTCTTTTAACCTGTATCTTACTCTGAAGTATTTAATCTCAGAGATGGCTTACCTTTTCACAGAAATTCAATTCTTGTACACTGTATAATGTGCATTGCTGTCCTTGTGTTGTAAAGGCACAGCCTCTCCTGTTGTACTTCCCTCAGCTTTCCAAGCAGTCAGTCATTCCAGCTGGATCTGCAAAATGCCTTTTTTTTTTAAATTATGTGATTACTATATCTCATTTTCTTCAGTTCTGGCTTCTCTTGATTAAATACCTTGGATCACATTTAATAAAGAACAAGTGAAGCTGCAAGTGCAAAAAGATGAGCTGCTCTTGCAGAATTGATAGGGTTGAACTTAATGTTCTGTGTGGGATGTGATGGTGTAATTATAACTTGTCTGTGCCCCTGTGTGTGCAGGTCTGGCCAGGGGAATCCCGCAGATCTGGGATGTGGCTGAGGCCATGCCCAGGGAGTGACCCTGTCCTGTGTGTGCAGGTCTGGCCAGGGGAATCCTGCAGATCTGGGATGTGGCTGAGGCCATGCCCAGGGAGTGACCCTGTCCTGTGTGTGCAGGTCTGGCCAGGGGAATCCCGCAGATCTGGGATGTGTCTGAGGCTGTTCCCATGGTGTGACCCTGTCCTGTGTGTGCAGGTCTGGCCAGGGGAATCCTGCAGATCTGGGATGTGTCTGAGGCATGCCCAGGGAGTGACCCTGTCCTGTGTGTGCAGGTCTGGCCAGGGGTGTCCCAGGGATCTGGGATGTGTCTGAGGCTGTTCCCATGGTGTGACCCTGTCCTGTGTGTGCAGGTCTGGCCAGGGGTGTCCCAGGGATCTGGGATGTGGCTGAGGCTGTTCCCATGGTGTGACCCTGTCCTGTGTGTGCAGGTCTGGCCAGGGGTGTCCCAGGGATCTGGGATGTGGCTGAGGCTGTTCCCATGGTGTGACCCTGTCCTGTGTGTGCAGGTCTGGCCAGGGGTGTCCCAGGGATCTGGGATGTGGCTGAGGCTGTTCCCATGGTGTGACCCTGTCCTGTGTGTGCAGGTCTGGCCAGGGGTATCCTGCAGATCTGGGATGTGGCTGAGGCTGTTCCCAGGGAGTGACCCTGTCCTGTGTGTGCAGGTCTGGCCAGGGGTGTCCCAGGGATCTGGGATGTGGCTGAGGCCATGCCCAGGGAGTGACCCTGTCCTGTGTGTGCAGGTCTGGCTAGGGGTGTCCCAGGGATCTGGGATGTGGCTGAGGCTGTTCCCATGGTGTGACCCTGTCCTGTGTGTGCAGGTCTGGCCGGTTCCAGCTGCTGCCTGGGGGGACCCTGCAGATCCAGGACGTGGCCGAGGCCGATGCCGGGACCTTCACCTGCATCGCCGAGAGTGGCAACGACACCCTGGAGGCCCAGGCTGAGCTGACAGTCCAAGGTGGGTCAGAGATTTTAATTTTCATACAGAACACTTCTCCAGATGACTAAATACCAGGTTTATTCTGTGATTGGTTCTGTGCCCTGTTAAAAACCGAGCCCCCTCCACTACTGTTATAAACATCATTACTGTGATTCATTATTCAAAATACTTGTAATTTCCTCAATAGCCAAATGAGCAATGTGCTTATTTAATACAACCTGAGGGTGCTTAAAAGCTGCTCTGTCTGCTGCTATAATATTAAATGTGGGTGCTATCATACACTTGATGACCAAGGCCACAGTGTGGCTTGATCCCATCTGAAAGTCAGCCTGTGGTACTGCAACCTGGTTGTCTTTGGAAAGGACATTTCTAATGTATTTTTCATAATCCTTAAATATGTTGTTGTTTTCAATGAGCTTGCAAGAAGATAAAACCAGAGATATTTAGTAATATGTTGGTTTATTGTGTGTGTAACTGTTTTGCTTACTCTTGCAAGCCATTTTTTACTAGAAAAAGCACTGAAATATTGATAATGTAGTTCTAAAAGCATCTTACTATACATAAAAAAGTAAATAAAGCAGGCTGGGTAAGGAAAGAAAATAGACTTGGTAGGAAGTGGGGAAAAATTCAGGTAAAAGTTTTTCTTCTTTGCCTTTCTTACATTCCATGAGGGAAATCTGTCATTATTATTGATTGGATCCTAGCAGGGGTTTCCAGTTCTTTCTCTGGAGTTTCATGGCATATGGAGGGTCCTTATAAGAACTTAACTGGCTTGGTTTACTGTGGACTGTGGTGCTACAAAGTTGGTCTGAAAAATAATTCTGAGGGGAGAAATTTATTCATGGAACATCTATGAACAAAGGGTTTTCTATAGACTAAAGGAAGGGTTTTCTGACCAAAAAGAAGCACTCAGACTCAGTCTGGTCATGCAGAAAACCCCACATTTTGCTTACCTTCTATCTTGGTCAAAAGAATACAGATTTGGTGCTCTGGCTTTGGAAATACCTCCAAGCTTGAGGCTTCAGAACACTTTATGGTGGCTTCAAACAGCTCACTGTGTGCTGTGTTTAATTCACTTCCAGCCTCTCTGTTTTACAGAATTGGTTTTGTGTTTTATGGACAGTGACAGCAATTAATACCATTAATGATATGATGCAATTAAGCAGGTCATGGATAAAGGTGAGAGGAGCCTTAGTGCAGGACATCCAGCCAGGTCACCTGGGGATGAAAATGAACTGGAGAAAAGTCTTTTGCTCCTTATCTGAACCATTGTAAAGGATTTCTTCATTTGAGTGTGAAGATTTAGAATGTGTTCTGCCAGACCTTCCATGGTAATTTTGTTATACACCTGTCACTGGAAAGAAAAAATCCTTTGTGCTCAAATATTAAAATATATTAAAGATTCTATGGAGTGCATTTCGGGTAGTGACATTTCTGATTTTACTTCTTAGTTCTAATCTTAATTCTATTTTCCTTGAGAGGTCACTGTGGGGAGTAATTGTATTTCTGCATTACTGTAGCTTGGTGCAGGGTTGAATAGCCTGAATAACTGTTACCTGATCCCTGGATCATTTTCTTCTAGATTAAAGAAATTGTCATCTCTCCCCACCTAATAACAGCATGATTTTGCTTAATTTAAGTTCTTTCTGCTATTCTTGGAAATTAGTCTGTCAGCATTGCAGACAAGAAATCCATTTTTTAGGTACTAACTCCCTTCTGTATTTTTCTGCAGCTCTCCTTGAAGCCCTTGTTTTTTCTAAGAGGTTTCACTCTGTACTGGGGGTTGTACTTTTGGTACCATTTTCAATTGGGATAAGCAGAACCTTCAGTGCAGTTACTCAGATCCTATTGGTGACAGTTAAGGATATCACCAGTTTCAAATACCTGGAAATAGTTGAACTCCTGTGTCATAAATAAAAGGTGCTAAAGGAGCCTTCTATTGTCCTGTTGTTTGGTTTAAAAAGTGACTGGGATTTGCTTCCTTCCATACATCACAGAAGGACTGAATCAGGAAAATTACATTTAACTTGACTAGAAAGGTACTGAAGAGTCCAGAAGAATTGCACACAAATTTCTGTCCTTAGTCTCTTTCTGCATTGTGTATCTTGGAGTTAGTCAAGAAACTTCCTTAACTGTGGAAGGAAATTTTGGCTGCCCTGTTCCTGGAAGTGTTCAAGGCCAGGCTGGACAGGGCTTGGGGCAACCTGGGCTAGTGGAAAGTGTCCCTGTCCTTGGCAGGGGGTGAGTGGGATGAGCTGTCAGGTCCCTCCCAACCCAAACCACTCAGTGATTTTATGTATCTGCAAACTGGAGATCTCATGGACCCACTGGTCACACACTGAACCTTTGCCTGGTGCATCTGAGAAGTGGTTTCATGTGGAAGAGAGCAGAGCCTGTGGCTGAGGGAGTCCCTAAAGCTGGACATTGCTCAATCCTGTGCACAATTGACACAGGGCTGAACACTGAATGGATAAAATGTGTGTGCACCTTTGTACCCAGAGTATGGAAAAGGGACCCCCTTGATTTTTTCACCCCAGTCCAGGCCAAGCAAGGGCAGGACACTTCCCATGGTGGGGGCAAGAATTTGGTGCCTGAAAAGTCACCTCTCTCTTGGCTAGTGACAGTGCTCTCCCCTCACTGTGGGTGCTGCTACCAGGTTATTTACAGCACCTGGAATGAACTGAGAGCACTGGAAAAATTTGTTTTGCTCTCCCCAGCCATGAAAGAATCTGTAGCATTTCCCTCAGATAAGAGTGGGAAGTGATGACAGCAGAGATGGGGAAACAGGTAGTTGCTGTATTTAATCTGCTCAGCTTGGAAGAGCCAGAGTGGCAGTTAAATACTGGGAAGGTCAGAAGTTCAGCCTTCATCTGGGCAATATATCAAATTTATGGCTGTGCCCAGTGCCCTGGGAGTTTGTGCAGGGCTGGGTCTGAGTGAGGTCAACACAGGGGCTTCCTGTGGCCTGCCTTGGTGCTGGGGTGGGGACCAGCAGCTTGGGGGGACTTTCTCTCACTGTTGAAATATTTACTGCTGTTAATAATAAACCAGAAAGTCATAAACAAAAAAAAATTTCCATTTTCATTCTCCTATAAAATTGATATGACAGGCTCTCAAATAAATAAATCTCTGTGTTTGTGGGAGAAGAGTGAGAATTACTCTTTGCTGTTGTTTGTTACTGCCTTTCAGTGAGGTTTTGGAATAGCAGAAAGTCAACTTCTGAGTTGTCTAAGTCAGCATTCAGTGTCTGATAGTGTATCTTAAATATTATGCATTAAATGTCTCACTGTGATAATGTAACTAAACTTAGAAATAAAACAAGAGATGCTGCTTTTGGGGTATCTGTAATGATAAATCAGAGATTGCATGTTGCAATTAGCTCATCACAGCCTCGTTCATAATGCCAGAGCAAATTGTATGGAAAAACCCAAATGCAGAAGTGTTTTGATGGAATTGTCCACTTTGTGCTTCAGAAGGAAGTGCTGGAAATATTTCCAGTGGAACTGACAAGGCTTACAGCAGTGGCAAAGCCTTATTCCAGCAGAAAATAAGTATTTTGGAGTGGTGGTCCTGCAGTGTCAGGCAGCAGTGATTTCTATATTCTGGGTGAGGGTTGGCAGGGTTGCCTCACCTTGATTTTCCTGTTGCCTTTGCTCTTGCTGGGATGGGATCTCTTTGATTACTTATGGCAGGTGATTATTTTCAGTTTTTAATTGAAGATTTGGGTTTGAAAGCTAGTTGTGATTATACATCTATTAACATAGGAATTGTTATTAAAATAAAATAAGAATGTGCCAGGATGTGTGAAGCAAGTCAAGACTTTAAAACAAAACCAGGACAGCTGCAGAAGGAAGAGCCTGAATGTGAAGAGCCCTGGGCTTGTCCAGGATTCTCTGGGGCAGCTGCTTTGATAAAAGCTGATGCCATCCTGCCCCAGAAACTGTAGCTATTTGCAAAGCACATTAAGTCCTGCAGCAGCAGAGTAATATGTCTGGGTAACTCTTATTTTTGCATTAAGCTTTCATTATTATTGGAAACAATTCCAGGGAAGAAATTTGAACCATCACTGAAAATTGCTCAGACCTTTCTCATACGTTCTAGATGATCTTCATCGATTTCCCTCTCTAATTAAGCTCAGTGCTGCATTTGATAATGGGCTGCTCCTCAATTAGAGATTCAGGAGATGCTGCATGAGCCTGAAGCTGTCAAAGGCTCACGTGGGGGACAAAGTATTGTCCTTTTTGGGGGCCTCAGAATGTGCTGCTTGAGGAAGCTCTTGGAAGTAAAAACACCTTGGTTTCACAGGAGTTATTTCTTGCCCTGAAACTATATTGAGTAATTAGTGACCTTTTTTGTGCAGTGATGCAAACAAGGGCAGTGAGTCCAGGAATCTGGTGTGGGAAAGGTGGATGAGCTGAACTCCCTGCAGTTTGGGTCCTACCACTGCACTTCACTGTTTGTCTGAAAAGGCTTTCTGAAAGTCCTCACTGTTGCTCCTTAGAGAAGTTTAATGTGGGTGGAGCTCACAGTTCACCTGTTAATTCAACTAACTGGGAATTTTTGCCTCTCACATTTGTATTCAAGGCAGGTGTTGCTGGTGGAAAAGTTATAAACAGATATTCAGGTACATGGGAGAGGAAAGACAGGGGAGTGTTACTTTAAGGCTACATCATTTGTTCAGATTATACCTGGGCACCAGAAGGGAGAGGTATAATTTTTAATACTGAAGGTAAACTTCCCCAGAATGTTCTTTGCATCATGCAGAAGTCCCACTCTTGTGTTCAGCACTGTGATCTGATTTCTGTTCCATGGGACTTGAGCTCAGCAGAACCTCTGCTTTTCCTGCTCAGTGTCTGAATCTTGTTCTGTAGCTGGACTGTTGTAAGTGTGCAGGTTTTTTGGTCTGTCTTGTTGTTTTTTTAAGACCAGGAGGAACATTTGTCCAGCCCTTGACACAGGGCAGAGAGCTTGCCATGGTTGTCAATGGGGGCACCAACATTTGTTTTCTTCAGCTGTATTTCCAAAAGTCACTAATGAGCTTTGCTGGGATTTAAAGGAGGAGTCTCTGGTAGCAGTGCAGATGTTTAACATTCCATGGTGGTGTCAGAGAACTGTGTTGTGGGAGAGAGTCTCTTTTCCAAAGACCTGACAACATTTTGTCATGAAGTTCTTGTGATGAAACATCTGGAATTCCCTGGACAGTTTTCATTATATCTGGGAAAGCTGTCTTTGTGTTACAGAGGTGCTGCAGAGCTTTCACATGGATTTTTGTGGTGCTGAAAACAGATACAAAACAGCCCCCAAATGGGCAGGGGTTAATGAAGACAGGGATGAGATCCTTTGGGATGGGTGTCCATAATGGAATGGTGTGTAGGTTTGGGAGGAAAGATCCAGAACATGCCAGGAAGATGAAATTTAAAAAAAACCCTCTTTGTGAAATATATATATATATATATATATATATATATATATAAAACCCATTAAGAAAGACAAGACCAGATGATCAGTAACCCACAGAATTTGCACAAATGGTTTTCCTTGTAAATGTTCTTGAGGAATCCTTGGGGATAATAAAAATGTTACTAAATTAAGCAGCAGTGTCTTAAATATCTACAGTGTCGAAACTGATATTGAACTGAGGGAATTGGAAAGGCTGGTTTCTCTTTCAGACAGAGTTTCTAATAAATGAGGATCATGTTAACAGGGGTTTGAACCAGCTGCTGCTTTAGGGACAGAAATGCTTTTTCCCCAAAATGGCTTTTAAAACAGCAAGCTGAGGTTGTGCCTTTGGCCTAGATGGGCAGTTACAGAAATTTTTTTGCCCAAGATTCGTATTTAGGAGTGGGGTTTTTTTTGGTCTCCAAAGTAAAAATGTGCTTTTTAGTTTGGAACAGGCTTTGCCTAGCACAGGGTTTTCTCTTCTTGCAGTGTGGTTTTCATACAATGCTATAGGAAAGGTAAGCCTTGCTTACAGTCCCAAGTGTTCTTGGATGCTTTTAAGGATTCAGGGATACAGTAGATGTGTGTACTAGAGATAAGCCATAGGGGTTTTAATACTGCTTTTATTCCCCATCAAAAGGAGATGACAGAATTTCAATTGCAAACTAAAAGCTGAAAGGTTCAGTAGTAATTTTTAAGTTGCACATGCCAGAGACTTCCAGGAAATGTGAATGTGTGAACTAAGCTCATTAAAATGCCTTTTGCCTCCAAGTGAGACTCTTTTTGTAGGAGTTGTACCCTAAATGGTGAGTAGTTCTCTGTGCATCAGGGTCATCCTTCTATTTTAATTGGTTGAATCAAGCTTCAGCTTCAATTTTCGATTTTATGGCATTTAATTTTTTTTTTCATTTCAGCAGAAAATTTTGTGCTGTTTTCACACCACCAAATTTCATAATGAAAACTTGAGGGTCATGTTAAAGTGGAAATGCTGAGGAGCACCACACATCAATCAGTCTTGAGAGAGAGCCCATACCATAAAGTGAACATAGACTTTCCTTCAAGTTAAATTTTTATGATGGTAAAGCTGACTCTCATCCAGCAGATAATTGATTTCTTTAATGGGAGCCAGATTATTGCCATTACTGGATGTCTCATTATCCAAACTCTAGTCCTTGGCAGGGAAGTTTCTCCCAAAGTTGCAGAGATGAAACAATCCAGTAATTTGTGGGAAGGAGGAGGGCTTTTATCTGTGGTGGCTGATTCCCTATGCAGCCTTGCAGATAATTAGTTTGTCTTCGTGAGAAGAATAATTTAAAGGGAAACCACTGTGGAGCTTGGGTTCCTGGAGTAAACAGGGTTTGGTTATGTTGCCAGTGAAAGTTAAACACTTTGTGTTCTGGAGGAGATGGGAAGCCTTGGAGGCAGCTGTGAGCTGCCTAATAAAGGTGTTTTTAAAGGTGTTCTCTCCATAGGGGTGTTGGGGGCAGGCCTGGAGGGAAATGGGAGCAGGATCCAAGATACTCACAAAAGGAAATCAGGTTCAAAGCAGGCTGGTTAATGGTTAATGAAGGGCAAGTTATTTTTATATTGAATATTTTTCTAACCAGTCCCAAATTCTGGCAGCTCTGCTGGTCTTGTTTGTTTTCAAGTGCTGACTCAAAGGTTGCAGCTATGATGTTTCCTTTTTCACATCCTTGGGAGCTTAAATGTAGTCTCACTATAACATGGAGCAAAGCACTTTGCAGGTGAGGATACAAATTGCTGAACTGTGCTACCTCAAAGCACCCTGTGCTCTGCAAGTGCCACTCCCCAGGCTGTGTGTCTCTCACATCAGATGGTTTTAGCTTTGGTAAAACAATTGGTTCTGTGAAGATAATTTGAATAAAAGGGGGTTTGTGCTCATGCTGAGTACAACACTTGGAAGGCCCCCTGGAACCTCCCCATCACTTGCAGCTTAATGTAGGAATTCTCAGGATTTCTCTTTGTGTTGCCTCCAGTGGGTGTAGCCATGCAAGTTGCAAAGGGAAGAAGCAGAACTTAGAATACATCACTTTTCTGTACTGGAAGTCTCTTTTGAGGTGAGTTTATAGCAGCTCACAGCTCTGAGAGCTGAGTCAGGGCTGCAGAACAAACATTTCACTAAATTCTCATGATTTACTATAAGCTGTGTGCCATGCTTTGGGGAGAATCTTTAAAATATAATTTTACCTTTCCCCTTTGGGCAAATAATTTTCCTTCAGCTTTTCCAGTATATGTATAATTAATAACTTTGTTTACTGACAATGTCAACACTAACATAGCTCTGATTTATAGTCTTTATCTATTGCCTGTTTCCTGTAGCACATCCTAAGATGCCACATAAAGAAACTGTATTGTAGGAAGATGCTTCCAGTGGGAAGATAGAAAAATAAGAGTTTTGTGACCACCATCCTGTTATGTTCTGTTGGCTGCAGAAGAAACCATAAGGCTCAAATGACTGAGCTTTAAATAATTAGCTGAAGCTTTGCTTTGCTCTCTGGGAATCTGCATGGAGTGGGAAAGGAAAAGAGCCACTGGAGGCTTTGTGGGGCTGGGGAGGAGTTGAGTAAGCTCAGATTTCTGGGGCTGGAGCAGCTGTGGGCTCTGCCCTTGGCACTGGCTGTGCTTTTGCTCCCAGTCACACACTCAGTCTGCACAGTGCATGCTTCTTGCTCTGCTCATTTGCTTAAATGATCATTAGTGTGATTAACCATTAGAGGAGTGATTTCAGAGCTCTGATCTTCCTGCTGCTTGGATTGCAGCTGGAGTGGTCCAGGCAGACAGGTGGAGGATTGTGAGCAGGAGAAGAGAGGGTGTGTTAACCCCTGTAAAATTCCCCTGGGTGTGAGCAAGTGCTGGAGCACAAGGAAAAAAGCTTTTATGGAGCCTCCAAAGGGTTTCCATTCACTGCTGGTGCTGTTAGCAGAGCTCTGCATCATCACATCCACCACAGTAATGTTAGATCAGCACTTTGAATGCTTGGGTAAAGGATTGGGGATGCAAATATTAAGCTGGCTCTCTTGGAAAACTGGAACTTGACTTCTTTGGTTTCACATGGGATTGTAATTGTTGATTGCTGTTTTCCAAGGAAAAGAGAAACTTCTTTGAAGTGCAGGGGAAATGTTAAGGATTAAAGGGAATTACTTGAATTTTGGATGTGGCACTTGGGGCCGTGGTTTAGTGATTGGAAGAGCATCTTGCCCTTGTAGGGACCCATTGCTGTACCACCTTGTTAAAAATACTGTTCTGAGATAGTCTTTTGGAATTATTGACCAGTGGTTTTATCAGGAGGCTCCTTTGCCTCTGTTAAAGTGGTCACTGTTTAATTACTAATGTGAAATCTGAGTACTGGAGACTTAGAATTTCCTAATCTATTAACTGTTACTAATTTGTAGTTTAAATGTGTGAATGCTCTGCAGCCTGTTTCTCTTTGAAAAATTCTTTTCTAGAATACCACAAACTTTAAATATTAAAAACTGCCTTGGATTTGAGATGTACACCTGATCCATAATACCTGTCTCAATTTCTTTACTTTAAGGAACCCAAATTCCTGGATATTATTTAAGAAAAAAGACTGTTACTGGGGTCTGTGCTTTCCTGAATTGCCATTCTGAATTCCTGCTGCTATCACTGGGCCAGATTTCAACATAAGAGATTGTAAAGGCAAATTTGTATCTGTGCAGTGTGGGAAGAAACAACCCCAGATTCCACCTTCACTAATTCTGGAAAGCCTGAAGATCAATTAGAAGATTTTAATGCAGTTAAATGGCACAGTTTACAAAGATTACCCCAAGTTTATTTTCTGTCTTTCTGTACCTCAGTGGTGAGAACCCATGTGAATATTCTGTCTTTCTGTACCTCAGTGGTGAGAACCCATGTGAATATTAAAAAAATGTAGAAGGGAAGTGAGGATCTCTTGGTAAAGGGCCCCAAGAGCTGTTGCATGGTGCAGTCCCAGAGCAGCTCAGGGCCAGGGAATGCTGCAGGACCCTGAGTTCTGACAGTGCCCACAGGCAGCTGCCTGGGGAGGCTGAAGTAAAGGGTGAGCACAGTTGTTATTTCCCCTGAGTGGTCTCTTATTCTGCAGGCAGATTGGGATTTCCTCAGTGCTTTCTCTATTATTTATCAATCCCACATAGGTTTCTTTTCTATTACTCCATTTTCCTCTCCCACTCCCCCATGTAAACATCTTGTATCCCCCTCATCCCATGGCTCTGAGAAGAACAGCACCTTTTTTCTTTGTTTTGTGCCAATCTGTTAAATGCATTTGGTTTTTCTTTCCCCAGCTTTCATGGGGAAGGCTGAGCCAGTCCTTCCTTATTCCTGCACTGTGCCAGGCATGTTTATCTGGGCCTTTATTGAGTCCTTTGAGTTGTTTCTTTTCAGGCTGCAGAGTCTTGTTTGCTTGTTCCTTCCACGGAAGCTATTATTGAAGTGGGTTGTAATTAAGGTTATTTTTGGGATTTGTAAATTAGAAGGGACTTTGATGTGAAGATGGGCCTGCATTCACTGAGCTGGAAAGGAATTGGAATTGATGTGTAAAGCCAGCCTACAGAATTTGTGTCATTACAAGAAGAAACATGGAAAAGCAGTAACTCTCTATATTTTCTTTTGAACTTGATCAGGAAATAGCTATTTTTTTCTAGTGCCAGGATGTGCCTGGATCCAGCAGCAGCTATTGGTGAACGTGAGAGGGGTTTAGTTAATCCTATAAATTATTTTTACTCTTCCCAGCTCTAGTTTGTCTTTTCCCCTAATGATCTAGGGCAATCTGTATTCAAGTGAACAAACAGCTTCATATTTGAAATGATCTTAAAATGTGTGTCCTTCCTGGCCTTTGGAGCTCCTCAGTCTGCAGCACACAAATGAAACCCCCACTGTGAGGACTGCACTGGGACATATTCAAAGATATGGGATGTCAAGGCTTGCTGTCTTTAATTTGTCACACCCTCTTTCCCCTTCTTCTGGGATGGAATTAGGAAATTCTTAAATGCATGTTCTCCTGCTGTTTCTCCCCAGGATCTCACTGCCTTGTGCACTGCACAAACTTCACAGTGCTATTTGATTGAGAAAATATTCAATATTTGATATTTTTCCTTATTCAGAGGGTAGTCCCATGGTTTATTTATAATACTCTGTTGAAATCCATATTTATTCCTGTTTTGGTATTCAGCTCCATGGCACCTGAATCATTCATAACTACTAATGAATGTATTTTTGCTCTCTGCTGAAATGAAGTGGCATTGAATCCATTTAAAAAATTGACTGGGACACAGAAAAATTAAGAGGAAATGTATCCAGCTGTTTTAGTGCCCAGTGTGAGACACTTCAGCATTGATATTTCAGAATATACATCCCATAATCTGTCCCTTCAGAGCTGTGACTGCCCTGGAGAAGGGGCTGATGGGCCACAGTCACCTCTCAAATACTGGATTTGCTCCACAGATGTCCAGCCAATCCCACCAGAGAGGCAGGGGCTGGGGAAGGACCTGGGACCATTCATTCCCTGCTCATGGTGCCTTTGCAAGTCTGCAGTCCCTCTCTGCTTTCCAGGCATCTCCCTGTCATCTTAGACAAAGTCAACAGTTTTAGTATTATTATTTGTTAATCTTCATGTATCACAATTATTTGAGCAACTGTAAATTTAGGATTTGAGGTTTTGCAAGACTCAAGGAAGCAAATAACAGTGTGCCATATTCCCAATTTGTCAGTTATAAAGCACTTCTTACCAAGGGGTTTGGGTGTCCTGCCAGGTGGAGGGAGAACTCGACCCTATATCCACCATGTATACCCATGTATATCCAGAATAAACATCCCTAAATCCTGAAGTAACATTTTATTGTTCACAGTGATTGCTGCAGATCCTTCCACTCAATAGTCCCAGGGTAGCTGGAGGATCCCTGCTGGGCTTTTGTTAGCAGGGATCTAAAGAGCCACAGGAGGCAGTGTGGTGGGAACTGGGATTGGGGGGTTTGCCTGGAAATAGCTGGAAATGGGAAACAAGGCCCCAAAGGCTTTGGGTCTCATCGTGCTCAGGGCTGTCTGAGGCCTCTTCTCCAGCTCAGCTTTGTGTGGAAAATGAGGGCTCTGGAATTCAATAAAAATTTCATTGCCTTTGGCGCTGCTGTAAGAAGTTTAAATTTTGATGAGCGTTCTTGTTATTCAGATGTTTCCATGGTACTTGGAGTAGATTCAGGGTCAAACAGGCGAGATTTCTCCTAGAAAGGCTGGGGAAGGAGAGCTTAGTAAAACAGAGAAATAATGAATGTAGCAGTTTTACATTATTGATGTCTAGATTAAGGTTTTTACTTCTAAAGATCACCCGAGAAGTTGCTTGGAAGGCTCGCTTGGAATGATAATCAGTAAAACCCTCTGATAAGCACTGAGGGAGCTCTGCTTTAGGTTATTACAGCTGATAAGCTTTTCCATGTCATCTGGTTATCTAATTTCCATGTAGAAATCGTGTATTCTGTCCTTTGTCTGAGTTCCTCCTTGGTTGGGGAGTTCACCCAGTTCTCCAGGTTCACCCAGCAGCAGGTGAATCCCAGCCCGTGCCTCCACAGGTTTTTGGAGATGTCCTTCCACAGGGGGTGGGCTCGGTCTGAACCAGAAGGAAATAAATCTTTGATGTCTTTGGTCATGGAGGAGTTTTACTGGGAGCACTGGAGGGGAGGTAAAAGTGCAGAGGGTGTTGAGGCCAAAACTCTCCCATAGAAGGAGACAGGGATCTGTAAATTTGTACATCTTCATTCCACAGGTGGTTTGAGTTTTCACTTGTGTATTCTCCTATTGTGGGCAAAACACCACAATGTAGGTTAGTGCAGGGCAGACACTCACTGGTGGGGCCAAGTACTCACAGAACATTTGGGACTGAAAGGGACCTGTGGAGACCATGCAGTCCATCCAGGATTATCCAGGTGGGTTTGGGATGTCTCCAGACAGGGACTGCCACCAGGTTCTGCCACCCTCATGGAAAGCAGCTCTTCCTCACACTGAGATGCAGTTTGTGATTTAATTTTTATGGCCATTACTTCTCATCCTGCTGCAGAATACCACTGACAAGTGTTATGGAATTAGCTTTTCACTGATCTTGGGCAAAGGTCAGTGTTTCATCCCTGCAGGGAGTAGCTGAGGGAGCTCTGGCACCTCTTCCCCTGAGCTCAGGGTGGGGGGGGATTCCATCATGCTGCCCTGATCCATGGCAGTGCTGCATCTGTCTGTCATCCTGAGACACACAGGAGTTCCTCTGCTGTTCCTACACCTGCTCCTGCACCTCTGTGGGGGCTCAGATGTGCCTGTCCCCCAGGAACAGCACTTCCATGGCAGTACAGGCAGAGGGGGTGGTTTGTGTCTGTCTGTGTGGGCACAGAGGTTCTGCAGCCCCAGCTTCCCTCACTCCTCTGTTCTGATGGAGCTCAGCACCATCGTGTCACTGAGGGTCCATCCCTGCCCAAACATCAGTGCTCCCAACCCCACACCAGAGATAATGGCATTATAGGCATGGAAAACACAGAGAATCCAGCTCAAACCCTGAATTTATCAGGATGTTAGGGCTGTAAACTGATGGCCATTCCAGGGTGGTGGCATGCATCACCACCAGCAGCATTTAGTTTAGTAGAAGGGGATCTGTGTAATAGAACTTAACCAAAAATAAAATAGTTTGAGGAAGGTTACAAAAAACACAAAGCAAAGGTACAGCCAGAGAGGTTAAACAAATACTGGTCATGTGGTGTTTGTGTTCACAGTGAGCATCCAACACCAGTGAAAAGCTACCCTGCAAAAAGAAATACCCACCTCCAAACCTCCCCAGAGATCTCCTAAGGACAAGGGATAGCAATTATTATTCTCCTGTTTATTTGCAAGTAAATTAATACAAAACTTTCAGTCATTTGCTAATAACATACAAATTTGTGATAGTTTTTTCCAAGCCTGTCAGAGCTGGGACATCTGCCAGGGACAGCACAGGGTCAGCACATGATGGAGTGTGAGGAGAAAGGGGTGAGAAGATGGCCTGAAGCAGAAAAGTGAATTCCTGCTGTCTGTGTTCTCTGCAAAATTGGAGACTTCTGTCTTAAATTGTATTTTATCTTTTCAAACAGAGGGAGCTGGAGGGAGGCCATACCTGAACTTGCAATGTTAGTAAAATCTATTTCAGAGCAAACCCCTGAAGTGAACAGTGAGGAATCATCAGGACCAGATGGTCTTCACTCCATATTTTTCAAGGAGCTGAAGTGTGAAATCCTGAGCTCCCAAGAGTGCTGTGTAACCTAGCACCTAAATCAGCAGTCTGAAAAAAAATCAGGCTAAGGAGATTGGGTCAGTGTGATGTGAGGGTTTTAGAAGCCTTTTGGAGGAGATTTGGGGAGCTGTGGGTGAGTAAATCTGATGTCTGAACCTGTTAAAGCAACAAAAAATAAAATACAGTGTTGGTAATGGTTGAATCCATCCATGTGTACTTGTGCACATGTACAAAAGCCACATTTTACTATGGAGAACCTTTTGTAGGATGTTGCTGCCCTTTCCTTCCAGAACCCTTCTGACAGTGTCAATCACTAAGAGCCTCAAACACCAGCACTGGGAGTCAGAGTGAAGTCCCTCCTGCAGGAAAAAGGGGATCAATTCATTGTTTAATAGGAAATTAGAGGGGGAATAGGGTGTTGTTTTTATCTGCCAGTTTCTGTAATCCAGCCATGGTCTCTGACCTGGGGCTTGGCATAGCTGTGAAATACTGAAGTGGGAAATGCAGGCCTTTGGAAAATGCAAGATCTTAAAAACCAAATTAAATGGTAGGAATTGCTAGGAAAGGAATAGGCACCTGAGCAGAAAAATCATTAGGGGACTGTCTAAATCTGTGCTGGTCCTGATGTCAGATGGGGTGAGCAGTTCTTGTTCCCTCCTCTCTTAAACACAGCAAAGCTCTTGGGTGTAGTAAAGCCAGAGCAGGTGTAGGATGTAATGGGGGTCATGGAGTGGTTTGGGTGGGAAGGGACCTTAAATCTCATTCAGTTCCACCCCCTGCCCTAGACAGGGACACCTTCCACTGTTCCAGGATGCTCAGGGCTGTGTCCAGACCAGTTCTGTTCTGTAAATCACAAGTGCTTTGTGGGGAGAAGAGTGGAAAGGAGTGCTTGTTTCTCCTCATTGGCAGGAACCAAGAAACAACCTGTGGCTTACTGACTCCAGAACATGAAAAAGTTGGTTAATTTTCTCTGGAGGTATCTCATGGAGCTCATCCCTTTGAGCTTTAGGGCTGCTGAAGGCTCACCTGGAGCCAGAAAACAGCTTTTTAAAGGCAAAGTGTGACCAGGAACAGAAAACACAAAGCTCTCTCCTCTTTCCCAGGAAATCCCTTAGCCAGGGATTGCTCAATGCTGGGAGAATATCCAGAGATATTTCACTTCTCTGCTTTTCTTCTGTTCCCTCCCAGACACTGTGCCCCTTTGTGCATGGGATGGAGATGTTAGTCCTGTTCATTCCTCCTGCACAGGAATGACACATAAATATAGATATATATACACACTAATTTCCTTTCTGCAGCACTGAGCATTTCTTTGTTAAGCTCCAATTTGAGGTGTCCAGTTCCCTGGCTTCATAATCCTGCCTTTGCTCAAATAACCAATTCCAGCTCTTCCCTTTTTCTCTTGGAGCCAATTTTCTGAGTCATTGATCATTTTCATTGCTCTCTTGTAAATCAGAGTTCATATTTTCCTTCAAATGTGGGGCTCCAGTATCAGAGTTGGTGAGGGCTTGGGCTGTGTTGGGTGGAGGGGAGGGAGCTGCTGCCAGGCTCCACATGGGCAGTTCTTCCATCCCAGTGTGATACTGGGACTCATGTCCAGTTTGTGACAAAATCCTTGTTTCTCACACCTTTGTGAACTTTAGTGCTATTACTTCCAATTCCATAAATCTACAATATATTATTTCTCCCTAAAAGCTCCCACATATGTTGAATTACAGCATGAGTTTTTTACTCTCTCTGATTGATCAATATAATTTTACTTAATATTTGTTCTGTACTATTCATGCTTACCTGGTTTCTTGGTTGTTGTCCTGGCATTGAATATTGGGTTTTAGTTTCTGCCTCTGGAATGTTTATCTGGGGACTGAAGCATGGATCATATTTAGCAATTTCTGAATGAAAGCTTTTCACTGTAAATGTAAACTAGTTGTTTTAATTCAGCCCTGCCCTTCTGCCACCACTGGAACCTGCTCTCCATGGAGCTGGGAAACTGTAAAGCTCTGAACAGCCCAGAGGAGCAAGACATGGCCATCAAATGCTCATTTGGGGCTGTTCCAGCTGCTGAGCAGATGTTAATGAGGTCATTGGAGAAGGCAAAGCAGGCCCCTCTCTCTGCCCTGGCTGGTGAAGAAGTGGGAAAGATTCCCACCAGTCAGGATGCCACAGGCACCACTTCTCCCTGGGGACATGGGCTTTAATTTTCTAAAACAGATATAAAACATAACCATTTTCTGTATAGAGAATGTCACTGCCACCAAAACTGTTCATAAACTGGTTTTGCTGCAAAAAAAATTGCTGTGGTAGTTTACATTTTTATAACCTTTTTATTTCTTGGTGTGCTGGTTTTTGTACATGAATTTGGCACTTGTCTGCATTTCTCTAGAGAAACCCTTTTTGTCAGCTTGTGTTTGCCTCACACATTTTGTAGCTGCATATTAAATGTGTTTTAAGGACATCACAGCCATGCTCAGGGGCTGAGCCTACAACATAGTTTTGGAGTTTAAACCTCTTTTTTTTAACAAGTATTATCCATATACTTCTGCTGTTTTTTAAAGAAGAATGTTATGACTCCCCATTTTCATTTAAAGTGTAAATTTATTTTTTTTCAGGATACATTTGAAGAAAACCAACTAATTTGTACAACTAACTCATGGAATTAAAAGATAGTAATAAAAAAATTCAGCTGTCAAACATCAATTCAAGCATTTTTCCCTGTGTTGTTGGGGAGGGACAGGAGGGGATGGATTAACTGGGTGATGGTCATGTTGCATTTTGATCCTTCTTAGAAACAACATTGCAGTTGTGAAAATTGCATTTAAATTTATAATGATTCTAATAGGATTTGAAGCATGTCCTAATGGAATAGGTTGTTATCCCTGGAGGAGGAAATAAAATCCCTGTGGACCATTTCAAGCTGATATGAAATGGACTTTATGGTAAAATGTCCATTTTAAATACTGCTGGTAATCCAGATTTGTAAGTGAAATGTGAGCTAGGGCTTGTGCCCCCAGCATCCCTCAGAAATGGGTGATAAATGGAACTGGCCAGGAATGCTGGAGTCAGGATTATTTAGCTACACTATGAAAATGTGGCTGCTCTGCTGAGCTGGGGGCTAGGGGGAAGCTTCTGGAATGAAGAAATGCTTTTGTAAGGATGGCTGGACATGCACTCCATGTCTGCTTGGTCATGGACAAAAGTGTGGGAGGAAAGGGATGAGGAGGAGTGGCAGCAGCTGGGATTTCACTGGAAAACACACAGCTCATTTCTAGGGATAGAGGGCACATGAAGGTGGTGGAGGAAGCAGCAGTGATACTTCAGGGCTGTCCTGGACATTCCCAGTTGGAAATTCAGCCCTCTGGCTGCCTTAGGCTGTTACTGGAGTCCCAGTGCCCTTCAGGAATAGTCCTGGAAGTGCCCAAAGCTGGGTTGGATGGGGCTTGGAGCACTGTGGGCTGGGGGAAGGTACTGCTGGCACTGGGTGGGCTTTGAGATCCCTTCCCCCCCATCAGTCACAGGTCTGTGACTTGCACTGCTCAGTCCTGTTCATTTTGGGTTTGTGGGATGCTGTGCTTGGACCAGCAGCTGATTCATTAATGCTTTTTAGAAAGAGAATAAGTCTTTTTAAATGATCTTTACAACCCAAAGGAAACTATTGCCATGCTCTTCCTGTACAGGAGAGCTACAGACACTGGAATTAATTTCCATTTCCTTCTGTTCACCTCTACATGTGGAATGGGATCCATGTCCAGCATCAGTTCCTGTTTCCACATCACCTTGGGTGCAATTCCTCCTGCATGGCTGGAGTTCCTCAGCTCTCCCATCCTTTTAGAGCTATTGGCTTAGAAAAACATCTTGTTTTTCAAATATTTCACCTTTATTGGGATGTAGCTTAGAAGTTTGAATCAGCTGCTGATGTAGGTTGGATTGGGTTTTTTTCTTAATCTTTTGATCACTGTTGTGATCAAAATATTTTTTTTTCAGTCTCCAAAAGGGTGGCTGGGCTCCCTGGGTGGTGTGAAATTCTGTTGAAGGATTTTTCATTTTCAGGAGTTGTTCTGTGCTGACATGAAGAGGGGCTGGACTGCCAAGTTGTCTTTGAAGTTTAATTGTGTGTTTGGCAACAGAGCACACCATCTTCCCTTACAAATCTGGTTTTCTGTGGTAATTGACTTGTTTGCTCTGTGGTTATCAATTGAACTTCTCTACCACAATCATCTGTACTTGCATTGTGTTAATGCTAAACACTGACATAGTTAAACCAGAAGAGTGTTTGAAAAGCATTTATTAATTCATTAACTGGGAGGTAATTGATAAAGTGAGCACTCCTCGTGCTATTCTTCCTCTGTGAGCAGCTTGGCATTTGCCCCATGAGCCAGAAAAGCAAAGTCACTTTGGAAAAATAATGTATTTCAAATTCTTAATCTCTTGAATCAAAAGTAATTGAGAGTAGGTAGGATATTGTCTGCTTCAACTTCCATTTTTGTGTCAAAAAAATTCAAAATCAATGCCTCTTTTTGGATGATGTCCCAAATTGGAGCAATATCAGTTGCCAAATACATTTGAGTTCCTTCCAAATGTCTTCATGAAGAGTTAAACGTTAGTGGAGAATGCAGAGTCAGAACTTTCCTGTGATACAGTTTGGGCATTCAGCTCTTCCCTGGGAGGGTGGGGAGCCCTGGCACAGGTGCCCAGAGCAGCTGGGGCTGCCCCTGCATCCCTGGCAGTGTCCAGGGCCAGGCTGGATGGGGCTTGGAGCACCCTGGGCTAGTGGAAGGGGTGGGATGAGATGATCTTCCAGGAACTGTCCAGCCCAAACCAGGCTGGGATTACATTAGGAGTTTTTCACAGAAGTTTTTGTGTTTTCGATGGTGCCTGTTACTGGCTTGGGTGTCTCTGTGTTCTTCTGGCAAAATTAATATGTGGTGAAGGAATTAAAACTCACCTGTAATGAATGTTTTGTAAATGGAAGCATTGTACATTCATGGGAAAACAACTTTTCCAGTGCCTGTATTCCCTTTTCTCAGCTGTGCAAGCGCTGCAGGAATCGATCAGTGCCTGTGAATAGCAGAGACAGAGATGGAAGGGAAATGAGAACATAAACTATTGATCAGGCAGGCTGAACAAAATGAGCCATTAGTTAAAAAGGGCTAACGATGAGCAGGCAATGATTGTCCCAGGCTGGCAGGGGATGATGCATGTGGGGAGGGCAGAGGCAGAGTGATGGATGGGCTGAGGGCTTTGCTGCAGTGCTGCCATGGTATTTATGCCATTTTTCAAGGCACTGCTGAGACACAGCTGAAATTGCATGTAAATGATTGAAACTCCACAGGCTCTGGAGATGGATTCAGGCTGGAGCACATCCAGGGGGTTGTGTGGAATTGTCACAGCAGAGCAAAGCAAACACCACTTGTTGAGCTGCCCAAAATTAGGTTGGGATATGGGAAGGGAGGGAGCAGTAGCATAGCTTGTAATAAATAACAGTGCTGAGGATAAATACCAGGGAGGAATAAAAATAATTTTCATAGAGAATAAATTACAGCAATTTGGTGGCAAATAAATTCAGAAGAGAGTTTTCAAATGTCAGAGTTGTGTATGGTGGTGGCAGCCATCAGAGGGTAAGCACAGAAATATCTGAACCTTTTCAAGGTGGAATTTATGGTGTGTTTGGTAAATTTTTGGGAAGTTGGTATGAAAGGGATGTCTGAATTCACAGGCAGCCAGGCTCTGCCCCATCCAGCTTTTTGCTCCTGTGTGAGAATTTGAGCAGTGAATGTACAGCTTTGTGTAGCTTTGCACCCTTACCTGAGAGTTAAACCACCTCCTTACTCTAAAGTATTTCCATTTATTAATGTTCTCTTTATTCATTTATAATCCAAACCATGAGGGGGGTTGGGGGAGCTGCTCACCTCCAGCTGTTTTTAAAAGTATTAAATCCACCTACAACCCTTTGGGATCATTTCAGAGGAAGGAGTAAAGCATGACCTAGGACTCCTTATCCACAGCACCAAATCAACCCCATTGAGAGGCCAAGTGTGTAAATTGTTTGTCTAAACCCCGTGGCCCTTCCATATTGACTTTCTTTGCTAGATATTAAAGGGCAAAAGGCTGTTTTGGGCTTTCCTGGAACTCCAACAATCCGAGCTGCCGACACAAGAGAGAGAATTGCCCTGTGCTGGGAGTGCAGTAAACACAGATAAATGGATGGGTGTTCTCTCAAGAGGATACTCAAGGAATAAGTGCCTGCAGGGCTTGGTGCTCCTGAGCCAGATGAGTGCAGAGGCCCTGGATGCAGCTGGAGGCTCCTGTGGGAGAAGCTGTGATGTGCTTCTGCACCAGTCACTTGGGGCTGGTGTCCCCAAAAAATCTGTATCTCAGAGTTTGAGTGATTTTAATTATATTTGATTGAATTAATCTCACTCTGAGGACTTAAGGACGTTTAAAAGGCAGCCAAGACCCAGAGTAACACCTTTGGTGCATGTTGGAAGTGGAGGACTTCTGTTCTTCATAGAATTCATGTTCAGATCTTCTCTGCTGTGTTATGAATGCACAGCTCCCCTCCTGTATATCCATGAAATGTCATCACTGTGGTCCAGAGGCAGCTGGCTGCTCCTGGACATCCTGTTTCCTTGGCTTCCACACGCCAGAGAAGAAACTCCAGGGCTCCGTGCAGCATTCTCTGTTTGATGATCTCAGTTCCTTCACAGGAGCACGAGGCCATGGTGCCCTGGGAAAGTTCCATCTCAGTTTTGTGTCCATTCATTTTTAAAAGTACTTTTTGATATAATTGTAGCTTTTGTTTTCCTGTTGACTTGAGCTGCGAGTTTAACTTTGCAATTCATGCACCTCAGTTCCATTTCTTCTGTCATGTAGTTTGGAGGGGACCTTAGAGATCATGTCATTGCCAGCCCTCTGCCATGGCAGTGACACTTCCACTGGACCAGGCTGCTCCAAGCCCTGTCCAGCCTGGCCCAAAGGCAATTCTGGAAGAACTCCCAGCTTGTGTCAGTGTCTCAAACCGGAGCTGCACATTCCTGCTGCCTTTGCTGCCCCTCATGCCAAATCCCCAGTCCAGCTCTGAGTGTGTGTGACTGTCAGGTCTCTTCCTCTGGTGTAACATCATCCTCCTGTCTGTGTTCTTCCCCCTGCAGTCCCCCCCAGGTTCCTGAGGCGCCCTGTGAACATCTATGCCCACGAGTCCATGGACATCGTGTTTGAGTGCGAGGTGGCGGGGAAGCCAGCGCCGACCGTCAGGTGGCTCAAGAACGGGGACGTGGTCATCCCCAGTGACTACTTCAGAATCGTGGTGAGTGCACTGCCAGTTCTGCACACAGCCATGCAAATGCAGCTCTTCTGTGGAGCCTGCTTCCTGCTTTGGTCCTGTTATTTGGGGCCTGGAAGAGAAGTGGTTTCTTGTATGCCTTTAATGTACATTGCTTGTATTGTAAGAGCTGATGCCTTTTTAGCTTGGACCTTCCAGGAGAGTCAGGCAACAGGGTGGCAGAATGCACTGTCAAAGTACAAGTTCAGCACCACCACTGGCTGGGTGTGCTGCAGTCTGTGCTCCATAAAAATTCCAATTTCAAGCAGGAGCTGACATAGAAATGTAACTGAATTGTGGGTGGTGAGTTTGGCACAGGGGTGCTTCTACAGGGAGATTTTAGATGCAGTGAAAGGCATTATTGAGATGTAGTTGAGAAATGAATGGCTCTGTAAATGGGTGTACGTGGGTTGTGGGGCTGTGAGGTCCAGTCAAGGCCCAAAATACCACCAGGACAGCTAGGGAAACATTAGGATTTGCCAGTGCTATGTGATGCTAGAAAATGATGGTCATTAATGAGAGCTTCTGCTGCTTTTTGATGCCCTAGAACATGAGGACTCAGTACAAGGGAGGTTATATCTTGGAATGCCAAACACACTTTTCCCAGTTGCTGTCCAAAGTTTCTCCTGCCTCTGTAATGTGCCCTGATGACACCATTGTTTTGGCCATTGCAGCCATTTCTAAGTGTTGTTTTCTCCCTTTGCTCCTCAGAAAGAGCATAACCTGCAAGTTTTGGGGCTGGTGAAGTCTGATGAAGGATTCTATCAGTGCATTGCAGAAAACGATGTTGGAAATGCACAGGCTGGAGCCCAGCTGATAATACTTGACCTTGGTAAGATAAACTGTGACAGCAGAGAGCCAAAAATGGGGAGGGACCATTCCAAGGGACCTTTCCACATGGTGGGTTCTGTCAATAACTCAGCTAGAGCAGGGTGATTTATTAAAAAGCATGTGAGTGGTCCAGTGTTGTTTTCTGTACACTTAGTGAAGAGAATTGAAGGAATTCTACAGGATCCATCCTGTATTTTGAATAATATTTGGTGCAATAATAAAACATGGTCAGAAATGTTGAATGCTGAGTTTTGCAAGCAATAGCAGAATAGCCAAAATGGAAACACAAAATCACAAACATGGAAAAGAAGCACTTATGGAGCACACCCCAAATCACATATTTTACAGCAAAGTCATTCCAGTGTCAGAAGCTTTTTTCTGCTATTAGTGTAAAAAATAGTGAACTTTGTCATTCTTGCAAACTGCAGCTGCACATCTGGTGGGTCACAGCTGCAGTTTAAGGTAAATATTTGTCTCTGTGCTCCAATTAGTGAAACTCCTGCCAGTGCTCCCCATACATGCATACATCCTGCATTGCATGGTTGGAGTGGCAAAGCAGAGCAATTGGTGTTATGTTTAAAGATCCCAGAAAAGAGGTACTGCAGATATCATCACTAAGGCATCAGCCTGTTTTGCTCTTTCAGGTTACACAGTTCTGAAAAATAATTTCTAAGAGCCCAAGGAAGAAAGCCACTAGTACAGAGGATAAGGGGAGACAAGAAAATACTAGAACTATATCAAGGGGGGCTTTGTGTTGTGTTTTTGGAGGGGTATTGTTTTAAATTCCAATTACTTTCTTATTTGGATGGAGAGGATTTAGGAGAAACAGTCTTAGCCATGGCTGGAGGTTTGATGGAACTTCACACCTTGAATAGATGTGACTCTGCTGACCCTGGGTTTGGTGCCCAGTGTGCAGAGACTAAACTTATGAATGAGCCATAAAGAAAGATTTCCCATTTATTTTCCAGTTGCTTTGTGAGTATCTGTGCAATTACTACTTCCTCTGAATTCCTCTTTGGATCTGGGTGTGTTTCACTGCTGGCTGAAGAGCCACAGGTACTCCCCAAAATGATTTGGGGAATGCAGGGTGCCCTCTCCTTAGGTGAAGAGCTTTAAAGCCATGGAGCTGTGGGATTCCAGCCTTGGAGCAGTGCCAGGAGTCTGCATCCAGCACTACCCTGCTGTCATCAGATTGCCAGAAAAATTACTAAAAGTCATTGAATTTCTGCTCTGTGCATTAATCACCTGAGTGGTTTGCAGCCCCTTGCAGCAGAAGCATTGTTCCATATTCTCCACATTTGAAAACCCTGAATAATGAATGGCCTTGGCTTTGGGAGCCCTGCCCAAGCCTATGCACCCAGTCCCAGGAGCAGTTTATAAATGAGTCTCACTGTTGTTATTGGAGTTCCTGTGGTCTCCTTCCCCTTCCTTTCCCTCTGCTGCTGTTTGTCCAGTGGTTTCTCCTTCCTGCTCCCCTCCAGCACCTCGTCCTGCCCTTCTGAAGGACTTTGCCTCATCATGTCCTTTCTCTTTTGCATGCTGCCAGAGGATTTGGGCTGCAGTGGTGGAGTCTCACTGTGGGTGCAGACACACCCCAAGGCTGTGTCCCTGGAGCTCTGGGGCCGTTGAGATGCTGTTCTCCAGCAGTGGGACACCCCATGGAACACCTCTGAGGGGACTGGAGCTGTGCTGTGCAGGGGGGCTGTGATGAGGAGTGCCATGAGGAATGAGTGTGACATGTAAAAACTGGCAGTTCACAGCTGGAGGAGATTGGGGTTTAAATACCTTCTCTCAATCCATGACCAGTGAAGAAGGAAACTGTTCTGGGAAAAAGAGAGAAAATATCACATGCAGTAGTGGCAGCTGGCTTGGTATGAAAATGTAAACCTCTAATTTGAGCAAAAACTATTCTGAACATTTCAATCATTAATTCAGAGAACTTTTTTTAAAAAAAATTATTTCATAGCTGCTGCTGAGAAATGCCAGCTTTGCCAATTTGAAAAGTAACTTCAGTGAAAAAAATGTTAAGTGTTCATCAAACTTCTTCCCAGTTAGCAGTGCTTCCCTTCCCGTGCTGTTCTGTTTTCTCCTTCCTGCTGGAATTGGCAAACATCTGGCTATTTGCAAACCATTTCTCATTAGCCCTTTTTGCTTATCAAATTGATCTTGAATGAACTAAATGCAAATGAGAAAGTGGAAACCCTGGGGAGTTTCTCAGGGAGGCTATGTGAGTTCTCTCATCCAAATGAAGTCCCACATCTGTGTTTTGTGTTCCTGGAAGGCAGTGTAAGTTTGAAATGCAGTGAGGGGAAACATTTATCTGCTACAAAGGGATGTTGCCTGTGTTTGGACAGATCTCTGACTTGGAGAGAGCAGGAATTTGGTGATTCACCTTCTGCACAGCGTGGGCACAGCCACACAGAAACCTGTATAAAGTCCATTAGTGACTCTTCATCTCCTGCAACGAGCTTGATATAACCATTGATCAGACACAACGTTTTAGGCTGGGTTTTTTGTGTTTGGTGTGAGTTCTGGGTAGCTTTTACTACATAGGAAAGTTATTTGTGGAAAATGTTAAAGCACAGAATTGAAAGTTTTCTTGAGTGGCTTTTCCTCTAAACTTTGGTAATTCTGTTAATAAATTTAGACAAGTTTGCACCTGGAAAGGGATTGGCCATACAGAATCCACAGCTCTTGTTTTTTGAGGAATATATGAAAGAATCATGGTGTTGAGAGCAGAGATTTTTAAGACAAGTGTTTGTAATTGAGAAGGTTGGAAGGATAGAAAAGGGAGGAAGATTTGGGTCAATGATCTGAGTAAAATCCTCTTTATCCCCTGTGCTGAACACCAGGTGTAGAATTCTGCAAGGGACTTGAAAAGCCTCTCATGCTTTCCAGCCACGTTGGGATTTGAAGCTGTGTCCCTGTTTATCAGACTCTGCCCCTGGACACTCAGTGCCTTCCAGAATTTCACTGGAGTGGCTCTGCTGCCTGCTGTGCCTTTTAGGAAGAATTTGGGAACTCTCTAAAAGAAGGAAGTTCCTCAATGACCTTGTTGCCCTGCACTTGGACTTATCAGTCTCTGTGCTTCTCTCTTTGCCTCCTTGATAAAGAGATGAGTGGTTTGATGTCCTGCAGGACTCCTGCTATCCCAGAATCTCCATCATGCCTTGGGAATGCCTTTCTCAGCAACCTCAAATCTCTCCTCCACCTTTTTTACACAAATCCATCTTGCTTTACCTCCAATCCTCATTGCCCAGCCCCTGAGTGTCCCAGTTACAGAGCAGATACACTTAATTCCAGCAGAGCCATCCTTGTCATCAGTGTCACAGCATTTGTGTGTGTGGTGAGTGAGACCCTCGAGGTAATGGAGGGTTTGGGGTTTCTTGGTGCTGTAACCTGGCCTTGGCCAGGGAATCTGGCCTGGCTCACGCTGCCATGTGGGGACTGGGAAAAGAACAGGTGGCAACAAGTATGAGGAGGGAGGCAGATGGTTCCCTGTCACCCTGTGTGAAAGGCATTGACAAGCACTCAGGCACTGGGGAAGAACAGGAGCCATGCTGAGCGCTGTGGAAAGCACAGCCCTGGCTGTAAACAAATATGTGTGTTATGGGAGAACAGTTTAAAACTGTCCTTTCAGATGCACTGGGTCACCTTCACAGCTGAAGGGAGGTGCTTTGTGGGGCTCTTGTATTTCTGTATCACAAAATTGGGATTTTTTTCTCTATATTGTGGATTGTGCAGGAGTAAGATCTTGGAGTGAATGAGTTGGATGCAGTGCTGTGGGAACCTTGCCAGGATTATTTGTAGTGGAACTATCAATTTCTTTAAACTCAGTTATTTAGTGCAAAAAGGTCACTGTCCAAGCAAGGATATCCTGCATGTGATTAATTATTCCCAGCATGGGTAGGAAGGAGGAGGAATTGGAAATCTGTGTGTAGTTGTAGAGCTGTGAGGCTTTGGGATCACAGAGACATCTGGGGATTGCTCCAGGGGATGGGTGCAAGAGGAGAGGAGTGAGAAGAGGGAGAGGGAGAGGAGACACAGCCCTGGTACTCACTTGGGGGTGCTGGGGTGGCAGCTCTGTGACAGCCAGGATGTGGAGTGGAATTTGTTGCCTGTGTCTGGCTAGAGAGTGGAGCTGAGAATTCCTTCGGCTTCCAGACAGGAGGCTTTGGCTTGTTTGGGGTATTTTTGGTAGGTTTCCATGGGAGACTGTCTAATGGACAAGAGGCAAACCATTTGATCCTGAAGGACCAAAGCACAGGAATGGTCTGCTCCACAGGGCAGGGGTTGAATGTGTGTGTCCAGCAGACCAGGAGGGATAAAGGAGGAGCTGCCAGCTGGGCTCAGACACAAAGTGAAAGCCCAGGGAGTCTGGAATCACAGGCAGCAAATTGCCTGGAAGGGTAGGGATGTAGGAAAGACAAAGCCCAGCTGGAGCTGGAGCCTGTTCAGGGAAGGTTGTGGAGCAAATGCCCCTGGAGGCCGTGTTAGTGCTACATGAAAGGGATGATGATTGGGAAAATCAGTGTGGCTTTGCCAAAGGCAAACTGTGCCTAACTGTTTGTGGGCTGGCTGAGGTGGAATGGTTGGTTGGGCCTGTGGTTGAGAGGAGAGAAGTGGATTTTGTTTACTTTGCCTTTAGCCAGGCCCTTGGTGCTGTCTCTGAGGGTATCCCTGAAGCTAAGGTGGGGAAATCCAGACTGGATGGTGGGATGTGTGGAGAGCCATGGAAACTGGGAGCATGTGATGTACTGGATGTGCTGGGTTTGATTCATCCTGGGCTCTGTTACTGCTCAGGCAGGGATGGAACACAGGGCAGGAGGTGGTGACAGGGAAAAGCTGCAAGCAGAGGAATTT
The DNA here is from genome assembly GCF_029582105.1 of Oenanthe melanoleuca. Lineage (NCBI taxonomy): Eukaryota > Metazoa > Chordata > Aves > Passeriformes > Muscicapidae > Oenanthe > Oenanthe melanoleuca. The sequence goes on from NC_079344.1 coordinate 17,105,310, forward strand.
CTGATCAGAGAAAGCAGTTTCACAGGGAGGTCTGGAAATCTCTGCTCCTGGGAGACACAGGCACACCTGGCCAAGGCCCTGAGCCTGGTTGAAGGTGACTCTGCTCAAGGGGGGCTCAGGTGAGCTCCCAGACCTGCTCTGTGATCCTGACACAGTGAGGCAGGGCTGGGGATGCACCTCTTGGTGTTGGTGCTCTGCAGGGAATGTCCAAACCTGACAGTTCCATGGGATGTGTTTCCTGCTGATCCCCTCTGGAGAGACAAAAGTGCCTGATGTTGGATTAAAGTCTGACACCACTGGATGATCTCAGTTCCTCTGCTGAGTTGCATTCAGAGGAAGCTTTACAGGCATAATTTATTGCCCTAAATTGGTGCTTTTTTAAAGCAATTGAATTCTGTCCAGGCCCCTTGCTGCTGGTACCTCTCTGCCAGGGTTTGGCCATGAGCTCTCTGCAGTCTTGGAGCACTGAAAGAGCTGGGTGGGCTGGGGGCTTCTCTGACCCACAGAAAGATGGAGAACATCAGGAATCTGATCCAAGTTTCCCAAAGCCAGCACATTTCAGTTAAGATAGTGCTGAAAAATCTGTCATTTCTGCACTGCAGATGGCATTGGACTGTTTGAAGTCACTTCAGGCTGACTTGGAGATCCCCATTCCTCACAGAGGCCATTTCAGCTCCCCTGACCTGCCTGAAAGGTTCCCAGCTATAGCTGGATTTTAAAGGCAATGTCCAAAGCCTTACTTCAGCCAGGATAGATGAACCACTCTGTGTTTTCCATGGCTATGAGCTTCATTATGCTGTTGTAGGAGGCAAATAGAAGTTCTTGTTGACAATTTTTGGCTCCTACTGAAAGAAATTCAAAAGTTGGCACTAACAGGCCAACTGTGCTCTGCTTTGAAAAACTCAGTTACACATTTGTGTATTTGCCATGTGTAAAAAATCCCATAAATAGGGCCTTGCCTGCTTCAAGCCCTGAGGCACACTCCTCTCATGTCACCTCAGCACCTATTTTGGGTGATTTTATAGATATCAAATATAGATATCAGGCTCTCTCACACATAGAGGTGGTGCTCTGGAGTATTTTTTAGTTACATATTGTGAATGAAAGCATTCTCAGTCCATGGAATTCTGTGGAGTTCTTGGAGACTGCAGAAGTGCTTGAAAAATCTGCAGGGTGTTGTGAATCAAATGCCAGAGCAAGATAAAAATATATTGTTCTTAAGAGCAATAAAGGAGGACTCTGGGTGTTCCTCTGCAGAGCCCCCTGTTCCTTCTCTTAGACAGAAATGTTCTCATGTTCTTTCTGCCTTGTCTAATTTTGCATGTCTTAATGAAGGAAAATGGGAAGAGGTCCCTGTGGTTTCTAGGAGTGGCTTTCAGGAGTCTCAGTGTCCACCAGGGAAGAAATAGATGAAAATTGAGCAGGGAGGCTGCAAAGCCTTGCAGAAAAAAAATCACATTTTCTGTCAAGAGGAAAAAGTACTCTAAGGAATGAACTGTGGATTTTGGGGAAGTGGGAGATGATGATGATGGACCTGGGGTGGGACTGGACTGGATGTTCAAGGTCCCTTCCAGCAGAAAGCAGCCCATGGCTCTGGGAGAGCAGGTCTGTGCTGAGGGAAACCTGGGGAGATGGGGAGGAACCTCTGCTCTGGTGGAATGGGAAGATCTGAAAGATGGAGAATGGAAAATCCAGTGGGATGAGCATCATCAGAGCCAAGAGCAGCTTTGGTCTATTTTATATCCACATATCCCTGAGGGTTTCCACTCCCAGGATTAAAGTTGGTCCCCAAGAAGCTTTAACAGCAGCAAATGTCCAACTGTGAGCTGCACATGAAGAGCTGCTGGCAGTGCTGGGGCTCCATGGAGTGGAGCATTGCTGGAGTCCCTGCTCCATCCCAGCCCCCAGCGTCAGATGGATGCTGCAGGAACAGCTTGGGAGCCTCATTTGGAGAGCTGTACTTCAGGAACATAAACAGCATCTGAAATCACAAACTGACTTCAAACAGTCATAGCCAAAGCCAGACTCAGAGAATGTTTTGTACCGGTTGTGTACACTCCAGTGCTAATTTTCTGTAAACACAGCAATGTGTGCTCCTCTTTAGTGCTGGAAGAGTGGGGTTTTGGGTTTAATTTTGATTTTAATTTACATTACTTAGCTATTATTCCTCAGGGAAGGGAGCATTTGTGTTTTTCATGGCTGCATGTCTGTTCAAAATGGCCTGGGAGCTGTTTGAATTTAGTCAGTTCCATTTCTCGACTCAATTCCTGTTTAATAAATGATCTTTATTTATTTCCTGTTTATGGGCCCTGCTTATATATGGTCTTATTGAGAAGCAGAACTGATTAAACCACCCTAGATCCCAAACTTCTTGAGCATTTAACTTGATGAAACAGGAGCTAAGCAGTTCTCAGTAGCCTATTCATGTTTAAAGCTGGCACAGGCTTTGAATAAATTGCTCTAATTTAGATTAAATTAGGAATAGATTAATGTTTGCCAGCAGGCCATGAATTGCAGGGAGGCAGAACAGCATTTATATTGTATTTATTAGTTTTCATTTCTTGTTTTATGACTGTATTTACAGTTGGCTTGGCAAAGAAGTGGGAACCTCCTGATGGAATTTGTATGGGGTTGGGTGCTGTGACTTAAGTCTGGGCCCACAAATAAAGGGTTGTGGGGATGCTGCTTGTGCAGCTGTGCTTGGAAACACTGGCACCTTTTGGTTTTCACCAGGGGAGTTGAGGGCTAGAAGCTACTTGAAGAAATTCCATGTCATGTTAGAAAAGGAGTGATGCTTAAGGAATGTTCAGTGGAGGCAGAGCAAGGGCCCACAGGAGCAAAAAGCTTCAGTGTTTTATGAGAAACACACAACAAAGTTTGCTGTCCTCCACCTGTATTATTCCATATTTACTGTCCCACTGCAGGAGTGCAGTGAGGTAGGATGCTTCTGGAAGGCTCTGAGTCCATTTTATCTCTTCTGGCTAGTCCTGAATTCCTGAGGGAGTTTCTCAGTTGCATAAAACCTTTTGGCCACCAGAAAGGCTGATGGTTAACACCAAATACACCTCCCTCAACAGCACTGAAATCCACCCATTCCAGTTGTGTTTATCCTCATATTTTACATATTTCTGGCTGGTGATGTCATGTCAGGAGTGCTTTTTCCTGGAACAAAGCTGCAGCCACGAGCCCAGCTCCAGCTGTGGAGTGGTGGCTGCTCTGCCTGCCTCTGGCTCCTGCTGGAGGGGAAAACACAGATAACCAGGGGCAGGAGCAGCCACTGCAGTGGGTCACAAGGGCTGCTGTTTTTAGTGGCTTTGCTTTTTCCATCCCTGGCTGAGTGGAAGGGCAGAATTAACTGTAGCTTGATATCCATCCTGACTACCAAAGGCATTTCCTCTGCCTTTATTCCTCATACCCAGGGCTGTGAGATTGACAGAAACACCCTCAATTTGTAATTGATCCCAGGCTCCTGTTGGAAAGGAAGAGATCAGATTTTGTCAGTCTCTCACCAGCAGGGAGAACAAACACGTGGGGTGGGTCTTAATTGGTTGCTTATATTTCAGAGTTGCTAAATGATACAGGAACAGCAGAAATGGCTGAATCCATTTGGAGAGAAGGGGCAGGATTGGTTTTCATTTGGGCTGAGTGGGGAACAGCACTCATGCTGATGAAGATCTGGAGCTGGGAGAAGCCCCTGGTACTTATTGACAGGATAACCTGCATGGTTATCATGGGCTTTATTCCCTAAGGAAATGCCATAAATCTAACATTTTAATTTTAATGATGTGTGCTCAGTATTGTAACCAGCTGTAGAATGTCACTGTTCTCACTGGGATTGAACAGCCTGGAGTGGGGGTTCCTTGCTTTCCTGGTGGTTTTCCCTCTCCTATCATCTCTCTTCTCCCCAAAAAGAAACTCATCACTGTGGATCCAGACTCTTTAAAAGACAGATGGATTCTGTGTGGTTTTCCTGGTGACACATCAGCACTGGAGGTGTTGAAGGAAAAGAAAGAGGGAGGAAAGTAATTCCTGGATCCAGGGGATGGGCATCCACCTTGGCCCTTCCTCAGCACCAGTTTACATTTGTAAACTGCTTTTAAAACTTGGTTTTTGGGCATTTTTAAGTGGTCAGTGACCACAGCAGATCTACATTTGAATGTTGCATCTTTTGCTGTAAACCCCATCATGTACTTCTGGGGAATAACCTTCAGTTCTTGTGTGCTGGGAAGTGCACACCAAATTCCCAAGGCTCTGTGTTGGGAAAAGCAGTTCTATTTTAAAAATACTCATGGGGTTCACTTTTTCTGTTAGTATTAGAAATATGAGGAAGTAAGTCAACATTACAGATTTAAAACTAGAAAGAAAAAAGTTTTAATTAAGAGTTGGTAAGATTCCCAAATATCTTGATACTCCTCTAGTTCTATAAAAATGGGTGGGTGTGAAGTGGGCAGCAAGGAGCATGTACATGTGGCCTTGAGCAGAGAAATCCAGTGAAAATTAATAAAATATCCAGCACCATATCAAATAGTGCTGCTCTGTAGGTGGTTACAGAGTAAAAGAGGAAGGGGGAGTTTGGGAACTTCTCTGAAAAAATATTAATTGTGTAGATATAAACCTAAATGGAAGGAAAATAGAGTGTGTGGGATATGTATATAAACAAGTAGTTAAATAAGCCATTAATAATTAGTTTAAATAAGTTTTTTTAAAAGCTTGGAGGAATAAGGACAATTTTGACAACAAGCAGCTTGTTCAGCCTCATCTGCAGCAGCTCTAGCTTGGCAGAATTGGTGCTGCTGACTTGTTCCAAGTGTCAGCAGCTCCCAAACAGAAGGAAAAGATGTCCCACTTCAAGGTTTGGTTTTGTTTTGTTTGTTTGTTTTTTTTTTGGAGAAAAGCAGCCATGGAGAGTAACACTGAGCTACAGCCCTTGTACCTTCAGAGGAGTTCAGCTGATGAATATTTACAGTAAGAGGAGACCCTGGCCAGGGTTCTTTGGGGGCACTTCCAGGCAGTTCTTCTGCCTTGGGTTCTATATGTGGGTTTTGTTTTGGGTTTTGGGTTCTTTTTCTTAAGATTAGTTCTTAAAAAAATATTTAATTCTTTAAATAATTGAATATTCACTACTGAATTTGAAGGTCATACCTATCATTTTGCCATATGTGTTATGTTTTGAATTTCTTTGCAAGGACAAAATGTGTTTCAAAGCAGTTTTAAACTCCTTGGGGACAGGTGAGGTGTGTATGGCTTATTTCCCATTTTTTAATAACCTGAGTCTTGTGACTGAAATCCCTGCAGGGCATTTTTCCCCTCCCTCCTCCCCTGGAGCACTGGGATGTGGTTGGAAGCAGGGGGTTCCTGCTCCATTTCCCTGGAATGCGTCAGCAGGGCTGTCACACCTTTTTAAGGCTTGTTTTATGAGACAGGAAAAAATCAAATGGTTTCCTCTACACCAAAGCATTTCATGGTGAAATGGGAATGGGAGGAGGGCTTGTTATCAGGAGGGATTTATGACTTCCTTTAAAACACAGGCTCCCAGTCAGAATGTGCTTATCACTGTATTTATATATCCCAGTTTATTGAGCATCCAGCAGTGTCTGTTCACAGTGCAGAACAGAACCAAATAAATGCCTAAAAATCAGAATCACTGAGTGGCAGGTAAACACTTGCTTGTTCTGGATTTTTGAGGAGTTTTTTGCAACACTGTGCATTGAGTGAAGAGTAAATAACAGCTCTCACTCCCAGTGGTGATGTAAATTAATCTAAGGCAATTAAAAATTAAAAAATAAGACATTTCTTCTCCTCCAGGCTAAATGTGTCACCATAGAGGAATAAATGAGGAAGCATCTCCATTTCATTTATGAGGAAAAATGAGATATTGGTGGGGCAGGGTCTGTTCCTCAGGGTGGGGATTAAATTTGGGTTTTTAAGTGAGTGAAGGACATCATTTATTCCAAGAGTTGTCCTCAGACCTCTCCCTTGAGTGAGATGTGCCTGTGTGGGATCAGCCCCTGGGCCCATTTGCTCTGTGGTTCCTGCAGGTGGAATTCCCAAAGAGATGCCCTGGCCAGTGCCTCTGTGTCCAGCTGGGCTTCCCTTGAGGTGTTGGTCCTAACTCTGCCATGTTTGCCTTTCTGACACATTTCACAAATCACAAATTCCATACAGTTCCATATTTAAAAAATTGATTAGAGTCCACAAAGTTCTGCAGTTTAAATTAGCTCATGGAGAATAATTAAGTCTACAAAATCCTCAATTAGAGGGTGGTTTATATTAAGCAGACATGAATCTGTGTCTTACACCAGGGGAATAGGGGTGATGGTGGCTGTCTTTGGAAATCCAGGAGATTCAGGACATTTCTGTTCATTCTATAAAGCAGAAATTATTTGCCACCTCTCTTCTTTCCACAAGTGTTCAGTCTCTATTCCAGCTTTGCTTAAAAGCATCAGTTTGTGGAGGGAGTCCCAGAGATTTCTTTAAATGAGTTTTTCCAAAGGAAGAAGTTAATTCCATTATTCCAGCTGATCTGGTGAGACCAACTTCAGCACTTTGGCTGCTTGTCTGAGAGAAGTTACTAGGGCCAGGTAATGTGGCTTTGTTTGAGTGTGGCATCACTCAGGGAACAGCTGGCAAGAACAAGGTGATCTCTTCTGTGGAAATTTATGTTTCAAGCATTTGAACAAGGACAGTTGGATACAAGTGAAAACATGGGCAAAAAATAAAGAAAGCAAAATTTTGAAGGGTGGTGTGCAGTGTGAACTTATTAATTTTGTTATTTCATGCTGATTTCTGCACTGCAGCCAAATGCTGCTGTTGTTTTTAAATATGATGAACATAATGAAATCAGTGGGATTTGACTCTGACTCTTTGCAGCATCACAGCTGCTTAATCCTGATCTGAGCTGAATCCTTCCATTGGCACACCATGAGCAGAAGTTCAAATTTAGGAGAACAGTGCATTAAGTAAAAGAAAAAGTTTGAAAGTCTTTATTCCCTTTCTGGAACCTGTTAAATAGATTTATGGGAGAAATATTATTGAGTACACAGTTTTAAATGAATGCCTGAAGTAAAAATTAAACATTTGGTGCCTCTGAGGTATTTTTTTCTTAGGGAATACAGTTAAAATATTCGAGGTGTTGAGATCTGAACGTTCTTTTTCCAAAAGTTTTGTTGGCAAAAGTGTTATTTGCTGTTTTTAGTTGTAGTAGATAGTTATTGCTGAAATCATGTTTCCAGTCTCTAAAATCTACCCTGAAGTCATTCCAAGGAGGACTTTCTCTCCTCCTCTTTATACTAACTGGTGCCCCTGTTCTTGTTGTCCCATGAGTGATTCCCACTGGGAAGGTCCTTCTCCTGTGGCTCCATCTCCCCCCTCCGTGGGCCCATTGGCACATCTGCCCTTCCCAAGCCATTCCTGCCCCTCAGGGAGGCTTGGACTCAATGTCTCTGGGCTGGGAGATGCACTCAGGTCCCTGTTGGGTGTTTGGGGTGCAGCACTTGTCTCCAGGAGCACCTGGATCACTCTCTGGTGCCTCTTCTTCCAAAATCCCCAGCCCTCTCCTTGGGTAGGTGCTGTAGGAGGACTTACAAACACTTGGATATGGCCAAACAGCCTAAATGTGACCTTTAACCAGCTCTTAGGTGTTTCTGGATCTGAATTTCTGCATTTCCACAGCTCTTGAGAGGCAGGGGGTGGCAGTGCCAGATGGGTACCCAGGGGTTGTGGAGCAGATAAGGTTCCTGTTCCCCCCTCCCACTTTGTGTTGGATCAAATGGTGTCACTGGTATGTTGTTGCCAAACAGGAGGAAGCCTGGAGATGCCAGTAACCTCTGGAGGGGGGAAGGCAGGAAAAGGGACAATGTGGAAAGTATTTCCAGTGATTTCAGAACAGTGAGTGCTTTTCAGGTGTGGCTGAGCTGTTTGCAAAAGATCTCCTGGGCCCCCTGGGTGGTGGCACTGGAGCAGCAATCCAGGCATGCTCTGTCTCTTTGTTATCCCACAGTTTTCCTACAGGATGAAGGGATGGGATCACACCAGTGCACCCACCCCATGGACACCTTCACCTCTTGGATGTCACCAGCCCAATGCTGGGGCAGCTAAAACTTTGTCATTGATTAGTGTCCTAATCCTTGTGGGTATTTGCACACCCTGCAAAGTGTTTTGATAAAATGGTTGGAGTATTTGATGTCTGCTCAGAAGGAGCCCTGGGAAGGGCAGCTTCATGGAAGGGGCTTGAGGATTAGCAGCTGGAATGTCCTGGATGCCTGGGATTCCTGTGGAGCTGCCTTGGCTGGCACTGTTGGTGTCACACCACAGCACAAACACAGATTCCTGTGACTTGGAAGGCTGTAGGATGGAGGGAAAACCATTTCCATGGGGATAATAATTTCTAGGGCAAAGTTTAAAAAGTCTGCTTCTGATGTTGCAGGGAATTGCTGCCTGCCCTGCAGTGGCTGGGATGCAGGAGTGGAGCTCTGCTGCCTGGAGTTGTTTAGGAGTTCCTCTAAATTCCTGAACATCCCTCTGGTCCCAGTTACTCCACAGTAGGACATAAATTATGGTGCAAAGTACAAGTCACTTGCTGAAGGTGCTTTTAAAAAATGAGATTCATGGGAAGCTGTGTAGGAATAACTGCAGAGAACAGTCCAGATTTGGAGTTACTTTTAGGAAGTGAAGGAGATGTTAGAAAGAAGAGACTTGAGTTGCTTCTTCTATCAGGTGTTAGAGCTAATTTGGGTGTAATTGCTCATTAACACAGCTCTGACTGCAGAGCTCACCTGGCTGGGGGTGAAACCTCTGTAACTTGGGGCATTTGTAGAAAATACAGGGAAAAAAGGAAGGAAATCCCTTAATCTTCAGGGTGCATCCCCCAGCTCCTGGCAGTCCCAAAAGTGTTTTAGTGCAGTGTTGGGGGAGTTGTGGGGCCTGGCCCTGCTCACCTCACCTGGAGGGTTTCAGGTACTTGCTGCTCTCTGGGTCACAGCTGATTTTCAGGCATCATTAGGATTTTGTTATCTGTTCCTGTTCTCCTGTAATGCCTTGGGAAGGAGCGTTCCTGGTCTGAGCCTTGCACAAGGCAAGAACTGGGTGTCTGTTCTCTGGGAAGTCCTGGCAGCTCTCCCAGACCCATCAGCTCTGTGTGCACATCTCTTCATAAAAGATGGATCCATTTCATGATATGGAAAGAAAAACACATGAGTGTGGGAATGGGGTTTAGATAAGCAGGTGAATTTAAAAGATATTCCACTTTAATTCAACTGAATGAATTTTAACAATGGGTAAGGGATGGATTTTGCATAAAACCATGTTATTTGAAGCAGATCACCTGGCAGTATTGCCAAGACAGGTAAGAGAAACCCAAGTGTGAGTGTTTGGACTTTGAAGTGAATTGGAAATAAGCAGGACAGTGGGAAAAGTGCTGAAATCAGTGGGCACCATGGAGAGTTCTGCAGTTCCATGCCTTGTTCCTCAGTGGGAGCACTGAGGAAGGAGTCTGTCAGTACAGTGAGGAGGTCTCCAGTCCAAGGGAGCTGGGACAAGGGCTGGGATTTAAACACAGGAAAGGGATTCCCTGGGAGAATGGAGCCTGGCTGAGGCCAGAAGAGCTGAAAGTGGTGCATTCCTGCAAGAAATCCAATTATGGAACATAAAAAAGGCAGAATTAGATAAAAATAGATTTTGCAATGAATGTGAAATTAATGGTGTCATGTATTGACCAGGAGGGGCTGCAGGAGAGCACTTAATTGGGATCTTTAGCTATTAGAGTGTGGAAGAGATAATTAAGGAGATACCCTGGAGTACGTGTCTCTCTGTGATTTGTATTTGGAATGCCAAAATGTTCCTGGCTCTGGGAATCTATCTCCCAGTCCTGCCCATGGACTGGTGTTAAATTGTACAAATCTGATAAAAACCCATGCTGCTTCTTAAGTCTCTGTCAGGACCTGCCCAAAAAACAGAACAGGAAAAATGAGAGTCCTGCCAGTGGAGGACCTTGAGTTGACAATTTCAGATCAGGTTATTGCTAATGAAAGACTCCTCAGTGTTTTTTCCCTGAAGGTTTGGTCATTCAGACAACATTTTCTCCTTTAGTCATTTTTTTTGGGAGGTTTTCTCATTATGTATCAGAATACAAATCCACATGTTCTGGTGCAGATGCTGGAGCTCAACAAAGCTCTTCTAGTCCTGAATTTCTTTCTGGAGGAAAGCAAAGCAATTTTAGTTAGTTTCCATAATTAATGAAAAAAATAAATGTATTTGGCAGCATGGATTCCCATGTGGAAAATGTCATCAGGTGGCTTAAGCTTGGTAAATAGTTAAGAATCCAGAAAAATTCTGTGTATTCTGAGTTTTGGAGGTTTGTTACTAATTGTGCTGCTTGGAACACTGGGTGGTAATTGGGATCCAGCTGCTCAGAATCTCACTGTTACATTTACTGGCTGGATTGCTTTAATAGGATTTGGAGAGTGGCTCTTCCTATGGTTCAGCCTGTGCTGTTAAATCACCAACCTTTTAATGCAATAATCCCTGGATTTATCCTGCCTTGGAGTAGCAACACAGGAGGACATGACTGAGGGTAAAACTTTGGAGAGTGTTGGTATAATCCAGAGCAGCAGTCTTTATGCTTGTTAGAGTCACTGTAAAATGGTGAAATGGCTGTTGTGGGACAGAGGAGGAGCACTGATGGCAGGGAAACAGTGGGAAAAAGGCTGAAATTCCAGTGCCATGGGCAGGAGCAGAACCCAGGCAGGTCAGGAAGCAGCTTTGTATGAAATGACTGCAGGGTTTGACTGGATGAGTTTGCACTGAGAAGAATTCTCTGTATTCCTCTGTCATTTTGTTATGATTGAGAATCATTTAAATGAATTGTGCATGTTAATAAGCCACAGCAGCAAGTGGTGTCTGAGTGTGTATTTGAGAAATTAACAGAGATTGGGGTTTACTGTGGTCACAAAGCAATGACACTGTGGTTTGCTGCTGGCATCCTCTCCTGAGGTTTATTTTACCCCCAGTTCCACCCTTCCCTCCCCTGCCACTTCCATTACAGTGGAGATTTGGTCTGCTTGCCTGACAGTGTCCTGTACTCGCCATTAGTGGTCAGTAGTTACCTTAGCCTGCATGTCAGCCTTCAGTTTAATGGCCTTTTTTGTGTGTTCATTTTCTTCTGTTTCCCATCGTGGTTTTGTTTATTTCTTTTACGTTTTTTTTTCTGTTCTCTTTTTTTTTTTTTTTTTTTTTTTTTTTTTTAAACCGTGGTGATGTTTGCCCTTCATATCCCCCAATGTTTGCACATGCCAAGATGTTGCCATCCCAACATTACCTCCCACTTCACTGACCAGTGCCACTAATGACCATCTAGCACCAGCCACAGCGGGACCCCTGCCCTCCGCCCCGCGGGACGTCGTGGCCACGCTCGTGTCCACCCGCTTCATCCGGCTCACCTGGCGGCCACCAGCCTCAGACCCACAGGGGGACAACCTCACCTACTGCATCTTCTACACCAAGGAGGGCATCAACAGGTGAGACACACAGCAGGGGCTCTGCTGCACCTGCAAACACACGGCCTGTCGTCTCCTCCTCCTCCTCCCCAGGAGGTTCACAGGCAGTGCTGGAGCGTGGTTGGATTGACTGCAAACCCTTCCAACAGCTGCTGCCTGCTGGGGACAGCAGCAGCACTGTCACTGCTCAGTGGGGGTTCTCAGACATCCAGTGCTTGCAGGCACCAACTCTGAGCTCTTGGCTCCTACTTCGTTGGGTAATCTGAATAAGCAAAGCAGCTAATAGTTAAAAAGGTTATTTATTACAAAGCACATCTTATTACAAAGCATATCAGTTTCAAAAGGCAATGGCAAAAAGCAATAGCAAGAGCAGTAGCAAAGCAAATGCCTGGCAAAGAGCAAGTGGCTAAAAGCCACAATGGCTAAAAGCACCAACTCTCCCCAGTACAAACTCTTATATAGGATTTTTCCAACAAGCTAAGACACAAGCTCAGACCACCAGTCCTTAACCTATTAGAATTCCAGTTTCTTAACACACCAGGTTATGTATAGAACTACACATACAATCTGTCTTGTTCTCTCTGAAAAATGTAAGCAATATTCTTACTATAGCTCTGATATGACTAAGTCCTGTCTACAACCATGGTCCTGGAGCCTCTATTGAAGATATCAGTGTGTTTCAACCTTCACTAGAACACTCACTGCTACTCTGGCATTTGAAACCTTTCACTTACTAAAAGCATTACAGCTCTTATTAAAACTTACCATCTTACTTCTTCTTAAATGTCTACTTTATATGTGAGTAGCTTAATACACTTCAATCCATCCAAAGGCTTTAATTCAATCCCTGCACTCTGATTTCTCTCTGAAGAATTCAGAGAGACCCCTGACTTACTGACTCCAACATCTCAGGAGGCACAGGAACATCCCCTGGAAGCTGTGCTGGAAGCAAGAGGCACATCAGGCTTGAAACCCCTGCAAATGCCCTGCCCTGGCAGGGACAGCTGTGTGATGGGTGTTGGTTAAACACCATGGTCAGTGCTAAATGCTAATTCCCTCCTAGAAACCACTGTGAACAGAAATCTGGTGAATGCCTCACAATCATCACTTTGACATATTATCCCAATGGATGATAGCAGTCTACCCCTTCTCCTTCCTGATGGGATCTACTGCTTGGAATTACAGTTTCAAATTATGATAAATTGGAGGAAGTTGAAATGAACATTTGTTTGGAACAATACTTAATTAATTGCAGATTAGCTTATCAGATTTATTACTCAAGGGAAAATTATCTGTCACCTTACTGATGAGAGTCTGAGATGCAAAGTCATTTGGAACAGAAAACACTGTAGAGGGGAATTCCTGCTCTTCCTTAATCCTGTGCATAGACATCCAGGCTTGTGGCAGTTAATTGAGGCAATTAGTAACATTTTATTTGCCTCACAAATGTTGTTTTTCTGTTACTCCCTTCATTTGGTAATATCCAAGGTGTTCCAGGCCAGGCTGGATGGGGTTTGGAGCACCCTGGGCTGGTGGAAGGTGACCCTGCCCATGGTAGGGGATGGCACTGGGTCACTTTCCAGTTTTGTTCCAACCCAACCCATTCTGTGATTCCAAGAGGAACATTTCAAAGTGAAGAACCAGTAATGGAGGGGACATTCCTGCTGCAGGGGCTGCTCAGTGCCACCATCCCACCTTGTCCCACCTTGGCCTGGGGACAGCAGAGAGGCTCCCCTGGAGTGAGGTGGGAATGAAAGGGTGTCCCAGCTCTCCTGTCACACCCCTGCATGCCTGGGGGAATCTGATCATGTGGATGTGACTGTCTCACACAGCTGCAAGGTTATTTCATCCCCATGTCAGGTATTTATTTACTCACACTCAAGGCAGTTCCCCTGGAAAGGGTGTGAAAATTCAAAAGTGCTGCAGGAAGGTTTAATTCTGGGGAGCTTTAGACAAGCAGTCAGGCAGAAGAACCCCAGACTTCAAGATATGGACAAAAATAAAGGAAATAGTGGCACATTGCAGGTCTGAGGTGGTAGATTATACATGTGGGATGTTCAAACACTGCTGAATTCACAGTTGACTGTGGTGTGCTTCAGACACAGCAAATGGAGTTTAATTGTGTGTAATGACACTCAGAATGCCTCTGGAGCTGCCTGCCAGGCCCCACAGCTGGCATGGCTGGCACACACCACATCCCCTCCCTAACAGCTCCCCAAAGGTGTTTTTTAGATAAAAGTGCAACTTCAACCTTGGCATTTCCAGCCAAACTCCTGGGTTGCACTGGAGGCTCTTCCCTTGGGTGCTTGAGGGTTCCTGTGAACCTTAACTGGAGTTTCCAAAGCTCCCTAAGTGGGGATTACAGTGGGATCATGGAATAGTCATAGCAATCTGCACAGGGTAATGCAGTTATTCCTGGGGGCATCTGCTTGGTGCCTGTTACCCCAGCCTGATCACACTGGAAAAGGTGCTCCAGGCTCCCCAGGAATGGCCATAAAGGAAGGATTCACACAGCACTTAAATAGATTAATCTCTCCTATTTTTACCACACTGTTGGTAAGTCACATTCCTGGTTATTACTGAAAATTTGCTATACTGTGACATGTCTGTTTATTTTTGGTAAATGTCTTTCCAGTAATTTTTTTTAATTTTTTTAATTGTAAATAATAACCTTGGTTTGCTGATTACCATTTTTTCCCAGATGAAATCAGGGAGTGCACTTCTACTTGAGTCAGAAAATGCTATATTTTGCATGTTAATAGGAGCTGGATATTATCCCACAGCTGTGAATCCATTGGTACTTAGGCTGGGCTCTCAGATCCCATCCTTGTAGCTGCAGCTTATCTTAAAGGAAGGTACACTTGGAAACGTGTTTTCAAGAAAGTGTTGTGCTTGAAGTGGAGAAAATAGTAATGAAAATTAATAAAAAGCTGAAATAAATGAAGCTGTTTATGCAGTGCCATTTTAGCTGAGCTTATGAAGGGGAACATTCTAGAAAATAGGGTGTAAATAGGTATTTAGTTACAGAGGGTGTATTGTTCCCCTTTCTGTAAATACAGTTTAATAGTGCAGAAACCAACAGGGATTTTGGAATATTTCAGTCAAGTTCTGCTAAATCAACCACACTGGTGGATGCAAAAAGAAATAAATTTAAAATGGGGATTTGGGGAGTGTATTTCCCTGCTAGAAACTGAAGCAGAGTGGCTGGAAGGGAGGAAGGGGAGGCTGGGATGGTTCTGCTGCAGTTCTGTGTCAGAAATGCTTTAACAGGTGTCAGTGGGGCCAAGACCAGCCTGTCCCTGCCCATCCCTGTCCCATGGGGAGTCTGGCAGCCCAGAGGGGCTCGGAGCAGGCACAGTCCCTGCCTTTACTCAGTGGGAAGGTTCTGATTGCTCCTTCTGGAGTTCTTGGCATTCATTCCCAGGGAGCTCCTTCCCAGGGAAGGATGGATGGCATTACCCAGACACAGCCTCCAGCAAGCTCAGGTGCACAGTGCCTGGAAATAAAGGCTGCCCTCAGTTTAATGATTGATCTCCTAATCTTCCCCTCAATCCCTGATAAAAGCAGGTGGAGTTTCCTGGATGGTTTGGCAGAGGCTGTGTTCCGGTGCCAGGGGTTTGCTGGAGGTCACTGAGCAGCAGCAGTGCCCCTTCCAGCTGTCCCCACACATACCTGTGTGCTCCAGCTGGGTTAGGGTTCCCAGCTCACAGCAGAACCACTTCACCTCCACTCTGTGTGGAAGCAGTGTCCTGGTGTGCTGAACAGTTCCAAACATCAGCAGGGAGCCAAGGCCAGGCTGCAGGTAGAATAACATGTTAAAACAGCTCCTTTGAAAAATCCCCAAAAAGCAGCCCCACAATATTAACAGGAATGCCCTAAATCTTGCCAGACTGTGTGTGCTGCTAAAATAGTTTCTGTGCTGGCTCCCGAGCTGTAGGATAAACTGTCACTGTGAATTATCACTTGCTGTCACGGGAATAACAAAGAAACCACTCAGAGTTTGTGGGTGTCAAGTGTAATTTATTCTGTTCCTTCAGTCCATTCTGTTTTGTGCAAAGGGAAGTTGCAAAATTGGGAGCAGTTTGTCAGCAGCACTTCTGGCACACGGTTGTGGTGTTGTGCAGGGAGCACAGTGTAAATCCCATTTCATTGACACACGGGTATGCTCAGATGGGACACGCTGCAGGAGCAGCTACTCCTCATTTACTAATCAGCTCTGGTGGCTGTGCCCAACCCTTTTGTTTCCCAAAGGGAACGTGTGGAAAACACGAGTCGTGCTGGAGAGACCCAGGTGATGATCCAGAACCTGATGCCAGAGACAGTTTATGTGTTCAGGGTTGTGGCCCAGAACAGGCACGGCCCCGGCGAGAGCTCGGCACCGCTCAAGGTGGCAACGCAGCCCGAGGGTGAGCTGGGATGTTCCAGGAGTTCTCCTCACTTTGGGGCTGATGCTGACTTTATTTTTTATTCTGCCCATTCACAACCTTTCCCAGAATCTGAATTTTAAAAGTTGTACTTGTGGGCCACAGTTTCCAAAGATTTTCCAAGTCAGTGGGATTGTGTGATTTATTGTCACCATTAAGAACCAATGGGACATTCCTTGCTAGATTCTCTGAACTGTTATAACAGGAATACTTTTAAAGGGTCATTAACTGAAAAAGAAAACTTCAGGCTTGTTATGGTCATTACAGAATAAAGGACCCAGGGAGCAGGATCTCCTTTGGAAATTTGGTCCCACCCTGCGGTGGATCCGTGTGGAATATCACAATGGGAAAAATCCCCCCTTTTCCTGGGGTGCTGGCCAGGGGTGGGCACAGCAGTCCCTTGTTGGTTAGGCACTAACAGAGCTCCTTCTCTCCTTGTGTTGCAGTCCAGCTGCCTGGCCCTGCTCCCAACATCCGTGCCTTCTCCAGCTCCCCCACCTCCATCACTGTCACCTGGGAGACGCCGCTCTCGGGCAACGGGGACATCCAGAACTACAAACTCTACTACATGGAGAAGGGGCAGCACACAGAGCAGGTACAGGCCCTGAAAGGTCCAGACACCTTGGAAGGGTCTGCTTTGCTGGCACACTGAATCCTTTAGCCTCAGATGTGGGAGGTACTTAACATCAGAATTCCAACATGAAAAGTTTGTGTCTGGGCTGGGAGTGAAACCCATTTTGTTGGTGATGCCCTGTTTTGATATTTGTTAACATCAAGTAGCTTTGGTTGAATTCCATCATGTCATGAGAGGAGAAGGCAGAGAGCAGCCATGTCATTGTTGAGCTGTTCTGGTACAGATGACATTAAAGAGGCTTGCACAGAGCTATGGACTGGGTTTTAGCAGTTCAGGCTAGATACTGATTTTGGCATGATCCCTAATCCAAACTTTCTTTAGTTCTTGGACCCACTGATTGATGTTTTGATATTGCTGAGCATCCAGTTAATTTAATTTTCTTAGTATGCCTCTGAAGCATTCAGTGTGTTCTGTAGAAGTATGGGCTGCCACCTGGGAATGAGGAATAATCCCAGTCCTCACAGCCACGTTCCCATCTGATTGCATATCAGCATCATTCCAGCTGTAAAAAGCAAATGGAAGAATATTTTTTACATCAGTTTTTAAATAGGGCTGTTGCCTTTCTGTACTTCTGCATCCCACTATTTGAATTATAGTGATATATATTATGATGGTTTTGAGAGTTTCCATGTTCCAGACCAGTGTCCATGCTAAACAGGACAGGGAGAATTTTCTCCTGGAAGCTCAGAGCTGGCATCCTCCCCAGCCCTGACGGTGACGCAGAGGGTTGTGCGGGGTTGTGCAGGAGCTCTGTGGTGCTGCTGGCCCTCAGAGCTGACCTGAGCTTGCCCTGGGGGTGTCTTGGGGACAGGATGTGGACGTGGGGGGCCTGTCCCACACGGTGACAGGGCTGAAGAAGTTCACTGAGTACAGCTTCCGCGTGGTCGCCTACAACAAGCACGGCCCCGGCGTCTCCACCCACGACGTCGCCGCCCGCACCCTGTCCGACGGTAAAGCTGCTCCTCCTTTGGCTTCTGGGGCTTTTCCTGGGATTATCTGGCAGTTTCTGACCAGTGAATCTTTAACCAGGCTGTTATGGGCTTTGTTCGTTGTTGCATGTGGATGTTCACGGTTAAAATCCCCCCTGAGGCGTTCCAGAATTGGGTGAGGGAAAATTGCTGCACCTGCAGAAGGATGTGGGGTTGTGATTCCAGAACAATGGTGTCCTTCATTCCAGCTTCATCCATTTATTTCATGGGTTATTGAGCCTACACTGAGCATGGACAGAAAAAAAAATACACTGAAGGCACCAACTCCAAATTATTTTCTAGGTTCTCTCACATATGAGCAAACTCTTGGTTTTGGAGTGGTTTTGTTCTAATTGTGTTCCCGTGTTTGCACTCCAGCACAGATATTGTTAAATCCATGGCACAGATTGGTGAGAGCAGGATGTGAAGTCAGTATTTGTTGTAAGGCAGATAAAGAAGTGGTGTGAGCAAACAGAGATACATGAGCAACTGCAGAGTGATCAGTTAGTGGTAACTTGTATTTGTTAGAGAGAAGTTTCTATAGAAGAACTATCAGAGGGAAAGGGAGCAGAGCCTGAGTGGTAACTTGTATTTGTTAGAGACAAGTTTCTATAGAAGAACACTCAGAGGGAAAGAGAGCAGAGCCTGGAATCCTCTCCCCAGGAGGGACCAGGAGCAGAGGGGAATATTGTCCCAAACTCTAGGTCTGGTTTGTTTCTGGGGCACTTCCTGACTCTGCAGTTATTTCTGTGTATTTGCTAATTCAATTCCTGCTCCATGAGACCCTGTCAGCATCTTCTTGAACTCAGCCCAGCTTTTATCCACAACATCAAGTGGGCAAAGGTTCCACAGATAAATTTTCTCAGAAAAATCCCTCCTTTCTGTCTGTTCTGCCCCTGCTCTGTGTTGGGGTCACTTGTTGCCTGGGGCTGTGCTCCTGAAAGAGGAAATACTCAACATCCAGTGATTATTCCTCTATCCCACTCCTCATTCTGTGGACCTTTGCCATGGTCTCCTTGGTTCATCCATTTTCCAGATTCCAAAGACACAGGAATTTCTCCAGTGGAAGCTGATTCAACCTTTATGCCCTTTTCTGAACTTTTCTCCAGGTTCCTTTTCTCATTTGTTTTAAAAACTGAGGTAGAGGGGACCAAAAAAGTATCAAAGGTGCAAGTGAGGCATTACTTGCATTTGAGGAGCTTTTTGTATTCTGAGCACCAAAAGGAATCATCCCAAGGTCTTTGTGCAGTTCTTTAGCACAGGATCACACCCTGGGATCTCCCAGCTCATCATGCAGCTCATACCCCCATATCTTCCTGCTCTGGCCTTTCTTTCAACCAGCACTTCCCTCCCATGCCCTCATTGCTTAAAATGGAAGGGATTTCCCTTGAAGGAGGGAGAAATCCCTATTCTGCTCCTAGTCTGGCTCCTGCTCTCTCAGTTTCATGTTTTATTGTTGCTTGGGTTGATTTGGTGGAAGTTTCTGACCCAGCAGGTGGAGTTTGAGTGGTCCCATGTTAATGCTGGCATCACTTTGCCTGCTCTGGTATCAAGATAAACTGGCAGAGGGTACAGAAGTCTTGAAGCTGTTTCATTCCCCAGTTCCTTGGGAATTCCTGGATGGGTAACACATGGCTCTGGCAAGAGGCTGCTGTTCCCTGCCTTAGACTCTTCCATAATCCCTTACACTGACACTTCAGTTGGAAGGACTATGGGAATCCTTTGGGAGGGTGTCAAGGAAGCCTCTCCTTTCCCTTCCCCTCACTGCCAATGCAAAGAGAGATTTGTGTGCCCTTATCTTTGTCTTTTTCTGCCCTACCTGAAAGTTTGCTCACTCATTTCTCTGAAGGGCTGCCAGCTCCTTTGTTGTTTGAAGAAGAATTTATTATGAGTTATAATATAATTTTGAAATTTTCCTGGAGTTCTTTCTTCTCCAACTTCAGTTTTCACACTTAACCTATAGTTAGATGCTTTCTAAAGCTCTCTGAAGGATGTAATCTTGCTTCTTACAGGTCTCATAACCCTGGGAAGCTCTCAAATCTTTCCAAAACAATGCACATTTTCCTCCTGTATTTTCCTGTTGTGGTGTCTGGGAGCAATCTCCCTGTTCCCTGCAGGGATTCCTCCCTAAGCTTCCTTTAGCCCTGATTTAACAAAGCATCTGCATTTTTATGTAGGTTTTTGCTCCTAATCTGTTACAGTGCCTTGTTGCAGGGATAACTCTGCAGGTATTACCATTTGGACCCAGGTTTATGTGCTGCTCCTATCCTGGAATTCATGATCAGGGATTAGAGCTGGGAGTGGGATCTGAGCCTCCCAGCCTGACTGAGACCCTTCCATCACAGTCTCACATCTGAGCCATCAGCACATCCTGCTGCTCCTGCCTGGCTGCTCTCCATGTGCTGTCCCACTCCAGGAGATGCTTTTCCGTAGCAAATCCCTGTTCTTCCCTGTGAGTTGGGCAGGTCCTGGATCCCTGGGATTGTCCCCAGCCAGCTTGGCCAGGGCTTGGAGCACTCTGGGATGGTGGAAGGTGTCCCTGCATATGGCAGGGGTGGCACTGGAGGAGCAAAGAAAGCTTGGCCTTGCATCCTCTCCTCTCCACCTGCTGCTTCTCAGGCCCATGGCTCTTCATCTTCAGGTGTGGTGATCCAGGTTCAGCTGGGCTGGCTAGGGAAGGGGAGGCACATCCTGCCCCTCTCCATTTCTGCAGTGGGGTGGTGAAGGAGGGGTTTTGTTTCACCCTATCCCAGTGAGCCTTTCCAAACTCCTTCCACTTTGTGCCCTCAGAGAGGTTCTGTGAGGTTCATCCCTTTATCCCTGTGCTCCTTGCCCATGGTTGTGCTTCCCCTTCCTGCCAGGGAAGCCTCAGCTCTGCCAGGGGCCAACCTTTGCTGTGGTACCAATGGAATTCACTGCTTCCAGGATTTTTCTTCCACTCCCTCTTTGCCTGGATTTCACTGCCTTGTGCTGCAAGTAAAGTACAAGCAAAGAGTGGGAGTTCAAAGGCAACCGCAGTGTCTGAGATGCTTTTCACCTACTCACTGTCACAAGGCCCTGGGGACTCAGGGGTTTCCTGTTACACAAAATCAGGA
Organism: Oenanthe melanoleuca; assembly: GCF_029582105.1. Classification (NCBI taxonomy): domain Eukaryota; kingdom Metazoa; phylum Chordata; class Aves; order Passeriformes; family Muscicapidae; genus Oenanthe; species Oenanthe melanoleuca. The sequence continues at coordinate 17,125,923 of NC_079344.1, forward strand.
TAACAAAATCAAGGCCAGAAATTTAAATGTGGGTTCCCCCAATCAAGCAGTGTGTTCATTAAAGATTTGCCTTGGGAAAGAGCTGGATGGGATACATTCTCTGAGAGTTTGGGAAGTGCTTTTAAATATAAAACATTTTATTTAGATAGGTGTGAAAAAAAAGACCTGAATAAAGAGTTTTTTCTTCATGATGAAAATACAGTGTCAGAAAGTACCTGTGGGAGGATTGGTAGTTCCTTTATGTGCTGCCTTAAGCCAGAATGGTTTGTACTTCCATGGCAGATGAGAGCAGAGAGTAGTTGTGGAAATACAACATTTGAAAGTTTTGGGGTTGTAATTCCTTTAATCTTTCCAGTCCCCAGTGCTCCACCACAGAATCTCACGCTGGAGGTACGGAATTCCAAGGTAAGATTGGAGGATTTCTTGCTGGCAGTGGGTAAATAAAAGGCTGGGGGGGGGGGTCTTAGATTGGCCACATTTTGGAGCTGCTTTGGATCTTTTCCTTCCCATGCAGCTTTTGAGCTCTTTGTAGAGAATATATGAATGTGGGGCTTGGAGAAGCTGCAGTCCAGCTGTGGGCTGGCTGTGGTGGGATGCAGTGCTAATGATGGGAGGGATTTATTGAGGCCCTGAAGGATCAGAGCTGGAATCCCTGCTCACTGTTGCTTGCAGTGTGGGCACACACAGACATACTTCTGGGGTGCCTTGGGCACTTGGGGGGAGAAAATGGAACATTTGGCCATTGTGCCTTTGGAATTGCGTGTGGAGTTTTTTTTAAAAGCTTCCCTAAGGACTTTTTTCTGAATCCCTTCTCGTGCTGCCTTCCCCAGAGCATCCTGCTGCAGTGGCAGCCCCCTCCTGCTGGCACCCAGAGCGGGCAGATCACGGGATACAAAATCCGCTACCGGAAAGTTTCCCGCAAGAGCGACGTCACCGAGAGCGTGGGGGGCACCCAGCTCTCCCAGCTCATCGAGGGTGAGCAGGGCCTCCAGGGGGCCTGGCTGGGTGTAGGGGCTCAGGGACAGGGTTCTGTGGGGTTCCTGTGGGGTTCCTGTCCTCCAGGGGGCCTGGCTGTGTGTAGGGGGCTCAGGGACAGGGTTCTGTGGGGTTCCTGTCCTCCAGGGGGCCTGGCTGTCCTGGGAATTGCTGGGCAGTTGGACCTGTGGGAATTGCTGGGTTGATGGATCTGTGGGAGTTGCTGGGTTGATGGAATTACTGGGTTCATGGACCTGTGGGAATTGCTGGGCTCATGGAATTGCAGGGCTGGTGGATCTGTGGGAGTTGCTGGGCTGATGGACCTGTGGGAATTGTTGGGCTCATGGATTTGTGCGAGTTGCTGGGCTGATGGACCTGTGGAATTGCTGGGCTGATGGAATTGCTGGGCTGATGGATCTGTGGGAATTGCTGGGCTCCTGGATCCATGGGAATTGCTGGGCTGATGGATCTGTGGGAATTGTTGGGCTCATGGATTTGTGGGAGTTGCTGGGCTGATGGACCTGTGGGATTGCTGGGCTGGAGTTGCTGGGCTGGTGGAGTTGCTGTGCTCACAGCTCTGTGGGATTGCTGGGCTGATGGAATTGCTGTGCTCACGACTCTGTGCAGTTGCTGTGCTCACAACTCTGTGGGATGCTGTGCTGGTGTAGTTGCTGTGCTCCCAGCTCTGTGAGTTGCTGTGTCTGTGCAGTTGCTGTGCTCCCAGCTCTGTGGGATTGCTGGGCTGGTGCAGTTGCTGTGCTCACAGCTCTGTAGGATTGTTGGCTGGTGCAGTTGCTGTGCTCCCAGCTCTGTAGGATGCTGGCTGTTTCAGTTGCTGTGCTCACAGCTCTCTCTCTGTTCCCCTGCCCAGGCCTGGAGCGTGGCACCGAGTACAGCTTCCGCGTGGCCGCCATGACCGTCAATGGCACCGGCCCCGCCACCGACTGGGTGTCAGCAGAGACCTTCGAGAGCGACCTGGACGGTGAGAGACCCTGGCACTGGCACAGCCAGACCTGGCAGCTCAGTCATGCCATTTCAACAACACCTGGCTGCCTCTTTGAAAGGCAAACCTCTGCCTTCTCACTTCTGTTCTAGGTTACAGTGGGGTTTATTTAAGGTTGACATCAGTTTCTATTTAAACAGAAAGTTCTTGCCAAGTTAATAGAGTGGCTTGAAATGAAGCTTTGCTTCTACACTTCCTACTGCTGTATGTTGGCATCAAGTGCTTTCTGCTAGGGAATACTCATTTGTAGTGACAATGAGATGTCACAGTAGGAAAGAAATTATGGAAAACATTCTCAGCCACAGCTCTTTGCAGTCTTAGCCCCATGTTGGTGCTGTGCTTTCTTTGACCCACAGTAACTTATTTTGCACAGAACAAAAGGGAGATGAATTATATTTCCTGTGTTTTCTGCACCACATCTCCTTTCAGAAATTCTGCTGTGGGTGCTAAATATAAAACTATGTTGAAATCGTGGGTATTAGAATAATTACATTGAAAATTCCAGTGATGGCAGAAAGGTTCCTGAGCTTGTTAGAACATTAAATGGGATATTCCAAAGCTCTTTGCTTGTGCTGTAAAGGATTCTCCTCAACAGAAGGTCTGTTCCACCAAGTCCATGGATTTCAGGCATGTGGATACTGGAAATTCCTTGATCTGTGTGTCTGTCAGCCCTTAGTGAATGTGACACATCCTTGGAGCTGCCAAGTCCCCAAAGTGGGGCAGAGCTCTGTACATGAGCACCTCACAGGGCAATGGAAGTGTCCCTGAGCTGGAGTTAACAGCACTTTGCCAGGATTAAATTTAAATTTAAATAGGGCAGAAGGAGGAAGAACAAAATAACTTTTTCCTTCTCTATTGACTTTGTCATTTAAATTTTTTCACCTCCGAATGTTGCAGGGAATCTGACTTTCTACATATTTTTTCCATTGAATAAAGTAATAAAAATTTATGTTTAAGACAACATAACATGATATTCATATAACTCTGCATACACCTGTGAGATCTGTGTGTGCACACTGCTTTTCTTGGGTTTCTTCCTTTAGAAAGCTCATGGATAATTTTAACACCATGCAAATGCATTAACAGCTCATCTTGCTTTTCTTAGGTTCAATAGACACATGAGGCATCATTTCTTTTTATTCCACAGCTGCTTTTTGAGTTTCAATAGAAAATAATTCCCAAGAGAGTCCCATGGGCGTAAAGGGGAGCAGAAGTGTTACAGTTCCACCTTGCAATCAGAGCAGGTTCCCCCTGAGTGCAGAGCAGGAGGTGTTGTACAGAGTTTGTCCCCAGTGCAGTGGAAATGTCACCTCTCCTGCTGCACTTGGAGCTTTGCTGTGTTTGATGGTTGGGAACTGGAGCTGCTGGGCTGTGTCAGCAGCAGCCCAAGAGCTCCCCGGGCTGGGGGCCAGGGCTGTGCTGTGATCCAAATAATCCTGTTGTGGTGCTTTATTAAATGTTTGTAGAGAAATGCAGTGTGTTTCATTAAAATGAAATCCCTGCAGGAAGCACAAGTCCTTGATTCCTTTTGGAGTGGGGAGCTCAGTCTGCTATTGCAGGGAATTATCCCTAATCCGCCAGCACCCGACAAAAGGATTTATTTCATTTTTGAGAAGTGAACCCAAAGTTAGGAACACTCCAGGGACAGTTGGGAGATTGCTTTTAGGTTCCAGTCAACAGTGGGGGAAAGCCTCTTAGGAGAAATATTAGGGGCTTACAGTGGCACATTGTGGAATGTTCTAGTGTTAGGGATCCACATTCTGTGTCTCTGTGGGATGGGGTGAGATTTGTGTTGCCTTTGGGGGAAGAGTTTGAACATTTGATGTCGACTCTGTATTTTCTGAACTTTTAGTGTGGCTGTGTAATTTCTACTTATGTTGTATGAATTATGGGAATCCAAGGATCTAGGCAGCAACAACTGTAGGACAACTGAGGAGTGTCCTCTTCAGTGCAGTTCTTAAAGCTGTGGAATTTCCTATTTAATGCTACAACCAGACTTTTCCATGTGATTATTGTAATGCCCACAAGTAAGGAATATAATGGAATTGAAAGTAGAAGAATTTGTGGAGGGGAAGGATGGGATAAAACTGGATGACAGCATGGGCAACATGGATCTGATACAAAAATCATCCCAACCCCCTGAGCTTCGGCACAACCATCCTGCCTTTTAAAGGGAGGATCTGCTGGAATGTCATGGGAACATTCTGCTCTGTCCCGCACACCCAAGTCTCACTGTGCTCATCCCAGCACTCAGCAGTGCTTTGTTTGACCCTGCTGCCTCCCGTGTCACTGGCTGTGTTTGATGGAAGGCCTTTCCCTGCTGCCTGTGCCTGCAGAGAGCCGCGTGCCCGAGGTGCCCAGCTCGCTGCACGTGCGGCCGCTGGTCACCAGCATCGTGGTGAGCTGGACCCCGCCCGAGAACCAGGACGTGGTGGTCAGGGGCTACGCCATCGGCTACGGCATCGGCAGCCCCCACGCCCAGACCATCAAGGTGGACTACAAGCAGAGATACTACACCATTGAGAACCTGGGTGAGTGACCTGTGCCCCAGCCCAGCCTCCCTCAGGGCTCCCCAAACAGCAGCAGCAGCAGCGCCAGTTCGCCGTGCTGCGTGCGGAGCTGCAGGGAAAATGGGACTGAAATGTCACCAGGATTCACTGGTGCCTCCTTTGGAAGGAAAACAAAGATTCACCTCTCCACAGAACTCTCTGTGGGAGCTAAAATAGTCTGAGAGAAATAGCAATATTGGGAATTCATCGAATCAGAGGTTTCAGTAGTTTTGGTTTTGTTCTTTTGGATTGTTTTTCCCACCCGGATTTGGCTGTGCTTTGCTGTAGATTTGCTGTAACTATAGACTGGAGCTGTGGTGTCCCTGCCCAGGCAGGGGGTGGAATGAGATGGGCTTTAAAGTCTCTTCCAGCCTAAACCACTCTGAGTTTCTGTGGCCATGAACAGAATATCTATGTGGAGTTCTCAGTTCAAATCACATATTCCAGTTCAAAATTGAAATACTGCACAATGTAGATATGGAGAAGCAGAAACCATGATTCAGTGGTTGTGCTGATTTATTTTCCCATTTAGATCCCAGCTCCCACTACGTGATAACCCTGAAAGCCTTCAACAATGTGGGGGAGGGAATCCCCCTGTATGAGAGCGCTGTGACCCGGCCCCACTCTGGTGAGTCCTGCCCTGGGCTGGGATGGGATGGGATAATGGGATGGGATAATGGGATGGGATAATGGGATGGGATAATGGGATGGGATAATGGGATAGTCCTGGTTGTCAGTTCATCCCGTGCTCTCTGTCCCTGTCACTGCTTGGCCTCGCACGTTCCCAATAAACCAGCTAAATTGGGCTCATTTGTAAATTCCAAACTCACCTGACAACTACTAATGGATGTTCTTACTCCAAACATTCCCCTTACCTGAGCACAGCCCATGTGGGTGCTGTTCCAAAAACCCTGAGCTGGGGGTTTATGGTCTTTTTCACTGAACATGATGCCTGTGCTTGCTTTATGTCGCTCTGTTGTCACTCACACTAAACAAAATCTTGGCAATTTTTAATTTGGCCTTGTAGTCCATAAAGAGTTAAAGCAGAGAAGTGTGCACAGGTGAGCTGTTGCCATGGCTCACTGGGCTCCCTCCCAGCCTGCTGACACCACCCAGGAATTTGGTGGAGGTGCAACACATGGGGTCAGTCCTGATGAGCTGGAATGCTTGGAGATTCTCCAGAGGATGCTGAAATTGCAGCTTCACAGTTACTGCAAGTCAGTCTCTCACTTGAAACCTTTGAAAGTGCCTTTCAGGAGGTCCCTGTGTGTTTGGGAAGTGGCATTTGCTCATCCACAGCTCCAGCTGTGTCCTCCTTGTTGTTTTCTGGGAGAGGACTCAGTGGACACTCCAGGCAAATGAAGTTACAGTGACTGACTGTTTGGGGTTCCCAGGCCATGGCTGAGTGCCCTGGGCACTAGTTAGAGCTATGCCAGCAGGGATTTGTTGTCTGACTGTCTGGAGGAGGGAGGACGATGCAAGAGTGATGTTACTGCCCAGTCTGATGTCAGCTATTAACTCTGGCTTTTCTCTCTTTCTCTCCATTCCTCACCTTCCATCTCATTGCACTTCCCTGCATCCCCTCTTTTTTGTTTTGGTTGACATTAAAATGCCACCTCCTCCTTTTGTAATGATAAACCACGGCCTTTTCCCCACGGATTGGGCAGACACTTCCGAGGTTGATTTGTTTGTTATTAATGCTCCATACACTCCAGTGCCAGATCCGTCTCCCATGATGCCCCCGGTGGGAGTTCAGGCTTCCATCCTGAGCCATGACACCATCAGGATCACTTGGGCAGACAACTCCCTGCCCAAGAACCAGAAGATCACGGACGCGCGGTTCTACACCGTCCGCTGGAAAACCAACATCCCTGCCAACACCAAGTACAAGGTACTGAGTCCTGCAGGGGAGGCACAGCCCAGGCAGGGGGAGGCACAGCTCTGCCAGGGATGCTGGGCTGCTTGGAGGGACAGGATTCCTCCTGTCCTGGTTTGAGGGACAGGTGTGTGCCAGTAAAGACAGAAGCTTCTCTTTGAAATGAAGAATGTAAACCCCCTCCCTCCAAATTATTATTATAATTTTGAAATTAAGGGGCATTCAGGCAAAGATATGGGAATTAGGAATAACAGTTCTTTACTAGGAAAATTAAAATAGAAATGCAGTATTACACAGAACAATCCCAAACCCTGCCAGAGTCAGAATCCAAGCTGACACCCGTCAGTCAGTCAGGGTGTTGGCACAGTCCCATTCAATGGTGGCTGCATCCTCCTGCAGGGGCAGATGTGGTTCAGCTGGAGCAGTGCTCCTGGAGAAGGTGCAGTTTCCTCTGAAGCTCCAGGGATGATGTGCAAAGGTCTGGCTTTCCTCTGGAATCCAAGTGCAAAGAAGGTCCCTTGGTGTCCAAAATCTCAGTTTTTCTCTGGGTAGGAAAGGCTTGGCTGCTGCCCTGGCTGGAGCATCTCCCAGTGGGATGATGGAATTTTATCAGTCACACAGTGGGACTGAATGGGCCAGCAGCAGATGAGATCTTCCTGGAGGGAGGATGGGCTGTGGGAAGATAAAGATGATTGCCCAGCTGGTTTAAAGATGGCCCATGAGCAGATAATGTGTGCCAGGAGATCAGGGTCACTGCCCCACCCGGCTGCAGCAGATGGGGACAGAATTCACATTTCTGGTCACATCAACCCAACACACCAGGGAAAGGCACAGCTGAGGGGATGCTGGAGGGCCAGGATTGCTCTGGCTCTGGTGGGAGCAGTTCATCTGGAGCTGGGCTGTTGTGGGAGTGGATGGAAGAGCTGCTACAGGGAAGAAATGGAAATTCCCAGAGTTGTTTAGTTGTGTGGATACAGTGATTGTGTGAAGCTTCCCCCTGCCCTGGTCCCTGGGAGTGGGAGGTGTGGGCTCCCCTCTGGAGAATCACTGAAGTATTGCAAACAGTGTGTGACTATGAGCCATGCAGAGAAAACAGATTTACCCCCATGGTTTGAAGTTTTTTTTAGAACCCTTTCAGTTTGTGCAAAACTCATTGTGAACCTTTCCTTTGGGAGCTGACTGGCTTCAAAATATACAACAAGGGCTTTATGATATCCTTGCCCTCCTCCATTCATGTGTTTTGATTTGGAGACTGGGTTTGAGGTTTGGTTTGGTGGTTGGTTGGATTTTTTTAATTGTCAGAGTTACCTGGAGGGCTCAAAGCTGCTGACTGCAAATTTCACATTTGTTATGAGACTCAGAGGAACTGGTAGTTAAAATACCCAGCCAGTGGAGCTCCCTTTATTGCTCCTGCAGAGCCAATTTGTTATAATCCAGATATTTTCTTTATTGAAATGAAAAGATGTAAATATGTATGTATTCCTTCTCTAAAGGCAAGTTTCTTCTGAGCCACATTCCAGAGGATGTCTCAGGAGTGGTTTAAATAAAGCTGCAGCTTCATTAGCTAATTGCTTAAAAGAATGAAATAAAATAGTATATAAATGGAATAAAATAGTAAATTTACAATTCCTGCTGTTCCAGTGCTGGTGGTCAGTGGGCAACAAGTTGTACTGTGACCAAAGCCAGCACTGAATGATGGAATATAGTTTAAAATTACTCCAAATTGTAGAAAGGATTTGCCTGAAGGAGAGAAGTTGGAGGCATTTGCTCCAGTCACATGTAACCCGTGGTGCCTGGAGATCCCACATCCTGCTTTTCTTCCCTTTTTTCTGTTGGAAATCATCTCCTGAGCTGTTGGGTGTTTTTTGGGAGGTCAGAGCCCTTGCAGGGAGTGCTGGCTCTCAGTCAGGCTGTGCTGACTTCTCTGCAGTGAGGGCAGTGCTTGTCCTGGCCCCTCTGCAGCTCCTGCTCACTGCATCCAGAGGCTTTGAAATGTCCCAATCTTGGGGGCAGAAATCCTGATCCAGAGCAGCATCTGCTCAGCTCAGTGGGGTTTCATTCTCCCTCTCATCCCTAAACTGGGTGAGACCACTCACTGAGATTTTCTGGTTCCTCCCTGAGGAGCTTTGTTTCCTCAGTCTGTGCAGGGTTGTGCCAGTCTGAGCCTGGAAACCCAGCAGCAGATGGGATGCAGCTCCTGTGCTTTGAATTGTCTCTGCACTAACATGGAGCAGTTTTCCAAAGCCCCCTTGTTGGTGTGTGGGCTTGTCCTGCAGCTACCTGGGATCCATCAGGGATCAGTGACAATATGAAATGTTGGATCTTTTAGGACTGCATAAAAGAGAAACAAATTGTTCAGGGTAATATCTATGGAGTTTATTTCTAGCATGTGCTCATGGTTTGGTATTGTGGGATAGGCTGGGATCTTAAAAAAACTCTGTTAAATTGTGGAATCTGACACTTCAAGGGGGCTCAGTGTCATTCACACTCAGTGTGGGATGCACAGAGAAACTGAAAGATCCCAAGATTCAAGGCCAGAGATGGAAACCAGAACTTTCACCTGTAAAAGCAGCCCAGCTGCCTCATCAAGTAATACAAATATTGGAATGCTTAAATACTGCTGGGAATTCCAGCATCCCAGAGAGGAAGAGCTTTTGGGGGTACAGCAGCTGGTGATGCCAGATGGATGGAAAGATTCCTGCTCTGGACTTGTCATTGCATCCCTCCCAGCAAGGCCTGAGTTCCCTGCCTTCCCCAGGGAGCTGTGCCCATTCCAGCTGTGCCCATTCCAGCTGTGCCACAGCCCCTCAACCACAGTCCCACCCATTCCAAACCAAGGAGAGGCTTAAAGCCAATGGAGGATTTAATTTAATTCATTTTATGAGTCTTTGTTGTCTGGCCACAGACAGCAAAGCCCTGGGCACAAATCACTGTCATCCCTTGGATCACCATTTCCTGAACTTCCATCCCTTGTAAGAAGAAAGAAATAAAGGTATTGGAGATCTCAAGGTTTCTTTGTCAGTGCTGGAGCCTTCAGTAAAGGTGCCTTTACTTTGGCAGTAAATCAGCTGCACTCAGTGGTTTCTGGAGGCAGTGGCTGTTCCAGTTATTGAATGGCCCTGTCAGATCCTGAAACAACTCTTTCATTCCATGTTTACACCACTGCAGGTCAGGGGAGGAATATACATATCTGTAAATACAGCTCTCCTTCTTTTCCATGGGCCTCCAGTACATTCTCTTGGTGCTGAAGCCATTTATAACAAATACCAGATCTTTATAAATGCTGAATTACAAATTCCACTGTGAACCACATGTAGTTTCCTTGTGTGATCCTAAATAACCATTTTTTCTGGAAAGAATCTACATCTTAGTAAAGTTTCATTCTCTTCAAGTCTCACAAGTGTGTCTTTAGTGTATTGTTTATTGCATTTAAGGTTGCTTTGGAAGTTCCAGTAGGAATCTGGTTCCAGGCAGGACTGTTCCTTGCTGTGCTTTTTGTTTTCCCCAGCCAGAAGAGTTAATGAAATGCTGTAAATGAACCCCCAGGTAAACAGAGGTTTAAGGAGAATCTTGTATTGTCTTTTTTCATGTCTAATTGACTGCTGTTAAGTGCTGCTGCTGATTGCAGGATTTCTAGTGCAGGATAAACGTTGATATTTGATTAACGGATTTGCACGACAGAGAAGAGGCAGCCCCGAATTAATGCCAGTGGTTATGGAAATGCTGGGAACACGTGGGCTGGGGGAGTCTGAGAGCTGTGCCTTTGGCAAGTGCTGACCCTGCTTTCCCTTGCAGACTGCAAATGCCACCACTCTGAGCTATCTGGTGACGGGGCTGAAGCCAAACACCCTCTATGAGTTCTCGGTGATGGTGACCAAGGGCAGGAGATCCAGCACCTGGAGCATGACAGCACATGGGACAACCTTTGAATTAGGTACTGCTGGGCTCTGGAAAGGCTGGGGTATTCCTACAGAAACCTCCACTGAAATGCTTCTGCTAATTAACACTTGCTGGGAGGGATCTGAATAGTTCAGTCAGAAATTCTGATTAAGAAGAAAACATCATCATTGAAAATTGCAAGGGATGATTGCAGGAGAATTTACATCAAATTACACAGAAGTTATGAATAATGCACCACAGTTCATGGGCAGGAGAGAAGAAAGTCTCACAAAAACCACATTAACAGCAAATACAAAGAAAACACTTCAGCAAATGATAATTAAAATTTGCTGTAAATGTGATAATTGTTGCAGAGTGAGAAGGTGCATGAGGCAAATGGAGACAAAAAAAAAATCACTGTAGGCATTAAGACATCCAAATGAGCCCTAAATTCCTGTTCAGTGCAGAGCAGAGGAGGGTTTGTATCTGCCAGGAAAAGCTCAGGCCCAGGGAGTGACTGTGAGGACCAGACCCTCTCCCCAACCTGCCCCTCAGTAGCTCTTCTTACCCTGCAGAGTTAAATGAACTTTGGGCAATTAAATTTCCTGCTTATTACACTTAGGGTTCTCTTTAGGTGAAGGACAAGAAGCCCATCCAAATGAGCCCAGAGTTCTCCTTCTAAATTAAAACACAGCCAAAAAAATCAGACATGCAAAGAATTAGTGAGATTTTCCAGCTATTCTATCATAGAAATTCTATAATTTCTGCTTAAGAAAAAGCAAACCCATGATAAAATCGAAGCCCCAGTGAGCTTCAGTTGCTTTTGAAAACATTATTGTGGTTTTGGGTGGGAATTCCATGATGTGGGGCCAGCTCTGGGCTGGGGCTCCTTTCCCATCCCACTATTCCCAGCCCACATTAAACACTCCATTTGGTATTTCTGCTGACACATGTTCAATCCTCAGCCATAACTCAGCTCTGAATGCAGGGGCTGTAAAAGCTGCACAAATGAAGTTTTTTAAAAGAGAATTTGACACAAAGCCCCTGAGCAAGGGCACAATGCAGGAGGCTGCAGTGCATTTAAATAGGAAGGGTCAGGTTGAAGTGGTTGTAAGGAATATTTACAAAAATGACCAAAAAGCTAGGAAATTAAGGAGAAAATTTAAAATAGAAATTAAAGGAAAAAAAAAAGGCTAAATATATTTTCTCAAAACAGATTTTATGATTTGTAATACTGGCCAAATTCCTGAGTGAGTGCCTCATTATATATATATTATATATATATATATTCCTGGAAGTTGTGTAGGACTTGCTCCTAAAAGGAAAATAGGGAATTGTAGGCTCTTTTTTATCTATATATTCCTGATCTCCTGTGGACTGCTCCTGATTTTCTATTTTTGTTTCCTCTGAATCCTGTTTTTACATATTTGGGGTGATAGTTATTATAACGTCTGGGCTTTGGCTGTCTCTAGTTTCCAGTTCTTCATCACAGGGGTAATTGGTGGCCATCCCAGAGGATTTATAGATTGATTTCTAATAGGTCACATACCTAAAGCTCTGGAAATGCAGAAAGTTCAGTGATACTGTGGTTGTATTAAATACCCAAGGTGGATTTGCTCTGGGTTGCCCCCTCAGGAGCCTCTTGGATTTCAGGAGGTGGCACTGCAGGGATGGTCAGTGCCCTCTGCAGGCTGCACTTCACAGCAAGGATTTCAGTTTTCTGCTGGAGCAATTTGTGTTTTTCCCTGAGTTTTTGTCAGGACAGGCTGATGGGAGAAGGAAAAGTCTCCCCTCCTTTCTTTCCCTGTGCTTCCAAGCTGGAAAAGGTTGGCCAGTTGTGTTCAGTGAATCCTTCTGCATTTGAAACATGTCTGAGGTGCAGATGCCTTCCAAATTACAAATCATTCTTCTGGAGGTCAAATCATTCTAGGTTTGTCCAGGTTTGCTGTGGCTGTCCCACCCCTGGCAGTGCCCAAGGCCAGGTCAGACTGGGCTTGGAACACCCTGGGACAGTGGGAATGCCCCTGTCCATGGCACAGGGTGACACTGGATGGGCTTTAAGGTCCATTCCCACCCAAACCATTCCAGGCTGGGATAATTCTAAGCTGCTGGTGGATTTACTTTGCTGATTTGGGATTTAAGTGTCAAATGGGCACTTCTGGGTCTGAGTCCCACCATAAACCTGGAAAAAGGGAGATATTTCAGATGCCTGCCTATACAGAATGTATCTTTCTCAAGTTTGTGGGATTTTTCTGATGACTGAAGAAGCTCAGGTGAGAAGTCACTGCCCCCTGTTGTCCAGTTTTTTGAGGATGCTCAGTCATGGATCATGGTGCCAGAAGTGCTCTGGAAAGGGGGAGCTCCATGTGGGATGGAGGCATTGACCAGTGGGGGATAAATATCAGTGAGACACTGCAGGAGGGGGGATTTATAAAAGTAAAGAGAGTAACATGTCATTGCACATCAGAGGAAGCTGCAGGGCCCTGGGGTGGCTGTGACACTGTGGGTTTGTGTTTCAGTGCCCACCTCCCCGCCCAAGGACGTGACAGTGGTGAGCAAGGAGGGCAAGCCCCGCACCATCATCGTCAACTGGCAGCCGCCCTCCGAGGCCAACGGCAAGATCACAGGTGGGCTCAGCCTCTGTCAACCCATGGCTTCTGTGCTCACCCAGCTGGAGACTAGCTGCACTGAGTGGGACTGGAATCAGAAATCCAGTTTAAATATCTCCACAGGCACTGCTCGTGCTGCTCTCGTAGATGGTGTCCAGCAGTTATCCCTTGTGCCTCTCCCCATCAGAGCTTTATTTAGGAGAAGCCATCCCAGTGCTCTTTGTCATCTTTGTGGCATTTTTGTGTCACAGGACACACTTCAGAGCAGTTTCTTGTTCCCCTGACAGAACCATTAGGAGTAAACTGTTATTTAACTGCATCACTGCCACACAGGATAAATCACTTTTCAGAAAGTAATAACTATTGGTTCCCTTCTATAATTTCTATTCAGATTCCCATTTGGAAGGGCATTCTGAAATAATCCACTTCAATTTTAATTTGTTTAAAGCTGAAATCAGATTTTAATGGCTTGTTGTTTGCAGTGTCTGGGTTTGGGTCTGAGCTCAGAATTAACCATGGTGCAGAATCAAACCAGGGACACCACCTGATTGGGCAGGACTGGAGCCAAGGCTTTGGACAGGAGACTAAAACTGATTCAATCCCTGGGAAAAGGCAGCAAAATGTTTCCTCTCCATGGGAAAAGAGGATTGGCTGGAGACACAGGAGCCTTTGGTGGAGGGATTTGGCTGCCAGTGAGGGGCACAAATGTCTCACACTGGAGCACACCTGAGGGAAGGGAGGCAGCTACAGAGAGCAGCATTTACCTGTACAGGGCTGGCAAAATTATCCCATTGTCCAGCTCCAAAATCCCCTGGGAAGGAAACCCTTGGAACTGACTGTTCAGTATTTATCAGCTTTTGCACAAGCAGCAGTTAGCAGCTTAAAAATGAACTAAAATGGCTTAATCTTAGAGCTAAGCCTGAGTTCAGCAGGCACCAGCTCCTCTTTCCCAGAGCCCTGCTCCCCTTTCCCAGATCCCATCTCCATCTCCCCTTTCCCAGATCCCATCCCCATCTCCCCTTTCCCAGATCCCATCCCCATCTCCCCTTTCCCAGATCCCATCTCCATCTCCCCTTTCCCAGAGCCCAATTCCCCTTTCCCATCCCCATCTCCCCTTTCCCAGATCCCATCCCCATCTCCCCTTTCCCAGAGCCCATCTCCATCTCCCCTTTCCCAGAGCCCATCTCCATCTCCCCTTTCCCAGATCCCATCTCCCCTTTCCCAGATCCCATCTCCAGTTCCCCTTTCCCAGATCCCATCTCCAGCTCCCCTTTCCCAGATCCCATCCCCATCTCCCCTTTCCCAGAGCCCATCTCCAGTTCCCCTTTCCCAGAGCCCATTAAATTTTTGGGATGTGGGGCCTGAGTGCCCTCTGGTGGGGACAGCCCCATTGGCCAAGGGCCCAGCATGAATTAATTACTCATTAGCTCACTCTGCTGTCAGTGATGTCAGAATTCCAAGTGGTGATGTCATTACATGACATGGAATGCTGGGCTTTACAGCTTCAGTCTCCTGGGATGGGATGGGATGGGATGGGATGGGATGGGATGGGATGGGATGGGATGGGATGGGATGGGATGGGATGGGATGGGATGGGATGGGATGGGATGGGAATGCTGTCTCTCTGCTGTGGCTCCCTGTCCCTTATGGACAGAATTGTCTCTCTGCTGTGGTTCTCTCTCCCCTAAGGATGGAATTGTCTCTTTCCCTGCCCAGGGTACATCATCTACTACAGCACAGATGTCAATGCTGAGATCCATGACTGGGTGATCGAGCCCGTGGTGGGTAACAGGCTGACCCACCAGATCCAGGAGCTCACCCTGGACACCCCCTACTTCTTCAAGATCCAGGCTCGAAACTCCAAGGGCATGGGGCCCATGTCAGAGGCCGTGCAGTTCCGCACCCCCAAAGGTACCTGGCCTGCAGCCTGGGCTGTGCTCCTGGCAGGGGCAGCAGTGGTGTCTGCCAGGGGTTTGGGGTTGCACAGAACCCACTGTTGGGCTCACAGCCTGTTCCACAGTGCCCTTGATGTCATTCTGTTGTTCCAAACCCGGGGTGGCTGCAGTGAAATCCATGTCCTGTGTCACATCTGCTCCTGGGAATGGGATGGGGCAGTGGGAACTCGCCCCTAATTCAGGAACTGATGGGGATGGCAAGTAGTAAAGAGTAAAATGGGAGAGAGCTTGGGAAAAGTAAAATTATGAGTTTATTGTCATAAAATCCTGTCACAGAATTGGGTTGGGAGGGACCTTACAGCTCATCCATGGGCAGGGACACCTCCACCCCCCCAGATTGCTCCAAGCCCAGTCCAGCCTGGACTTGGATACTTCTCTACATGAGTTTTAGTACTGAGAATCAAGAACTGTATGTACCCTGTGGGAAACTTGGAATTCTGTCTCACCCCTTCAAGCCTTGTGATGTGTCTCTTGTTTTTTCCTCCCTGTGCTTGCCCCACTAAGCTGAGTCCTCAGATAAAATGCCCAATGACCAAGGTAAATGAACAGCCACATTTCTCTTCTCTCCATCCCTCACTGTTCTGCTTTGCTGTCCATGTGCTGTGACATTTTTTAAGTGGAACAGGATGCTGCTGCTCTGACTGGGAAGGGGCAAGCTCCTACTGTGCTGGAAGTCCTGGGCATGGATGGGAGGAATGAAAAGGGATCTCTGTAGAGGTGTCCCTGAAGGCCATGGGGGTTGTGCCAGTGCTGAATCCTTCTGAGAGAATGGCTTTGGAGCCAGTGATGCCTCATCCAGCCACTGCCCAAACATGAGGGGGTGGAAGATCAAAGGGATTCTGGTTAGCACAAGTGCTGCTTGTGAGGATTCATTCCATAATAAAGGCAGGGAAGCCATGAAAAGCTCTGTGCAGGAGAGATTCTGCCTGTCAGCTCATTTGGAGCTCAGCACTGGCTCCTAAAAGCCTTAAGGTTTTAAAATGTTTGCTTGAAAAATGGGAGCTTTGAGCTTCCTACATTGAATTAGGAGGTGGATGTCCCAGGGCACTTCTTGCTTTCTTCCAAATAACCTACAAGCCCCATAAAAAGGGGGAGAATTAGTCTGAAGGGATGAGTTAAAAAGGCCATTGGCAAACAGCTTAGACATGCAATTAAAGAGATCCTAAAGGGGCTCTGAGGGAGCTGCTCCTCACTTGGCTCCTCAGCTTGGTTCTTGGAGTAATTTATTAAATGTGCTTTTACTCTGTAGTGCTGGTAACAGGGGCAGTCAGGGAGTAAACTGATCCCCATCCTTGTGTCCTGGAGGTGGGGCTGAGGTTTGGGCTGTGTGGGGAGCAGGTGCTCCAGTGTCATTGTCCTGCTCAGCTGCAGCAGGGGGAATTGGGGAAGGTTACAGCATTTTAGTGAAAATTGCTGTTCTCTGTTTCTCCCTGTTGCCCATTTCAGCCAGTGTTACATCCTAAAGTAATATGTTCTCCTGGTCATGATCCATTTTTATCACATCCTGTTATTTATAAATCATCCAAGCCAAGAGTTTTATTTGCCAATTCCTGTAAGGACTCTGGGACAGCTGAAGTGGTGGCAGTAGCTGAAATGTGGGCAAGGGGAAGGCAGAGGGGTGCAGGAGGAGCTGAGGAGCTGCCCTGTGACAGCATCACTGAACTGCCAGTTTGGGACCTGCAGGAAACTCAGCCTGGGAGCAAAACCAAAAACCTTAATGGTTCTGTCCTTTCCTCTCTTTGTCTACTTTAATTTTTCCTTCTGAGCTCAGCCCATGATTCTGTTTTCCCACACCCTTCTGAAGCACTGAGCTTGGTCAGAACTCAGGGCCTGTTGCTCTCAGTGGTTGCACTGGCCTCAACCTAAAGCAAAGATTAAGGTCTCTGGTGGAGTAATCCCATCCTGAAGTCACCAACAGTTAAAATGTTCTGTGTGGATATATTGTAATATGGATGTTCATAGACTGAATGAAAAACAATTCCAGCAAATGCTGTCTTAAACTGTTCCTTAAAATAGGTCACACTGTGTAAGAGATGGGGCTCCCTGGAATTTATTAAAGGTTTAAACTGTTGATCTGTGGGTTTAGGAGAAGCACCTTGGTTGGGTACCTAAATTTCATCCTGAATTCATCAGGGAGGACATGGGTTCCATGAGGATCCTTGTGCATTGTCTCTCTTTACTTAGCCCTGATTTGATGTCCCTTGCTGACCTCAGGGCAGTTATTCCCTTCTCTCTCATTATTCAGGACACTGAGCTGCACTTGGCCAAGTACAGACCCTTGCAGAACTCACTGGAAGCATTCCTCATGAATAATTGTCATTCTTATCAGTTAATTTGTTGTTAATCTTGTTAATAGGCTCCACATGTTCTTTTTATGGTGCTAGTTTAACAAAGCATTGCACAGCACTCTCTCAGATATTTCCTGGAAGCCCAAATGCAGTATATTTTATATATCTCTCATTATATATCTGCATAGTTACTGTTACCAGCCACATTTATGGGCTGACATTCAGCTTTTTGAAGATACCTGTTTTCCATAAACCAGAAAGATGGATGTAAAGTGTGTGCCATCTCCTCTCCCTCCCCTCTTCCATCATCTCACCTGTTTTAGGGCTCCAGCTGCTACTCTAAAAGTGCTCAGGGTGTCTGATTGCCCTCCCAAAATATTGCTGGTTCTTCATCTTCCCCCCTCTCTCACAGCTTCTCTCCTCAGCACCAGGCTCAGGGATTCTGAGAGTCCATCTGGGGGGTTCCCACCTTCTCCTGACTGAAACTGCCATACTGCCTGACTTTTTGGAGGTTTTTGGTTTTTTTTGTAGAGCAGTATGAAAATGTGTAAAATATTCTGGATTCCTGTAACCAGAGGAATATTGTTGTTTGCACCATTGCTGAATGTTTCCCCTACTGCAGTGTTTAATGCATTTGAATGGAAACACAGAGTGGAAGGACCACGTTTGGATGTAACTAATTTATTGTTTCCTCAGTTTTCACCAAAACCATTTTTGTGGTGCTTTGTTGTCACTTGTGGTGTGCAGGAGAGAACAGGGAGGAACTGAAAGCAAGTTTTTATGGATAGGCAGGGCCTTAATGTTGCATTTACTGTGCTTGGGATCTTCCCTCCATTTCCAGTCTTCTCAGCTGCTGGAAAGGACAGAAGGAAGGACACCTGGATAATTCCTGTTTCAGGGGGATGAACTCTCAGTACAAGTGTGGCAAAACCATGTTCCTCAACATGTACCTGTGCTTTCTGCAAATGGGCTTTATTATAATTTTTGAAGTGAAATTAAGAGAGGCTCCTGAGCTTAATTAGGAAAATAACTGGGAAACTATTAAAGAGCTACTTTGGAGAAGTGGCTCTTTCCTTGGTGAAGCAGATGCTCTGGCAAAGCTGGATTGTGTTGTAGGGACAGAAATGGGGGGGAAAAGCTGCTCCTGGGGGCTCAGGGAGTTCTAGAGAAGGACTGAGAGATGCTGAATTTGTCTGTGTGTGTAAAGCTGTGTCCACCCTTTCCAGCCTCGGGATCTGCAGGGAAGGGGAGTCGCCCCATGGACTTGGGCCCGGACTACAAACCCCCGCTGGGAGGTGAGTGTGGGGCAGAGCTTCTCCTGGCCACACCTGGGTTCCAGGCTGGGGTCACCCAGAGAGCTCCAGCAGCAGTTCCAGAGCTGTGCCTGCTGCCTCTGAGCTCCCATGGCATTTCCATAACCAGAGCAGCTCCCAGTGTGGTGTGAAATGGCTGCCAGAGTGGGAAATCAATTCTGTGGGAACAGATGAGGAGGGAAAACTCTCCTCTGCTCCTTCTGCTGGTCAGTGCTGTGTGTTGGGATTTCCTGTCCCTGCTAAAGGAGGTTTCCTTTGGAGCCAGGTGACCCCTGGAGGCTCCTGATCCAATTCCAGAGCCTGGGAAGTGCTCCAAGGGGAGCCTGTGGTGCTGCAGGTTCAGCAGCATCCCAGACTGACTCTGCTTAGAGTGTTGAGGGTTTTGTGATAATTGAGCAGGCTGAACTTAAATTTTGATAGACTTAATAGGAAATGGTCTGTAAATCAACTTCCAGATGAACAGTTGTACAGAAACAGTTGGCAAATGCCAAAGAAACAAACATTTCTCATGACGTCCATTCCTTCCTGCTGCTCTGCAGGATTCCAGGTGTCTCTGGTGGGCACTGCTTGCTTTTCCTGTGTAATAAATGAGCCTTTTCTCCTCTCCCCACCCCTCCCAGGCAGTAACAGTCCCCATGGCAGCCCCACATCCCCCCTGGACAGCAACATGCTGCTGGTGATCATCGTGTCCGTGGGCGTCATCACCATCGTCATCGTCGTCATCGTCGCTGTCTTCTGCACCCGCCGCACCACGTCCCACCAGAAAAAGTAATGGGGCTGGGGCCTGGGCCAGCCTGCCTCACTGAGTCCTATCATTTACTTCCTCAGGTGCTTTAGACTTTATTGTAGGTGCTGCTGCTGCTCTGCTTTTCCTGTCAGTGTCCCAAAGTTCCAAACCGTCAGTTCACGCACAAATCCGGGCAGTGCTGCCAGGTGTGCCTGCACTTGTCCCACCCCGAGGAGAAATTGTCATTTACAAGTTTCCAAACTGGAGCCAGTGCAGGTGTTGGGAGCTGGGAGAGCTCAAGAGCTCAGGCAGCTCCTCACTCTTGCATGGGTGGACTCAGTGCATGGGTGTGCTTGACATTATCCAGTTTTCAGTAGGATCACTGGAGTGGAATCTGAATGCAGTGCTGGATTCCTTAGAAAAGTGCTCCAAAATCCCAATGTTTGTATCTGAATTCTTCCCTCAGAGCACCTGCATTAATGCTGCAGCAGTGATGCTCCCAGTTATGGGCTCCTGCAGGGTCTCACTGCGTATTCTTGGAAGGACCAGAGCTGTATTTGAAGTTTGAAAAGATGCTGCTATGCAAAACAGATTTTTAAGGAAGTGATGAAAAGCCAGGCTTGGATAATCTGCAGTTGTTCTGCTGCAGCAGGACCACCCTGCAGAACTGCCAGAGGGGGAGCAGGGCTGGAGGAGGTGGCCCTGGCACACCTGAAGCTGGGGCTGTGCTTGGGAGAGGGCAGCAGGGATGGGCCAGTGCCAGCAGATGTGTTTTACTTTCAGGGCAGAAATAACTCTGTGAAATCTCAGTTTCTGAGTGCCCTCAGCCAGGGAATAACCTGATCCCTGTCACTCATCAGCTCCAGTGGGAGCAGGATTTGGGAGTCACCCCTGCCAGAGGCTCTGCTGGTGACACTTACCAATGTCTGAGCCATTCCCAGGAACTCTGCTCCCAAAGGGACCCCTCCTCCAGCTTTGCCATGGCCCAAAGTGAGGAGTCAGTGTGGGGAGAGTGCTGAAACCTACATTTTGCTTTCCCAAAATTCTGCCATCCCAAATCTCTGCTTCACCATGGTTTGCTGCTGCTCAGCACAATGGGAGCCTCCCTAGTGGGCTGTGTCCAGCCTGAGCAGGGCTGGAAGGAACATTCCTGTCATCAATCCTCTGTTCCCATCCTCTTGGGATAACTGCTGTCTGCACCTCCTTCTCCAGCTGCTGCTGGAGCTTGATGAGCCCAGGATATGGGCACAGCATTGGAATATTCTCTCAGTAACCAGAATTTCTGCAAACTTAATTCTTGTTAAATAAGGCTGGGCTGCAGAGAGAAATTCCATGGCACCAGAGTTCAGGATGTGCTTTGAAGTGTCAGTGGGGTTTGTGTGTGCAAAATTCAAAGCTCCCTGCCCAGTAGGAAAGTTGTGCCCAGCTGGATGCAAGACCTGAGGGAAATCCCAGGGAGAAGTTGCCTTTTCCATCAGGTGCAGAACATCTCCTTTGCTCTCCTTCCCAGGAAACGAGCCGCCTGCAAATCCGTGAACGGCTCCCACAAGTACAAGGGCAACTCCAAAGATGTCAAACCTCCAGACCTGTGGATCCACCACGAGAGGCTGGAGCTGAAACCCATTGATAAATCCCCAGATCCTAATCCCATCATGACAGACACCCCCATCCCCCGCAACTCCCAGGACATCACCCCGGTGGACAATTCCATGGACAGCAACATCCATCAGAGGCGGAATTCCTACAGAGGTGAGAGCCCATCAGGACTGTGGCTGGTGAAACCACTTTATTGAGAGATGATGAAGTTACTCTTTTCTGTTCTTATTTTCCAAGTAGTGAATTGGGTTTGTTCTTGGTTTCTAAGACTCTGAAAAGGGTGGATCGCGTGTTTTAGTGAGGAAATGGAGTGCCCAAGAGTTGTATCATGACTTTCTCTTGGTAGATACTGATCAGTAATGGGAAGATCATCTCACTTCATGTTAAACCACTGAAGTTGTTTCTGACCTTTCAACCCAGAGTTGAATCACTGCCAGAAATTTACACTGGGGCCTGGAGAGGTTTCTCCAGTTCCCAAACCCCCTCACCTCACTGTCTTCTTCCCACCTTCAGCAAAGGGGGAAAGGGCTGTTTTTATCCCTGGTGACTCCAGGACTTGCTGGGAGCAGGAGGAAAGGGAGGAGTGTTGGAATGCTGCCATGGTTCCAGGAGCCTGGCTGCAGAGGAATAACATGACTGTCTCCCCTCAGGACACGAGTCAGAGGACAGCATGTCCACCCTGGCAGGAAGGAGGGGCATGAGGCCCAAGATGATGATGCCTTTTGATTCTCAGCCACCTCAGCGTAAGTGAACACCCCCATTCCTGCTGGAGCCACTCCCTGCTCCCAGGAAATCCTGTGGTGTGGGCAGAGTGGGGCTTTGTTAGAAGGGATTGAGGGCAGGAGCATGTCCAGATCTGTCTGTCCCAGTCTGGGGCTCTCCAGGTCTGTGGGCTGCTTCTTGCAGCCGTTCCCTTGGAACCCTGCCAGTGTCCAGCTTCCCATAGAGCTGCAGAGAGCTGGAATCTCTGTCAGGCTCCCCACTGTTGGTTTGCCCAGCCCAGCCCAAGCAGTCACCATCCCCTTTGTCTCTGCAGTTGCTGCTCTCAGAGCCTTCTCTGACTTTACTCTGAGCTCCTTGATACTCTTTGCCCTGGGACCCTTCTCTGATACCAAAATTACCATTACTATAAAATATTTTAGGAATTAAGAAATATATCTAGAGTTTTCAAATTACTCCAAGATGGAAAGGGACTTGGCTGAACCTCTGAACAGCCAGACTGAAACCCTGTGTGAGGACACCAGTGAGAAGTTCAGGAGTTCCTGTGCAGGGGCAGAACTGGGAGGTAAAATCACACCAAGCTCACCCAGGCTGAGCTTTAGACTTCCCTGAGCTCTGTGATCATGTTCCACCTGGAGCCAGCTGTCTGCTGCCACAACCCCTCTGTTTAATGGAATTATTTCAGAGTAGTCCATTACATTTACACTTTCTTTTTGCTGTAGTTAAAAACTGAACTGAGGACTTGGTGTTCTAGATCTCTAGTCACTTTTTCCAGTGTCCTGATGACCTGATTGCTCAGTTTGTGAATTTTCTTGTTCTACGACCCTTTTCCAAGAGTAGTATCTGGTTTCATGGTTTTACCATGAACAAGGTTTCTCTTGTTGTCTCCCAGCTCTCCCTGTGTGAGGAGGGAGCAGAGGATGCAGTTTTGCACTAAATTCCTTGGGCTCTGGACAAGCCTGGCTGCTTCTTCCTCTCTGTCAGCTCCTGCCTTGCTTGGGGGGCACAGCCCAGACCCTGCTGATGCCTTGGGCTGGAGCTTGCTTTGAGACTTGGACTCTCCATCCTCTTTGTGAAGGCTCTGAGGGCTCCAGCTGCAGGCTCTGCTTTGTGGGATGTGGGGTCTGCAGGTGTCCTTCTGGCAGGAGCTTCATGGGAGCTCACCCTGGCACGTGAGGCCCTTTCTCAGTGAGCCCCACCAGGACCTTCCATGTGTCCATCTGGGCCTGCACAACCTTCCATGGCTTTCTTCACCCACTGGAGCATTCAGATGGTTTATTAATTACATCCTAACTATTGAATTATGCTAATTCACTGTACCATTTTAGTCCAATTTGCAGTAATGGTGTGTACCTAGTAATTTCCTTTTTTGCCTCCTGGAATACAGAAATTCTGGAAGGGTATTAGGAAGCAAAGGGCTGTTTATTATTTAACACACCTCATTTCCTCTTTCTTGCTGTACTGTATATGGGTAACAGATCTGTATTCTCTTTATTCTTCTTCTGAACTTTTCCTTGGAATCAAGCAGTGCATTAAGAGCTGGTGGCACAGTTTTTGGAGCTGTAATTGGGTGATTTATTTTGTCCTGAGCATCTTTGAGGTGTGATAACGCAGGGGTTTAAGCTGGGTTGTAAATCAGCCGAGGGTCTGGCTCCCTGCTGCAGAAGGGAGCAGGGAGGAGAGTCCCCAGCCTGTCCTCTGTGTGTGTGTGTGTGTGTGTGTGTTAAGTGTTTCTCTGTCTTGTGTTCATCCACAGCTGTGATTAGTGCTCATCCCATCCATTCCCTCGACCCCCCTCACCACCATTTCCACTCCGGCAGCCTCGCCTCTCCAACCCGCAGCTTCCTGCACCACCAGCTCAGCCCGTGGCCCCTGGGCTCTGCCATGTCCCATTCGGACAGGGCCGACTCCACAGGTGAGAGACAGCCCTAGGGAGGTGAGGGAAGCACCTGGAAATCTGAGCCTCAAGCCTCAGTCTCCTCTTGGGGTTCCATGAGGCATGGGTGAAGTATGGACACAATCCTGGATGGGCTGGGTTTTCCTGGGTAGGTGGGATATTGATCCTTGACATCCACGGTGGTGTCCTTGGAAAAGGGGGTTTCATGTTTTATGCACAGCTCCAAACAGAGATTCCCCTGCTAAAGCTTCCAGCATAGAGTCTGTAACATCAGATTAACTCTGAGCTGCTTCATGGAATAACTTTTCCCCTAATTAATACAATTTAAAACCAACAGGGAAAGCAAGTCTAGGCTTGGTTACCAAGAATGGGGGCATACAAACAATGTGGGTGATTTTCATGCAGCACTTTCAGGCTTGATCAGAATCATTTGCAGCAATTTAGTTCTAGAGAGCTCTAAAGTCTCCAGTGCTCTGAAAAATTCCAGAGCAGTGGTTTTGCTAAGTGTGCACATGGGTAGTATATTGGGATGAAGCAAACTATGAGCTTCTCTACTTTAAGGTCAACATTTGAAGGTGTCACATCCAAAAGTAATGTTTCCTTATGAAAACAGTTCCTGAGGCTGCAACATCCATTCCAGCTGAAACCATTCCATGAGTCTCAGTGCATGGATTTCAGATGTGACCTCCCAGTGACCACCAGTGACTCCTCTGTGCCACCCCAGTGCTGTGTGCTTGAAGAGTTCCTAGTTAAACATGCCAATACTTTGGCACTGTGGGGTAAAAGGAGGCAGCAGATTCCTGTTCTGTGCTGTTTGTCTGAGGGTTGGAATGTGGAGCTGTTTCAGTGCCCAAGTGTTGATGGTCAGGGGGTCACTCCCTGCACAGACAGTGCCCTGGGAGTGTTACTGTGTAAGGGTTACTGAGCAGTGAAAGGACACAGTAACATGGCACTCTCTTTCATGGTGTAAGAAAGAACAATTTATTGAAGGAAGCCATTGCCTTAAATAAGGCACTTCATGAAAAACAGAATACAGCAGATCATTGGTGAGAGAAGGAGACACCTCTTGTCCCAGGCTTCTCACAGATCCAGCAGGTGTTTATCTTCATTATGATTCTCTCGTGTTTACAGTAGAGAAAGAGGCTCTAGCTTGGGAAAAGTCCTGAGAAAGGCAGACGGGAAGAACCCTTTAAGATCCTTCCTGGGCCTGTAGTGGCACATGGGAGGCGGTGTCCCCGTGTCCCGTTTCAGCAGGGCTAACCCTGTGTGTGTTGCAGAGTCGGTGCGGAACACGCCCAGCACGGACACCATGCCGGCTGCAGCCGGCACGGAGCTGCCCGAGCCCGAGGGGCCGTTCCTGCCCGCCGAGGAGGAGCCCCAGGGCCCCCCCACCGCCCACGTGCGCCCCTCCCACCCCCTCAAGAGCTTTGCCGTGCCCGCCCTGCCCGCCGGGGGCCCCTTCGACCCTGCCCTGCCCAGCACCCCCCTGCTGACACAGCAAGGTGAGCCAGAGACGGGGACGGGGATCTGGGAGCGGAGGGAGGGCGGGGGCATCGAAGGGAGTGGGGCAGAGGCTGGGTCTGTGGGTGATACAGCTGTCCCTGAAAAGGACCCTGGGACCTTATACCCTGAGAGATTCCCCCCTCCCTACCAAAAACCCTGTTATCATTTAGGATTTCCATTGGTCTTTAACTTTACTAGATGATTGGACTTTTCTCACCTAGAATCTTAAAATAATTGGATAGTTCTCAAATTTTACTGGTTAGAATTTCAATCCCCCTAAAATCTGTAAAAACCCCTTGCTATGCTATGTATTGGGATTTTGCTGGTAGAACCCTTTGAAGAAATAAAGCTACCTTCAAAACCTCTACAGCATCTCCCAAGTCTCATTCCTGGCTGGCTGAGAAGCTGAACTCTGCCTTGGGAGCCCCCGAAGCCAGAACCACCCTAGCCCAGGCAGCTACAGGTGTCATCTTCTGTTCATAGATCAGACTATTTAAATCCAGCACTCCGTAACTGAAGTGTTCCTTTTCTCCTGATAGAATCCTTTTCCTTCATGGAATCATCCCAGACTGGTTTGGGTTGGAAGGGAGCTTTAAAGCCCATTCAGTCCCACCCCTGCCATGGGCAGTGCACCTTCCACTATCCCAGGGTGCTCCAAGCTCTATCCAGCCTTGGACACTGCCAGGGATCCAGGGGCAGCCACAGCCGTGCCAGGGCTGCCCACCCTCCCAGCCAGGAATTCCCTCCCAGTATCCCATCTAGCAGTGGAAGCCATTCCCCTCTGTCCTTACTCAGCTCCTCCCAGGAGCTCGCAGAGCAGGCAGCAGCCCCAGAGACCCGTGGCTGACGTGTCCCAACCCTTTCCAGCTGGCAGCCACGCGCTGCAGGCGGTGAAGACGGCGTCCATCGGCACGCTGGGCAGGAGCCGGCCGCCCGTGCCCGTGGTGGTGCCCAGCGCGCCCGAGCTGCAGGAGAGCGCGCGCATGCTGGAGGACTCGGAGAGCGTAGGTACCCGCCAGGGCAGGCAGCACTGCCCTGGCACTGCAGGGAACGGGGGGAGTCCTGCTGCACTCTGCTGCTGCAGCTTCCCTGGTGCTGCACGGCATTCCCAGTGCCATTGCTGAGCTGCACAGCATTCCCAGTGCCATTCCTGAGCTGCACAGCATTCCCAGTGCCATTCCTCAGCTGCACAGCATTCCCAGTGCCATTCCTGAGCTGCACAGCATTCCCAGTGCCATTCCCCAGCTGCACAGCATTCCCAGTGCCATTGCTGAGCTGCACGGCATTCCCAGTGCCATTGCTGAGCTGCACAGCATTCCCAGTGCCATTGCTGAGCTGCACAGCATTCCCAGTGCCATTGCTGAGCTGCACAGCATTCCCAGTGCCATTGCTGAGCTGCACAGCATTCCCAGTGCCATTGCTGAGCTGCACAGCATTCCCAGTGCCATTGCTGAGCTGCACAGCATTCCCAGTGCCATTCCTCAGCTGCACAGCATTCCCAGTGCCATTCCTCAGCTGCACAGCATTCCCAGTGCCATTCCCCAGCTGCACAGCATTCCCAGTGCCATTGCTGAGCTGCTGCACAGCATTCCCAGTGCCATTCCCCAGCTGCACAGCATTCCCAGTGCCATTCCTGAGCTGCACAGCATTCCCAGTGCCATTCCCCAGCTGCACAGCATTCCCAGTGCCATTGCTGAGCTGCTGCACAGCATTCCCAGTGCCATTCCCCAGCTGCACAGCATTCCCAGTGCCATTCCTGAGCTGCACAGCATTCCCAGTGCCATTCCCCAGCTGCACAGCATTCCCAGTGCCATTCCTGAGCTGCACAGCATTCCCAGTGCCATTGCTGAGCTGCACAGCATTCCCAGTGCCATTCCCCAGCTGCACAGCATTCCCAGTGCCATTCCCCAGCTGCTGCACAGCATTCTCATGTCACTGCTCATGGAACATCTGACTTTAATGTCTGTGTGTTCCAAGCCATCATCCCAAATATGTTTGTAAATTCTCACAGGAAAGTTTCCTGAGTTTTGGGAAGAGTGCAGCCAACTGCTGGGCTGCTTTGGAAGCAGCTTTTAAGGAATATTTTGGGTATGAAGCACTGGAAGAGCTGTTTTCTTTTCAAATTACAAGCCAAGGAGTTGATCTTGTGGCCATTGTGTCACCTGCTAATATACAAATATTCCTTGTGCATCACTGCTACAGGGAATGCTAATTTGGAATTTATTTTTCTTTTTTTCCTCATTGTCCTGTTGTCACATAATTTTTACTCTCCTGATTTTATTTCTATATATGCTGGTCTGGAAACTTTATCTGGGTGCCCTTTTATGCTTCTGTCACTCCTGCTTTATTAATTTTGTTTGGTCAGTACCAAACACATATTCCTCAACTAATTTGTAGTATTTAAATAGAGCCATTAATACTTTTTTCATTAATTTATTTGTGAAAGAGTAGAGTTAGCACAAAAGACCAAATTAAATTAAATTACATGTTCAGATGTGAGTCTTGAAATGTAAATTACAAGTTGAAATATGGGGTTCAGTGATATGAATTAATTCTGGGTTTTTAGGAGAACCTGTAGGAGTGAGTTTAAGGAATGAGTTTACTTCCAGCTCTTTATCCCAGTCAGGAGTTGGCAGATGATGTGTTGGGCACAGGACAGGGATGGCTTTGCTGTACAGTGCAGAGATTTGGCAAACTGGGAATTCTTTGCTGTTGAAATGAAGGAGGAGGTTTGTGTGTGAGAACAGGCCAGGGCTGGAAGCTGCTCTGGACTGGGAAGGAATTGCTCAGGAAGGGTTTGGAGGGAGGCCAGGCCATGGTGTCTGTCCAAGTGGTGACACAAATGAGACAGTTAAACCTAAAAATGTGTGGGTTTAGCAACTATCCTGATCCCAAAACAGCTTTCTTGAAGTGATTCCTTTGACCTGTTTTCCTTCTTGTTGGAGTCAGTGAGTCAGCCTCCTGCTTTGGTTCAAAGGCAGGGATTGAGACAGGAGAACAGGGCTTGATCAGTGCAGCTCTGAGCCACAACTGCACCTGTTATTAATTGGTGTAATGGCCAATAAATCCACTTGTGCTCATTCCTGGGTCAGGACCTGCAGCAGGGAGTGCTCACTGTGGGGTTCCTGCTGTGTTCCTGGGGTTCCTGCTGGGTTCCTGGTGCCCCAGCTGTGAGAGTGACCCTGTCCCTGTTTGCAGAGCTACGAGCCAGACGAGCTGACCAAAGAAATGGCCCATCTGGAAGGACTGATGAAGGACCTCAACGCCATCACCACGGCGTGAGCGCCCGGCTCCCAGCGCCGCCAGGCTCGGACTCAGCCGTGCAACAAGGAGCTGTACAGAGGAAAACTAAAGGAAAAAACAGAATAAACAAACAAGCCAGAAAGAGGGACAGCACGTGAGAGCAATGGAGGGAGGAGGAGAGGAAGCAGCTGGAGGTGACCCCAGTGCCAGCCCTTGCCCTGCAGCAGGATTCCAGGATGGGCCAGGCTGGGATCCAGCAGGACAAAAGCAAAGCAAAGTGGACTCGCCATTAGTTCTTTTCTGGTCAGGTTTTGTCTCAGTGGTGTGATTGCCCTGCCTTTTCAGTGTTGGACATTGGCATTTTATGTACAATTTTATTTGTGTTTTTATTTTATCTTTTTTTATAAAAAGGAAAAAAAAAGTATTGTAATAAAAAAAAAAAAAAAAAAAAAGGGAGAAACTGTTGTTTTCCACAGCGTAGGCTGAGGTTTGACTGCTTGTTCTATTGTGTATGAAAATTCATTGCCAGTGTGGGTTGTTCTGTTTTGGTTTTTATCCTGAGTATAATTACATCCCCTTCTGGCAGTTAATCCATGGCCTTTTGGGATGCTGCACTGCTCTTTGTAAGCTTTTTTTATTATTTTTATATTATAATTATTAAAAGCCTGACTTTCTCCTCTCATCACTGTGAGATTCCCAGTCTGTTTGAATTGAGGTGTAATTGGAGAGCCTTGTTTGTCGCTTTTTGTGCAGTTTCAATATTTTGAGTGGGGGGAGAAGTAGCTGGGGAAGGGGAGGGGATCCTGGGGAGGGTTCATTCCTGTTGTTTTCCTGTCTTTTTCCAGTGACTGGGAATACTGAAGAACAAGGAAACATCTTCAGCTGTACTGTGTGTCTGCTCACTGAGTGCAGGGAGAGTCTCCTTTAGGAACATCCAGAGAATTCCTCCTGTCTTGGTGACCCTACAGGAAGCTTGTTTTGGCAGCTGTTTTGTTGTTGTTGGTTTAAAGATGGATCAGTAGCCTTGGAAGTGCAGAGTGAGAGCTCAGCAAGGCTGCAGGGCTGGGGCTGAGCCCCAGGATCTTCCCATTCCCAGCACAGATCCTGCCTGGAGAGCTCTGAGTGTCCTGCAGCAGTGCCCTGTCCCTGGCCATGCCAACAGGAATCCTGCTCAGAAGGATTCCTCAGACACAAAACAAGGCAAAAATGTGGTTTTTTACACTTTGGAAACCATGTGAAAACAAACCCAGTGTTGGTGACCCAGGTGCTGTTCACAGACCTGCCTGGAAAGGGAGGAGAGGGAACAGGGAGCTCCAGGGAGGGGAGGGAAGAGGGATGATCCTTCTCTCTCTGTGTGCTTGCCTGGCTCTGTCCTTCTCTGCATTCAAAAAAAGGACTGGAGTTCAGTAAAATGAGGAAAAAAAAAAAAAAAAAGAGAAACCCCAACCAGCTGCCAATAAATTCCTGTGCAATTCCACTTCTAGGATGAAAGGAATCCCAAACTTCCTGATGGTTTGGGGGCTGGGATTTGAGAAGCTCAGCCCCCTCTGTGCCTCTGCCAGGAGATTTCCACTGAAATGGCAAAAAGAACTTTGCTTCCTTTGCTTCCCATTATCCCCTGAACTGAAGCTGAAGCTCCCTGTCCTGTCACTGGGAGAAGGGAGAGCCACAGAATCCCTGAGGAGAGCAGGGATTGAGGGTGGGATCACTTCCTTTCTTTTCCTGGACTCTGTCTTGTCATTTCTGGGCCATTTCCTGCATTTATTTATTACTGAGGGAGGGGAGGGAATTAAATAAATTGTAGCACCATGGGCCACCTGGATAATTAATGTTTGGACTTTTAATCAGTACAATTCAGGGCAAAATAAGCTACAGAACATGTATTTAAATAAGAAAATCCACCCCCTGGCCTGAAAGGAGGGTGTGGACCTGTTCCTTTACCTATTTTTTACCTATACCCAAAGAAATGCCATCCTACACACACAGTATTCCCAGCTGGGGGCCTTTGTGAATATTCCTTATGTAGAACACCATGAATGTTAATATTGTCATTGAATTTGGGGAGGGGGAATATTTTTAATGATAAAACAACTGTTCAAAGTTGGTTTTTTAAGGTTAAACTGAAGAAAAAAAAAAAAAAAAGAAACTTATTCAATTCAGTGTACAATCTGTATTGCACTTTTTCACATTTTAATGCTACATTTTCTTACATATCCTGTGATTTTAACTTTGGAACATTGTGTATCCTTGTAGTGTCATAGTCCAGCTGTGCAGTGACAGCTTCCCTCAGACATTTGGGGAAAAGGAACAAACCAAACTGTACATTGTTTTATGATTCTCATGTAGAAGAATTTCAAGGACTGCTGTAGATGTCGACCTTTCTGTACAATTTTTTTGCTTTTCTGTAGTATTTGCTGTATCCTCTATGGCTTTTTTTAATAACTTCATGTTTATTATTTTGTATTGGGCATCCAATACACTTTTTTAATCCAATCAACTCCTGGGCTGCTTGGAGAGTTTGTTTAATTATCTGTGGTCAGTACAGTGACCAGGTTTGGGGTTTTACTTGTCCTTTTTTCTCTTGCTGTGGGTTGTGTTCTCCAAAGAAAGAACTGCTCTCCCTCCCTCAGGCTTTGTGCACACACTGAACTTGGAGCATTTTCTTGCCTCCCTACTTCAAAGCTCCACAGCAAAATTAACACCTTTTAATTAGCAAGCAGAGAAGGAAGGGCTTCAAATCAGTGGAAGTACAAATAATAGCCTTAATAAACTGGGAAATAATGGGGAAACAACGGGATATTGCACTTTCTGGATCTGGATTGTGAAGTGCAGTAATATCAGCTCCTCAGGGCATCAGCCCAGGGCCAGCAGCCACTGCCTGTGCCACCACTGTCCCCAGCTCCTGGTCACTGCTTCCCTCCCCCGACACATCCCAGGGGGCAGGGACCTGGAATCCTCCCGCAGGGATGAGCTGGAATCCTCCCGCAGGGATGAGCTGGAATTCTCCCGGAGGGATGAGCTGGAATCCTCCCGGAGGGATGAGCTGGAATCCTCCCGGAGGGATGGTCCGGAATTCTCCCGGAGGGATGAGCTGGAATTCTCCCGGAGGGATGGTCCGGAATCCTCCCGGAGGGATGGTCCGGAATCCTCCCGGAGGGATGGTCCGGAATTCTCCCGGAGGGATGGTCCGGAATTCTCCCGGAGGGATGAGCTGGAATTCTCCCGCAGGGATGAGCTGGAATTCTCCCGGAGGGATGGTCCGGAATCCTCCCGCAGGGATGAGCTGGAATTCTCCCGCAGGGATGAGCTGGAATCCTCCCGGAGGGATGGTCCGGAATTCTCCCGGAGGGATGAGCTGGAATCCTCCCGGAGGGATGGTCCGGAATCCTCCCGGAGGGATGAGCTGGAATTCTCCCGGAGGGATGAGCTGGAATCCTCCCGGAGGGATGAGCTGGAATTCTCCCGCATGGAGAATTGTCCCCGAGGGATGCCCTGGAGCGGGGCAGGGGCAGCTCAGCCGTGTCAGAGCTGGTGGGGGTGAGGGATCAGGGGACAAAACTAGAGAACATTTCCTATGGAAAGCAGAGGAGAGCAGATAAACCCCGAAACCCGCCCAGAGTCACCGAGCTCCAGCCCGTGGAACGGGGTGTAGGGTTGGGATGGAGCTGTAGGGTTGGGATGGAGCTGTAGGGTTGGGATGATGCTGTAGGGTTGGGATGATGCTGTAGGGTTGGGATGGAGCTGTAGGGTTGGGATGGAGCTGTAGGTTTGGGATGATGCTGTAGGGTTGGGATGGAGCTGTAGGTTTGGGATGGAGCTGTAGGTTTGGGATGGAGCTATAGGGTTGGGATGATGCTGTAGGGTTGGGATGGAGCTGTAGGGTTGGGATGGAGCTGTAGGTTTGGGATGGAGCTGTAGGGTTGGGATGGAGCTGTAGGGTTGGGATGGAGCTGTAGGTTTGGGATGATGCTGTAGGTTTGGGATGGAGCTGTAGGGTTGGGATGGAGCTGTAGGTTTGGGATGGAGCTGTAGGGTTGGGATGGAGCTGTAGGGTTGGGATGGAGCTGTAGGCTGTGCCCGGGGCAGTGTCGCTGTGCCGGGGCAGTGTCCCTGTGCCCGGGGCAGTGTCCCTGTGCCGGGGCAGTGTCCCTGTGCCGGGGCAGTGTCCCTGTGCCGGGGCAGTGTCGCTGTGCCGGGGCTGTGTCCCTGTGCCGGGGCAGTGTCCCTGTGCCCGGGGCAGTGTCCCTGTGCCGGGGCTGTGTCCCTGTGCCCGGGGCAGTGTCGCTGTGCCCGAGCAGTGTCCCTGTGCCCGGGGCAGTGTCGCTGTGCCCGGGGCAGTGTCACTGTGCCCGAGCAGTGTCCCTGTGCCCGGGGCAGTGTCCCTGTGCCGGGGCTGTGTCCCTGTGCCCGGGGCTGTGTCCCTGTGCCCGGGGCTGTGTCCCTGTGCCGGGGCTGTGTCCCTGTGCCCGGGGCTGTGTCCCTGTGCCCGGGCAGTGTCCCTGTGCCCGGGGCTGTGTCCCTGTGCCCGGGCAGTGTCGCTGTGCCCGGGGCAGTGTCCCTGTGCCCGGGCAGTGTCCCTGTGCCGGGGCTGTGTCCCTGTGCCCGGGCAGTGTCCCTGTGCCCGGGCAGTGTCCCTGTGCCCGAGCAGTGTCGCTGTGCCCGGGGCAGTGTCGCTGTGCCCGGGCTGTGTCGCTGTGCCGGGGCTGTGTCCCTGTGCCGGGGCAGTGTCGCTGTGCCCGGGCTGTGTCGCTGTGCCCGGGGCAGTGTCACTGTGCCCGAGCAGTGTCCCTGTGCCCGGGGCCGTGTCGCTGTGCCGGGGCTGTGTCCCTGTGCCGGGGCCGTGCCGGGCCGCGGTGACATCGCAGCCCGGGGACAGCAGGTGGCAGCGCTGTCTCGCTGCTGAGGAGCCGCAGCGCTCGCTCGGCCGGAGCTGCTGGAAGGGATGCGGGCTCACAGCAACGCTGCTGCTGCTGCTGCGGGCGGGCAGATCAGCGTGGAGCTCACCTGGAAAATCCCAGTTTTTCCAAGGACCCAGAACCAAGGGTTGCCTCAAACACCTGCACTAAATTCGGGCAACCAGCCATCCCCACCTGAACTGAGACTGGGTTTGACCCAAAACTCTTCATCTCAGCAGAAGCGTTTCTGCAGCAGCTCAGGGGGATTCGAGCCAACAGCTTTGACCAAAAACACTGAACCACTGCAGCTCTTCGGAGGATCCCAGCATGGTTGGGATGGAAGGGACCCTAAAGGGACCATCTCATCCTAACCCCACCCCTGCCATGCCCAGGGACACCTTCCACTGTCCCAGGCTGCTCCAAGCCCGTCCAGCCTGGCCTTGGGCACCGCCAGGGATCCAGGGGCAGCCACTGGAACAGGAGCATAAAGGTGGAAGTGTTCTGGTTTGTACAAACTCCAAAACTTCCATGATTAACACGAATCTTTTATCAATTATCGCAATAGTAAATAGTAATAATGAACAGTGATAATAGTAAACTAGCATTTTAATTAAGAGCTTATTAACACTTGATGTTTAAGAGTAAACCAACACTTTAACCAAGAGTTTGTGTCGTTGGGGTTTCATTCGTTGCAGACCGGACCCTTGGGAGCGCTGCTGGGGCTGGGGCTGGCCCCGGGACAGCGGGACGGGGTGGGGGGGCACAGACGGACGGACAGAGAGACGGACAGACAGACTGACAGACGGACGGGCAAACAGAGGACAGACAGGCAGAGAGACTGACAGACTGACAGACGGACAGACAGATGGACAGACAGGCAGACGGATGGACAGACAGGCGGACAGACAGATGGACAGACAGACAGATGGACAGACGCACGGACAGACAGATGGACAGACGGATGGACAGACAGACGGACAGACAGACAGACGGACAGACAGATGGATAGACAGACGGAGGGACAGACACAGGCGGATGGACAGACGGATGGACAGACGGATGGACAGACAGATGGACCGACAGACGGATAGACAGACAGACAGACGGACAGACGGACAGCACGCGGGCCCTCCCTCCCCGCAGAGGCTCAGGTCTGCTCCCATCAGCGCCGGGACAGGCGCGGGCAGCGGCGCTGCTGCGGCAGAACCGAGCCAGGGCTCCGTCCCCTATCGCGCCTGAACGGCCGCGCCCCTTGAACCAGCTCCTTAAACCACAGCCCGGGCTCGGGCAAAGCTGCGATCAGCGAGGCAGGATGTCCGGGGCCTCTGCACGGACGGGACAAAACCAACCACATTAACCGTGCTGAAATTCAGCCTCTTTCATCGAGAGGAGAGAGCGGGGCGGGCTCGGAGACCCCTGCCCGCCCAGGGAGCAGCCCAGGCGGGGACAGGGGACAGGCTGGGGACACTGCGCTCCCCGGGCGCTGCAGCAGGGCAGGGCTGGCACAGGGAGCACTCCTGCAGCTCGGAGGGGCTGTGCTGGGCAGCGGGACATGCTCAGCTCTGACCTGGGCTCCTCGGGCTGTCCCAGCTCCAACCCTGCCAGAAAAGGAGCATCCGGCCAAGGCTGCACCTCTGCCAGGAGCTGATAGTGCCGCTCACAACGTGCCTGAGCAGCTTCATCTAATTTCTGAGCGTAGATTTGGGCTGAGAAACTGGGCCAGAGGGGCCAGAGGCACACACAGAACCTGGGACCACAATGGGAGCGTTTCTCCGTGTGGGGCAAGGGACAAACACGGCCAAGGTGCTGCAGAGGTGATGAAAAGCTGCTGCAGAATCACCTGCAAGGGGCAGAGTGTGTGCAGAGGGAGTCTCTGGCACCAGATGAGGGACTGCTCCTTTGTGCATCCCAGCCTGGGGTTCATCCCTGCATCCCTCACCCCAGAGCCTGGCTCAGGGGTCAGCACTGGCTCCTGGGATCCTTCTCCCCTCTCCGTGGTGCTGGTGACCCCTCTGGGGCTTGGAGATGTGGGTGCAGTGCTGGGCAGGGGAATTATTGCCAAGGGAAGTGTCCTGCCTCACCAGCTGCCAGCTCTGTCTCCAGCTCCCTTCCCTGTTGGAAGCAGAACTCCTGGTCAGCCTTTATTCCAGGTGTGGTCCCAGCACTCCCTGCCAGGCTGCTGAGAAGCCAACACTGGCCCCTCCTGTCCCTCCCTCAGCTCAGGAGCTGTCCCACCTTGCCCTCCAGAGCTCTGTGTCCGTGTCCCAGTGGGGACACGGCTCTGCAGGGCTGGCTGGCTGGCAGGGGATGTGCCCTCCCTGCTCTCCAGTCTCACACTGCTCGGGCAGCAGGGCATTCCCAAAGTGCTGGGAAAGCCCCTGCCACCACCGGGGGTGACAGCAGTGAGGTGCCACCTCTGCCCCAGGGCGTGGGAGGCTTGGAGCAGCTCCCCCATCTGCTTTTTCCAAGCTGTGGTTTGGCGTGGCTGAGGGCATTGCTTTGTGCCCAAAGGGCTCCTCTCCCACGGAATATCAGGGGTGCAGAGTGTGGCCCATGGCCTGGCACAGCAGTGCCTTGGATGAGCTCAGCCCTGAGGCTGGGGGGTGAGAGCTGCCTGGTGTTCTTTATTTCAGGTAAAACACACACTCTGATGTACTGATTGCTTTAAGGGGTCATCCCCAACTTACTCGTGGCTCCTTTAGCAGGGAGGAAAAAGATGCAACTCCCTTCTCCTGGCTATTCCCAGGAGACCTTGCAGGGCACTGAGCCTGCTGGTCCCATCCCAGGGCTGGGAGGTCCCTGAACATGAAATGGGACCCAGCCAGGGCATGCACCACCCCAGCCCCAGCGTGGCCTCCTGGGGACACCCCAGAGCCGTGGCAGGGTGTCCCTGGTGGTGGCTGTGACTGGTGCTGCCAGGCTGCTGCTCCATCAGGGGGGCTGCAGAGAGGAGGAAAAACCTTTTCCCAAGAGCTGAGCCCCAGCCTGCTCTCCCTGTGGCCCTGGCACCACTGGCACCACCTTCCAAGTGTCCTCTGAGAGCTCAAAGCTTGGATTTTGTTCCAGTCCATCCTTGCAAGCTTACAAATCTTCCATGAAGTCTTGATTTAAAAAGAAATGTTGGTTTGGGCAGGACTAAGAACCCATTGTCTCTGTAATAGGAGTGGCATGGAAAATAGCCTGGCCTAAAAACCCATCCCAGAAGGCAAACCAAACATTTTGGTGCCTGAATTCCCTCATGGAAACCCCAAGACAAGGTGGAAAATAGCAGGAAAATAGAGACAGGACAAGGCAAAGGGCTGAAATGGGATTCTCCTTCTTTAAAGTTGGTCTGGTGTTGCCTGGAGTTCACCATGTGAAGCAAACAGCACATCAGAGGGGTGGGTTTTTCATGTTTTTATTTACTAAGGTTTTTATTGTGTGTTTTATATTGCAAACCCCACCCCTAGAACTCTTCCCCTCCCTTCCCCCCAAAAGAAACGAAAAAAATTTAATAATAATAATAATAATAATAATAATAATAATAATAATAATAATAATAATAATAATAATAATAATAAATATAGTTCCATCTACAGAGACAAGCCTAGTGTTGACTGGGGTCCAGTCAGAATAACTCAGTGTTGGCTACTGCAGTGCTGACAGCTGGAAACCCAAAGAAGATCCCGAGGGAAGCAAAGCCAGGGAGGGTGTCCCACAGTGAGGAGGGGGCACCCCTGAGGGTCTGGGGGGCCCCAGTCTGGCCAGGATTTGGGGCCAGTGCAGCAGCCACAGGACCAGGAGGGCTGGATTCCCCCCTGCCCAGCCCAGCCCCACATGGAGCTCTCCAGCTGCTCAGCCAGGATCCCTCTGGCACATAAGGGAAAGGTTTGCTAAAAACCCAAAAAAAAAAAAAGAACTGAAAAGGATATTGTGAGTCTTCCTTCTACCTCTGAAAACAAGAGAGGGTCTGCTTCAACTCCTGTGTCAAGATGAACCTGTACATATTTGGAAAAGCAGGATCTAGAGGTTATAATTGTCACCTGCCAATCAGCCCTGCAGGAGGGTCAGAACTGACATGTATTTTAAAACTAGGATATACATATATATATATAAATATGTGTGTGTGTGTGTGTGTGTGTGTGTGCTGACACATGTGCATAAATAGACTACAGATGTGTGTGACTACCCTACAGATAGAAAAGCAGGTGTGTAGATATAGATACATCTATAAAATCTATCCAAACACACACACACACACACACTCACCCTCCCACCGCACTCACACAGGCAGAGCTGCATGGAGCCAGTAGAAAAAGCATTTCCAGAGTTCCCCTGACCCTTTAAGGAAGACCAAAGCTGATCACATCTGAATTTGGAGCCACCAAAGCAGGGTGAAGCAGGAGTGCCCAGGAATGCAACAATCAAGGTGCAGGCACGTGGCAGAGTTCTACAGACAACTCGGTATAAAAACAAGTGTCAGCCAGGGTTTGGGGCAGGGCAGAGGGGGCTGGGGGGAGTTTTTGGCACTGCTGCATGGAGCCCTGTGTCCCCTGGAGAGCTGGGGACAGAGGGAGGCTGGATGTGTCTCCAATGAGTGTTAGAAAAGTTGAGCACCTGACTCGGACAGTGAGGTGGCCACAGACACCCCTTGGCCTAAGAAAACCCCAAACAGAGAGGGAGGAAGGATGAAGTGGCACAAAGGAGATGTCTGCCCTAGAGGTAAAGGCTGTGGCCTCTCACTGCTGCTCTGTCCCCACCCAGTTGGGTGCCCCAGCCAGGGAGCCCCAGGGCCAGCTCCAGGTGCCTGCAGGTGTCAGGGGAAGCCCAGCAGGTGCAGGCTCTTATTGCTGGTGAAATCAAAGGATTTCGGTTCCCCCAGCAGGGGACAAGCACAGACCATGGCTGGCCAGATTTCTGGGCTGATCTGGTTTCAATGGTAAAAACAGAGTGGTAAATCTTGGCTGGGCTCCAGAACTGTCCTGGTGCCTCACACTGCCCGGGGCTAAGGAGGAGGAGGAGGGCTGGGGACTGCACCCACTGCTCAGGCCTTCCTAGCTCTGCTCAGAGCAGTGACCCACGGACACTGAGACACTGAAGGGACAGAGGGGACGTTCCAGCTGCCTCTTCCTTCATCCCTCCCGTGCTTTGCACACACCACTGAGAGCCTGAAGGCTGGGCCCTTCTGCTTGGTGTGCTGCCCACGTGCCAAAGTACAGAGGGATCATCCCTGCCCTCCCTGTGCCTTTCCAGGGATTGCTCCTTGCTCCCACTGGAGTAAGAAAGGGACAATCTGCAGTGAGGCCTGTCCATCTCCTGGTCACCTTCATCTTCCTCAGTGGAGTCCAACCCAAACCTCAGCCCTTGGGAAATCCCTCCAGGGGTGTACAAGAGTGAACTCACCCTTCCTGGCTCCTCTGTGAGCTGCTGAGCACAGAGGTGACCTGGCAGGGACACAGCCCCAGGGTCACAGCTGGGGCAAGGATGACCAGCCAGGGCTGTTCTACAAACACTAGCTCAAGCCTGACCCCACAGCCCCTTCTATGGCCCATGCCAACCTCGGGTCTCTGTCTCGACAGGAAAACCTTTTTTGGTGGCTTCTATGGCTGCTCATTCACGTGTTCCAGCTCAGGCAGGCTGTGCGTTACCTCGTTGGATTAAATTTGCTCGAATCCTTTTTTTTTTCCTGTGTATTAAAATATTCTATAAAACCAAGTGACCAAAAATCTATAGCTCTAAGAATACCTGGTTATCGTCTTTTTTTTTTTTTTTCCCGTTGTTTTTCACGTGTTTTGTCTTTGTTTCTAAGCACACTTAAACCTAAACGAAAGAAATGGAGGGGAAAAAAAAAAAAAAAAAAGAAAGCAGGAGTGGAGCGGGGAGGGGGGGAAAGAAAGGAAAAAACTGCTCGGCGAACTCATCAGAACCGAAGGGCAGAGCTGCTGCCGGAGTCCTCACAAATTGGAGGGCAGCTTGGACCTGACGGGCTCCAGATCCCCCGTGAGCACGGCGGACTCTTTGCGGGCGGCCGCGGCCCCGAAGAGCAGCGGGTGCGGCAGGGACCCTGAGGACATCTGGCGCGGCAGAGCCACCCGGCCGGGCACGGCGCCGCACGGCCTGCCCGCCAGCGCCGAGAAGCTGCACACCGACTCTCCGGAGGAGTGCGGGGAGCCGCGGTGGCCCAGCGCCTGGGCCAGCTCCTGGGGCAGCGAGGGCTGGGACGCAGAAATGAGCTTGATGTCCTGGTGCAGGCGGCCCGGCGGCGCGGCGCGGCCCGGCGGGGCCGGGGGGCTGGCGGGCTGCGGCAGCAGCAGCGAGCCCTGCGAGCCCGCGGCGCCGCCCGGCAGAGTCCTGCCCGCCGCCGGGCTCTGGCTGGGGGGACTAAGGCCGGAGGGGGTGTAGCAGGGAGAGGCGGAGGCGAAGGGGGGCCGCTCTTGGTGGAGCTGCGCTACCGTTCCAGTCAGAGACGCTAAAGCACTTGGATGTGTTTGGCACGGGCCTGCGGACGGCCCGCCCGGGGCCTGCGCCAGCTGGCTTAGGCTGGAGGAGGGAGAGTTGGAGGAAGGAG
The DNA here is from genome assembly GCF_029582105.1 of Oenanthe melanoleuca. NCBI lineage: Eukaryota > Metazoa > Chordata > Aves > Passeriformes > Muscicapidae > Oenanthe > Oenanthe melanoleuca. The sequence continues at coordinate 17,165,498 of NC_079344.1, forward strand.
GGGGCTGGAAGTGGTTCATGCCCCCGAGGGTCCCGCTGCCCGAGAGCTGCTGCGACTGCCCCGCCTGCGGGGGCCTTGCGGCGGGCTGGAACTGGTTCAGCAGGCCGGGGGGCGAGTTCGAGGACAGCTGGGTGAGGGATGTCGATGGGGAGCTGGAGCTGGCTGTGGCTTGCTGGAAGTGCCCAAACGCACCGCTGGAGAGGGCTGGCTGCTGCTGCTGCTGCTGCTGCTGCTGCTGCTGCTGCGGCTGCTGCTGCTGCTGCAGGGGCTGCGCCGCGCCCAGCGGGGACCCGGACGGTGCGCTCTGCAGCTGGCTCAGCCCCACGGCGGAGGCGCTGCCCGGCCCCGGCGGGCCCGAGCCGCCCGGAGGGGATCCCACCTGGAACTGGCCCAGGCCGGCGGCGGCCGAGAAGCCGGCCAGCTGCTGGATGTGGAAAGACGAGGACGAGGGCGTCTCGGCGGCCGGCGTGTGCAGCTGCGACGGGGTGCTGGACGGGGAGCCCACGGCCGAGGGGCCGGCGGACGGGACGAGCGGCTGGAACCTCTTGAGCTGCTGGCGGGGCGTGGGGCTGGGCTGCTGGGCCAGCGAGCCCAGCACGGAGACGGGCGGGCGGAAGATGGCGGTGGGCAGGCGCGGGTGGTGCGTGAGGGCGATGGCCACCGAGGTGGTGGCGGCGGCCGCCTGCAGCGGGGCCTGGATCAGCGGCGTCCAGATGAGCGGCGCGGGCGCGGGGGCGGCGGCCGCGGCCTGCGCCGTGTGCGCGCAGTGAGCCATCTCCCGGTCGTGCTGCACGATCTGCTGGATGATCTCGTTCTCCTGGTAGTTGAAGACGCCCGAGTTGAGGTCGTGCTGCACTTTGTGTAGCAGGATGGAGTTCTTCTTGCCTGTTGTGATACATGGTGTTAATGTCAAGTCGTGTCAGGTTGTAAAATAATGAAGAGTGAGCAGTGTTTGTATGAATGAAATAATACAGAAAGCTCAGAAACCAAAAAGAGGACCACGGAGGAAAAGGACACAGATTGCCTCATCACAGCAGTGTAACACCCAACAAAAGCAGGGCAGCCCGGATTAACCATTAAATAGACACAGCCCCAATGGCTCCTTCAGGAACTGTGCAGGGAACACCCAAACGATGAGAGCCCGGCAAGCACCCGCGATTAAAATAACCAGAGCCATCGGGAAAAATATATCGGAATGCCGATTAAAATAACCAGAGCCATCGGGAAAACTATATCGGAATGCCGATTGAAATAACCAGAGCCATCAGGAAAAATATATCGGAATGCTGATTGAAATAACCAGAGCTATCGGGGAAAATACATCGGAATGCTGATTGAAATAACCAGAGCCATCGGGAAAAATACATCTCAATACCAGCTTCCCATAAACCTGCCTTCACCAGAATTCATCGTCTCCCAGATTATGGTTTTGTCCAGCCCAACGCAGTGAAAGAAAACCACATGAATATGCAGAATGATGAAAGGAGATAAAGACCTCTGCTCCGGGCTAAAAAACTGTATAAAAACTGGGCTGAGCAAGGCAAACACCCCATCTCCTGCTTCTGTGAACAAACAGCCCCAGTCCCACACAACTGTGCCCAGCAGGACATGCATCCTTAGGCAGGAACAGCTCTTCTGGCAAAGCATGCCAGCAAAACGCTGATGGATTTGGAAGATTCCCATTTTGCACCTAAGCCTCCATTAGAAAAAGAGAATAAAACTCAAAAATATAAATCCAGTGAAGTCTTCAGCCACTCTCCTTCAGCTTCACCTTTTCCTCACCTGTCTCAGGTGCCTTGGTCACTTTGGAGTTAGGGGTTCACATGAAAGGAAATTTCTCTGTGAGTCAGGATTTGATGATCTTAGAGCCTTTTCCAACCTGAATGATTCTGTGGTTCTATTCTATTCTATTCTATTCTATTCTATTCTATTCTATTCTATTCTATTCTATTCTATTCTATTCTATTCTATTCTATTCTATTCTAATTCTATTCTATTCTATTCTATTCTATTCTATTCTATTCTATTCTATTCTATTCTATTCTATTCTATTCTATTCTATTCTATTCTATTCTATTCTGTTCCTTCATGAGCTGGAAAAGCTCAGCTGGGCCAGGTAGGATTCCCAGGCATCCTGCAGCTCCTGTCTGAACCCAGCTGTGCCCTTGGAGCCCCAGCTTTAGGGAATGTTCCAGCTGGATTCCCAGCCTGCAGCCAGAAGTTAACTCAGCTCTTTGCCCTTGCAATGGGCTGGAAAATGCAGTGGAATGATTTGCCCAGCCTGGGAGTGCACCTGGCACTGGAGGGATGCACTCCTGGGCTGAGGGACAGAGCCAGAGGAATTTCCTTTTGATCCCACCCAGCCAGCTCTCAGATCTTTATGATCTCTGAGGCACATCTAGATGACATCCAGATGGTTGCTTGTTTTTTTCAGTGCATGATGTAGCTTTTAAGTGTGCAGCAGATAAAAGAGTGAGAGTTTAAGGACATGCCTCTTACTCCAGGCAAATGGAAAATCAAACATCTGGCAGGAGAGAGCTGGAATGCCACTGAAGAGGGGAGGTGGCACCCTGGTCTCCTAAAAAGCCACTCTGAAACAGCAGAGTCTTGAACATAACTCACTGAGTTCCAAATTCACCACCAGAAAAAGGTGAAACAGTTCTTGCACCAATGAAAATGAAATTGTAAAATCGGAGGGAGATCCCAGTCACCCCCATGGTGATGCTGGGAAGGCAAAATGTGTTTAGTTCTTGCTGCAAAGCATGGAAAGCACAGAAACACCCCCTTGGAAAACATCAGTGAGTAAGTACAGCACATTCAGAATAGAGGTGATTTCATAGCAGCTGAGGGACAGAGGAAGCTGTTCCCAAGCGTTCCCTTCCCTTGCAGGAGCCACCAGCAGAAATGGGTTTGAGCCAAGCCCATAAAAAAGGAAGGAGCAATCTGACTGTAATTGCAGATACTGCAAGAACACGCTGAAGGTTTTTCCTTCCCTCCCCTTTTTCAAATCAAGCCTTTGTCACCCCGGAAAGGACAGGGGGTGGCTCCGAGGGCTTTGTGAGTAAAGCTGCAGTGGGCTGAGCTGCACTGAAATGCTGCCAGAGTTCTGATCCTGGGTGTGAACCTGGGATGTGGCTGCTGTGGGGAAGGGGATGGGATGCTCAGTGCTGTGCTGTTCTACCTACTGCCAATCACTCCCTGAAAAAAAACCAAAAAAGCAGAAAGGCTTTTGTTTCCCACTCAGAGCAAGATCCTAGCCCAGAAAGGACGTGATCCTGAAGGTGAGCAGAGTTTGGAGCTGCTGAAGCCATTCCAGGGGCTGAAGTGCATGTGTAGGAATTCTCTGATGGCTGATCATTGTATGCTGGACTGCAATAGCTCTGGGTGGTACCTAAGAGGCAGAGCCCAGTCCTTCCCATGGCCAGGCACAGCAGAGCTTGTGTATGTGTGTCTCTGTGCATGGAGCTGTCAGGCACACAGAGCCCTGGGCAGAGAGCTGAGGTGTGTCCTTGAACCTCTGCTCCTACTGGGGATTGATCCTGGTGTCCTGCCTGGCCTGGGCAGGAAGGGATTAATCCCCATGACTTGACAGAGGCTGGGATGCTACAAAGATCTGTGGCCCTGCTGAAGTCCAGGCTCTGAGAACTCCTCAAGCTCCAGAATGTCACACGTGACACTCCAAAGGCTGACACTCAAAGAACTGCACTGATTCCTGATCAATGATCATTTTATCCCTGGTGAGAGCCTTCCCTTGCTCCTGCCCAGCTGCCAGGCTGTGTGCAGGGTTGGTGTGTGGCAGTGATGCTGTGCTCTCTGCAGTGAGTAATTCTCTGTCTGGCAGCGCTGGTTTGCCGTGCCCCGTTATGTAAGTCACACCACTCTGTTCCTGCTGCCTTTGAAACTGGCTTTCTGTGACTACTGGAGCTTAAAATTAGATTTCCACAAGTATTTGCACTTGTAAAACATCACCACTTAAATGCTCAT